>NW_028186468.1:4647323-4759637 GCF_003343005.1 Rhea americana | reverse complement strand
CCGGGACGGGGCGGCGAGCAGGCCCCGACGGGCGCGGGCGGGCCGCGGGGCCGCCGAAGCCAACCGAGCTCTAGGTCCCGGCCCCGAGGGGACAGCAAAGTTCATCGCCGCCTCATGCAGCGGTTCAGCCCCTGGATGCGGCTGGTTAAACCGCACGCCGAGCAAGTCTGCAATCTTGCAAGAACATTGCTGTTTAGTCCTACTCGGTTACTTGTTGAGCAATGCTGGCTGCTCCATCTGCGAGAGCGTAGCAGGCACGCAGCTTTTTTAATYGGAGAAAAAAAGATTGTGGTATATTAGAAATACTCCCCAAACAGTACCTTATTTATTTGTACTCAACCTGTAAATGAGAGTTTGGAGCCATCTTTGAACAGAGGTTTGATGCTCTAAATACAACAGCATAAATTAAGTTTTTCAGTGATACTATGATTAAAGCTTAAGGTTTTTTTTGTTGTTGTTGATATTGGCTTTTTCCTTTTTAAGTACAAGTGGAAAATTGCGTATTGCAGAAATAAAGTACAGCCTGATCAAATCCCAGCTGTGTGAAAGAAGGCATTATATTCCCTCTACTATTATTTTTGCTTGATGTGAACAGCATTCTTGAAATGTGTAAAATTTTAAAAACTCTTCAAATTACTCTGCATCACATTTATACTTTTTGTAGCAGAATTGTATGAGAACAGATTCTCAACTTTACCTGGATTCTGGATCTCTACTCATAATATTCTTATTTCTTGAATAATCCCATTATGGAATTACTTGGGGAATGACATTCAAAGGGGTATACACTAAGTTGTCTCCCCATCAGATCTTTAGGTACCTTCTATTCTTTCTCTTCTTTACCAGTCTCAAAATGGTAGTTCGGTTTGTTGCTATACAAGTAATTCAGATGCTATGAAATAATCATTTCATTTGTAGTCTGAAAAAAATCTAAATTTTTAAAAGTGGCATTTTAAAACAATTTTCATGGTTATTACATTATTGAAGCACCAACATTTTTTCAATCTCTTCACAGCATAGCAAAGCAACAAAGTGAAGGCAGTGGTAGACTGCCTTAAAGATCTAAAACATAAGTAACTTACAAAAATTATTCTCCTTCAGTAGAGCCTTACAACACTGCAGATCAAAGCACGGGATTGAAGCCAGAGAGCACACTCCAGGATGCAAAACTCATCTAAACCAGGGAACCAGGGATATAGCATTACTGGTTTGAGTTCAAACATGGCAAAATTCTCAGAAGCATCCCAGACTATTGCGGAAACTGAGGTCTTTGCAGCACGTTAATAAAACTCACCTGACAATATCCATTTCAACACCCAAATGTCATGAGTGTCTCTCAGTAACCAGATCGCAGAACAAGATGAAACATACTGTTCATGCCAGCTTCATCATTTTTCCAGTCCTCTTTGCATTRTTATTCTGTCCTTTTCTTTCTGTAATTCACAGAACTTCCATCATGGGGTCAAACATTTTTTGCAAGAAAGTACTTCCACTCAGTACTCTGCATGACAAGTTTAAAGTGTCATCACCGAAAGCTTGTAATCAGAGTCATAGCACCTTAGGTCACCGTCCGCATAAGCTTTCTAGATTTCAGCCTCGTCACTTGCTTTCTGTATGATACTGCATAGTATCTTCTAAGCACAAACGAGTGAACATGCCATGGGCTAAGGGATAACTTTTTAAGGTTTTCTGGATTTCAGACTGCATTTTTTTCAGCCCCATAACAGACTGCTAAGTTAAAGGTTTTACTGATTTAAAATCTTTACTGCTTTCTTCACCACTGAGTGATTAGTATTCCTTTTCTCATCTTAAAATTAAGCAGAAAATATTATAATATTGAGATTATTAAATAAACTTATATGAAAATGCCCAGATAAGGCCTACAGAACAATTAATTACAAATTTTAAGTGAAATTAATACACCRGCAATAAACTGATCTTCTAAATACAAACAAAAAAAGAGACATACTTCATAGTGCAAAAGTATAATTCTAGGTTTGGCCATGTTATGCTTTAAAGGCAATGACAACTACTGTTGACAAAGAAAGGAAATTGTTTTAAACTGTAAGATTCCTTCAAACAAATTCTCTCAATGTTGTTTTAAAATTATATTAAAAAAAATCCAGACTCCCCTTAACTAAGTTGGTGTAATATACATCTGTCAAGCACATTCTAGACATACCTGATATGTTCCCATCTAATACATCCTGCTTCTGAAATGTGGATGTGTTTCAATAACTGTTTTCTATCTGTAATCATTAGCAGCAGGAAAACTCAGGGAGGAGCTGCTGTAAGAAATATGAGTGGAAACTGGGGAATTAAAAATTGTCAATAGCAGCAAAAAAATCAGTAGCATGCTATTGCAATTTGGTCTGTTTGCTTAGTGTAAAGTTTGCTTATTTTAGATCTTTCAAGGCTGAAAACCTAAGTTGTTGAATGTTTTCTTCTGTCATTTCAGTTCTCCTTATCTTTAAACTTTAGCTAGTCATAGTTAATTAGACATATAGAGGCATGTTCAAGAGTTAAGAGAGACAAATACTCCTGTTTTCATTTTGGTTTAAGGAGAGTTTCAGTGGAATTTATATTTAATGTAACATTCAAAGATGGTCAACGTTGTTCCTAAGTGCTGTAACTCAAACAAATACAGAAGCCCCATTCTGGAGTCATTCCAAAAGATGAAGGTACTCTTGTAAAGCTCAGCTCTTAGTCCCCCTAAACACACAACCCTCCCATTTTCCTCCTGTGCTTACAAGTGTGAAAAAAAATGTTTGGATACCAGTCAGTGCAGTAAGATACTACAAAAGAGCTTGATATATACATAGAATAACAACAACAACATTTCAGATTCAATATTAAACTACTAAAACAACAGAGTTGCTACTGAATCTGCTGCCCATTGAATCTTTTCGTCTCAAGTTTTACTACACATTTCTTATTATATTGCTTCATGCCTCTTACTGACTTTGAAAAAATAGTCCTATGGAAGGCTACTGAAAAATGATGACAGTGGATTTCAGGTTGCAGTCTGCTGCTTTCCTCAAACTCTACTGTTTGTATAAAACATACATATGATTTATGGTAAACATTTAGCAGTACAGCAGTTTTACTAACTGTATGCATAATGGCCTTCTTCATCCCTCACAAGCAGAATTAAAAGCAAAAATTTTTTTATATGGGCCCACATTAGTATTTTCTTGTATGATCCTAGAAAAGGATGTAAGCATGGTGGCTTGAAAGTCACCTGAYGCAATTCTCCTGACTTTGATTATGCATCTTCTCTGTAAAACACAACCCACTGGAAACTGTTCTATGCCAAACCCCCAGCTAGGGACTCTGAAATCTAGCTTTATCCATTCATTCTCCCTAAATGTATTGCCAAGATGAATAACTTTTATTCAGTGAGAAAGATGTCACTGCTGCAAAATCATTTTCTGCAATGCTTAGCCTAATAACTTGGACTTTTTTATTATCTGGGAATTTTGCTTTCTTTTGGTGTAAAAATTTTTGTGCCTCTTGGAAACTAATTAATAAGACAAGAATCTTTATTCTTCAGCCCTTTGATAGTGGTTGATATTCAGGGCTTACGGGATTATTGGACTTTCTTTGTTCTCAGGGATCCTCTTTCTAAACTGTTAAAATCACGACTGTTGGCATGTGACATTAGAATTCCCCAATGATACAGACTGGAAAACTGCATTAGCATAAAATCCCTGCAATCCTTCTTCTATTAAAGGGGGGTTAGTAGAATCAAAAAATGGGCAGCACCAAGCAGCATCTTGGAAAAAAAAATTCTGAATTCACTAAAGCAAACTGTATCTTTAAAGTTGCTCTAAATCTCAATATAGAAAGCACTGGCACACGTTTTATTCAGCTGTCTTACGTAAGGATCTTCACTATAGTTTTTTCCTCTTGCAATGTAATGTCTCACACAAGAATTGGTATGCAGAGAACAYTGATTTAACTTCCTATAAACTAATTAATCTCTCCATGGAGCAATGTTGTTCTTAGTTACAACCTCTGACTATAAACAGTAAAATGACTGATCATAACTTTACACTGCCTCTTAAGTGAAAGCTGTGCACAATCTAAACTGTGTATAATTGAAGCCACATCACTATATAAATAAATTTAGATTCATCAAAACATTAGGATTTAACAGCACACGACCACTATGCATACAAACTCTTATCATAATACATACCCTCTAGCAGTATTCTTCGAAGTGGCAAATTTATGGGATAAAGAATGTGTTCGGAATCTTTATTCCCTTTTTTATAATCACAATTATAAATTATTTTGGAATGTAACAGAACAAAGCGGTCTTAAAACAATGTAAAACACATTTCCCTAAAATTGCTAAAGCAACGACTTCCTGTAAAGAGATGCAGTTTCTACTACCTCTGTTCTAGCAGAGAGGTCTCTCTTCTCCACCAGTACGCACAGTGCTGCATTCCCCCTTTCTCCTCAGCACTTCCTGGGTTCTGTCTATACTTTTGCAGTTCTGGAAACGAGGAATATGGCATACTCTTTAAATCTAAATTACTGAAGTATTAAAATTTTGGATAAAAGGGTTTTCAAATAGTATTGAGATAGGTTATTATTTCCAAACCCTGAACACTGGGCAATCTATCATTACTGATTATAAGCCTCATTTTTCCTTACTATTTAACATAGATTTTATTTACCAAAGTCAATTCTCCTCCTACATTTTTTAGAACAGCCTTGTACATACTTGAGTACTTATCTTACTCTTACTCTGTCATCTCATTTTATATGGAATACTATCAGTTTTCCCAACCTGTCTTCATACATTTCATTTTCTATAGTTCTGCTTATTCTTATATCTGTCCCTGGTATACTCTTTAACTGATCCAGATGTTCTTTGAAACACGATGCTCAACACTAAAAAAGGATACTTCAAAATCAACCTATGTTCATCAGAACAAAATGATTATTTGTATTTTAAATATTTTTTAAATAGAGACATTCTTTTGCATATCTGTTCCTATATAGTATTTGTCTATCAGACAGATTCATGTTTATCTTGTGATTGGCAACTCCTGGATGTTTTTCCTCAAAAGTTCTACTTAGTCAAGTGTGCCCTTTCCTGTAGTAGTACATCTGACTCTTCTAGCCTAAGTGGAGCAATTCACATTTCACTACAAAACTGTCCGTTGATTCCTATTTTTTCAGCCATTACTTAACTTTATCAAAATTATTTCAAATTTTAAGCCTACCTGTCTACTCTATACACTTAGTTTGATGTTGTCTGTAGATATAAAGTCAGTTATTCAGACTGCCTGTTTTAGTTCAGCCCATTTTACTGATTCAGAAACCCAAAATGCCRAACTCTGGCGATATTCAGATCTGACACTCTTGCTTAGGTCCACCTTCATTTTTCAGATGAGGATATTAATTGAAAGTAGTGGGAGATTCGTTTAAAAATRACAAAAGAAAGGTTTGTGGGTTTGTTGCTGTTTTAATTTGATACACCACATACGGAACTTCTGCAATTTGTTGCCATCAAAGGTAGTGGAGGCACACAGGACCAGGAWGTTTCAAAAGGGACCAGATAAATTAATGGAAAACAGGACCATAAATAGATACTAAAAAGAAATAGGTAAGAAGAGAGGAATACTGTCCAGCATCCCTAACTGAATAAGTATAGAAGCTGGAAAAGTGTGAGGTGAATGCAGCCAGCCTTGTGTGCTCCCCCTAAATAGCATGTCCATTTGCCACTGCAGGAGACAGAACACTGGTCTAGAGAGTCTGGACGGACAGGTTTTACATGTATACTTGTACTTATTTTTACCCATCATTATTGCACCAGAAATCAATCTAACAGATAGCGCTAGAAGCAAACACAAAGGAAAGCTACAAAAAATTCTTTATACTCTACAATGAAATGAACATAGCAGTGTTGTCACAATTTAAACTAGAATTAATCATTCTATCTTAAAAAGAAAAAAAAAACACTAAACCAAAGACTGATATCTGTCTTCTGTACATATATCATAAAAAAAAGATAGTATGAAGTGGACTTTTTTTTAAACAAATAATAAGAGAAAGCAGAATAAAATGTATATATACCAATCTTCCATCAGGAAATTACCATTRCTAATATTGAAAAGGTTCTTTTTAAATTGGCACCAGACATAACTTGGTCACTATGAATGTTTTGTTCTCTACTAAATAATTTCTTAATAAAAAACATAGAACTTTTTGAAGGAAATATATTATATTTTATGCTGATTCAATAGAGTGCTATTGTTGCTATCAGACCTAAGGATATATCCTGGGGCACAAAACCAGAAGGATGAGGAACCATCATCTGTAAGAATTCAAAATTCAATCCCTTTAATTTTCCAAAAGCCCCCCCCCCCACACACACACACGAAGTGATAACAAAGAATTAAAGAACAAAGATGCATTGATAGGCAGATTGCATCAGAAGCCACAAGTAAATCCTTCCATCACTGGCTGGCCAGGAAATTTCATTTTTCCTAAGCACATAAGATATAGGTTGGGTGAACAGATCCTAGTTCCCTGTGATACAGTGAAATCCATTCTAACTAATGAATATTTTTAATAAGAAGTATTCTTAGATGAGTGTTTGACTGTTTTCTGCTTTTAGCCCAACCTGTTAATCTCTCTCCTCTAGCCAGTCTCTTGTTGACTTTTAGCAACACTTCAGGCTAGGCTAGGCAGCTGATGCATGCAACATGGAACCAGATCATCTCACCCAAAACAGCTTTGAGCACAGCACATCCATGGCCATTCTGGTTGCTTATCTCTTTGTAACTTGGATTTAAGCAGCTACTGCCAATCTAAAAAGCAGGTAGCATGCTGTGCCTAATCTATTTTAGAAATTCCTATCCTGCCACAAACCTACAGCTATACTCCACAGGGACACTTCAACTAATCTGTCCCAGCATAAAACTCTTGAGTGCAAAGGGTAGAGCAACAGACCATTTTCAGCAGCAGATTCCAGCTGTGGAACTCAGCTTAATCTCTATTGATGATGAATATAAGTCTGAGTGAATTCAAAACTAAAAAACAACCCCAGCTTCTTAGTCAGCCTCCCTGCAGTGATGGCATCTTCCCAGGGCAACTAGCAGATCAGGAYAGAGGAAGAAGGAGGAAAAAAGAACAAAGACAAGCATAAAAAATGCTAAAACCTGCTGACATTTTGTTTTAAAAAAATAGGTTCAAATATATTGATTGTTATACTAAAATAATTTTCAGAGATGTACAAGAGTCATATTTGCTTACTTTTTCTGTTTTAAAATTTTAGGTGGTCATAAAAGCCAGCATTGTCATCACCTTTGTTTTAGTGCCAGGTTTTGTTTTTCCTCCCTAATGCCCCAGCAAGCTGGGCGTAGTTGTAGTATAGTCAATTTGTGTAATTATAGGGCCACACATGGCTATGCCACCTAAACAGGCTAGAGAAAAGTCTGGGCCATACATCCCTTCTAATTTTCTGTTCCCTTGAGATGGTGACAGTCAGGAGCAGTTCCTGTACTGCAAAAGTGCGGTGCACTCAAGGAAAACGCTGGTGATGGGTTCTGCATGGTGATGGCCTAGCTGCTGCGGCGGGTGAAGCTCGAGCACCCCAAACTGTGGGGCGCCACTGGTCCTCAAGGCAAAGGCAGCTACAGCAGAGCTGGTATGAACTACACCATAGCTTTAACAGAGATTTTAAACTTCTGGGGCATTTTCACATGCAGAGGTCTGTGCTGCACATTTTGTGCTCTCAGGTTACCTTGACTAAATCTGTACCTCTTACAATGAATGTAGACGTTTATTTTTGGATCTTTGGAGTTTGAGTATTCTAGCTGGTAAAATTATATAAAAGTTAAAATAGTCCAGAGGCATGCTTGCTTCCAGGCAATTCTGAAGTGAGTGTTGATCTCCTGAGAAGCTAATTTTTATAGTGCACAGTTTGCACTGAAATCTTTGAAGCAGCCAAAGGGAATTAGGAGCAATTATTAAATACTTACTATAAGAGTAATTAAATACTCTATATCTTAATAGACTCCTTTCAAATCTCATCTGATTTTTAAGTAATTTTTTTGACAGATTATTCTTATCGAAAAATATATTGATAATTTATCCCCAAAGGACAAGATTCTTCCTCACTAAAATTCAAAAGAGAGATACTGATAGAGTGATATTAATAGCACAGCTCTTAATATTCATAGCAGGCCTTGAAAATTATTTGAGTTTTAAAAATATGCAGAAAATATATTCACTTTTCTTCCAAACAGAACTTCAAAGTCTGGAGGTTACAGAATAGTAGTTTCATGGATTTTTTGGATGTTCATCATGTGACAATGTTTAGTAAAACTGTGTAGCAGATGCCTTATGAAATAATAATGCTGAGTACCAATATAATAAAACAACTTCTGGGGTTCAATCTACTCTTAGTCAAGGTCAAAAAAAGCTGAGACTAAATTCACTGAGTTTTCAAAAGCTTACTCTGAATATACATCATCACACTTCATAATTAAGACAGCTCATTTCAACAGTCAGCTTCATGTTTGCACAGCAGTGGGAGTAATTGTAAGACTACTCATTTTTTCAGGTTGGCTTGAACACTTGACCTTATAAGCAAACTCCCTTTTATTTTCTCTCCTAAGATGCAAAGCTAAACCATTTAATTTTAAAACACAGAGCTGTCAACTTGACATTTCAAAGTACATTTAACTGCTTTCTTTCAGTAAAAAATCTATTTCTGTATAGGTAATTATTTCTACTAATTTTCATCATGCAAATATTTATAAATGCCAAGTTTCTGCTTGCTTGAACTCTTCTTCAGTTCATCAGTTGCACTGTATTTGTTCCAGCCTCCACAATCCAAAGAAATTGCCAAATCCAGGGAAATGCCAGGATGCCTTGAGGGCACAATTGCCTCGATATTCCTCTTACCTCATGCCAGCATTCAGTGACTCACAAGAGGCCAGAGAATGCAAAATCCAAAAGGAGAACTACAATTGTTCTCAACTCTAGTTGTGTGGGCAGATTTTTCAACTAACTGCACCCAGAAAAAACAAAAATACATAGAACAGGATCTCACTTAACTTTTGCCATCTCAGATGTAACGTTCTGAAGTCAACTATTTACTTTCTCATTACAGTCAGTGAAGAGAGATAGGTCCCTTTGAAAAGACAACTCATTCTCCTTTTCCAAGGCACTTATTTTGGGGTAGCCATTAAAAAGCATTTTCTCTCTGTTGAGGACTATATGCCTAACTTTGAGACTTCTAAAGTTAGGGAGAATAAGTCGCACATTGAGAATCTATATCCTAAAATTTGTCCCTGTGGAGCCCCAATGCTATAAGGAGGTATCCAAGAAATATAGTAAGAAAGAGGGGGGAAGTTAAATAAGTGAATAATTAAATCCATGAAATTAGCATCTACCTTGACAATATGACTTTCAAAATGGAGCAAATAATAATGGCATACTTTGACAAACAGTAGGAGTGCATGGATTGAAAATAAACTCTTTTAAAAAAATTGATGACTGAATTACTTCCTGTTTAGATTTTAGATATGTTTCTTGTTCATTATTTTTAGCTAACTCTTTTTTGAACAAAAATTAAAAGGCATGATAAATCTAATCATTTTTAGACACGGCCAAATACAAATTCAGTAGATTTTGCTGGAAAATTATGAGACCAGTAAATGGAAAAAAAGAAGGAAGGAAAAACAAAGTCAGAGTGCAGTTGGTTGAAGTCAGTCTACTAAAGATATGAATGACAGAAGATATTATGGAAATTCACTAACCATCTCCTAATTTGATATTATCTTTACTTTTTACCTTTTTAAAGTTTTGCAATTTCTTTTTTAGCATTTGTAATAGTTACAAATAGAGCTGCAAAAAGCTTGTGATAACAGAGCTATTTTTGCTAATTCTGAGATACTGTTAATCATTCTTCATCTTCAGACATTATAGAGGCTGAGAATAAAGAATTATGTACAGTAATAAAATTAAAACTCATTAGTTTTCAGTATAGAGAAGTTTTCCTGAGAGATCTATGATAGGACACAAAAGAGAAAGTGTACACAAAGTATAAACAATTATAATGATGATTCATTGCTTTGTAAGAGATTGGAAAACTATTACGTAATAAATGTAAGATCCTGTTTGTATTATACATCTTAACACAGCAGCTAAGAAATAACACAGTCAATGATGGCATATTTTCATTAACTTTCATAAACTAACAGTATATTAATACAAATTAATTTGTTATTTGTGCTGTAAAGAGTGCTTGGTATTCTACAAAGTATATTAGAAAGTAGGTTGCTGTTTAAATAAAGATAATCACATTTTAGACACAAGGGTTGATAAAGAAACTTAAAAAGTTGAAATGCAGGAAGGAAGGGATAAAGGATAGATTCCACATTAGAAAAGAAGGAAAGCATAGTTATCCTTTGATTAGGACGAAATCTTTTAAAAATTTCTTTCTTTCTTTTTTTTTTTTTTTAAACAGAGATTTGATCTTAAGAATTTCTAATTTTCAAATGCTGTGATTACTTTTTCAGGGAAAATGGATATAGACTTAGTAGTTCCTCCTAAGGAATCCAAAAGTTCATGCTATAGACTTTTAAGAGCATAATTATACCTGGAAGTTTTTCAAAACATCATCTTGGGGCCTCATGTTTATTGTTTCTCAAAGACTGCAGATCAAAAGGTTCTCATTTTATCCCTCCTCAAAACAAACAAAAACTCCTGTTTTGCTAGCCACCAATCTTGTATACTCAGTTTGAAAAATAAAACATGATTTGGCTCTTTCTAGTCTCTTATAAAAGACCACTTTGTGAGAAAAACTTTGTTAACAATTTTGGTTGTGATTCATGTGTTATACATAGGTCCATCTTACTCCCCCATTGCTCCTTTACTTTTTCCAAGAATAATGCATTCAAAATATTCTGTTTAGCAAAGTGAGCAGATATTGCTCAATAAATAAAGGGTAAAGGAAGAATATATCGTATTTATAGGTTCATTTTTGGTCATAAGAAAGATCATGGCATTTTTCTTTCCATTTCCTTGCACTGCAACATAACTACAAGCCTTTACAACATACCTTATTGATGCTCCTAACATTATGAAGATTTCATCTAACAAAGTAACCTACCTTGCTGGAGTCCGTGGAATCATAATGATCTTGATTTTTGTGTGTGTATGTATGCATGTGTGTTCTATAGAACTGCTAAACATTTTATGGAGCATGTTAATTTATGGAATTTATACCTGTTTGCCAAAAAGACATCTTTGTTTAACATATTTACAATACATAGCCTAAGCCTGACAGCTACAGATGTGAGAAAATGCAGTATTTTACAATTATTTTATTGTAGATAAAAAACACATTTCAAAAAAGTTCATATAAAGCTCTTTAGATGATAGCCAACATCAAGTTACAATAGCTAACATCAAGTATTAAAATGTAACGACACTGGTTTTTCCCTTTCAGAGAAAACTTACTGTGGGAATATTGTCCCATCTCCCCTGAAAAGAAAAAAGAAAAAAACCCTGGGAATTGCTAACTTAGTTTGCTCATTGAAGTCATCAGAGCATTGCTTGAAGACATGAGAAATAGAAAGCATTTTACTCACAAACAATTACAAAATTCTCCAAGATTATCGTCTTTGACATACAGATACTTGAGATAAAGTACATGCCAGCATGCCTCGCTTGTCAGAGAAGAACACTTTTCATTCAAAAGCGCAACTCGGATCATCACTGATCCCGATCCTGTAAACAGTTATACACATGACTGATTATACGTACAGATCAACCTAGGAGGACTATTGTGAATCATGTTTTCGAGAAGAGTCTCAGAATTTCACGAACCATTGAAGCCTAACTTACAGAATTTCTTCACTTACATAGTGTTATGGTGTTCCCTACATTTTGCATGCGTTACAGGATGGTATTTCAGCAAATCACACATGTGAAAACTCCCCCCAAACTGATCCCTTTTAATTATAACCATAAATATGGTTCTAATTGAAAACCAGCATTCCTTAGTCTATGCCAGAAGAACGAAATTGATGAAAATAAGACAACTTTATTCCAGGTATTCTTTCATTTATAGGTCAATGGCAATTATTTTACATAAGCAGTCTGATTTTCAGAAGCATCAGGTTTTAATGAGAGCTACTGAAGTTCAACATCTCTGAACACCACATTTGGTCTTTAACATTTGAAAATTCTGCCCAACACTTCTATATTGCAAACTGTAAATGTCTACCTATGGATGAGGAAATGGTATATTTATCCACTCTAAGCTTCTTACACAATAAAAAATGCAAGCCATGCTTTCAGTCCTTAGTTACAGGAAAAAAAATCGTAACTGAACTAACAGCAGAATAGAAAAGAGCACTAACTGCAGTATTGCTTCAGAGGTATAAAGTCCTTACATGGAAGCTCTGTACTTTTACTATCTACTTAGAACACTGAATTTCTGTTACAAAATTATGACCAGAAAATATTTTCACTAAAGAAACTGTTCCCCTGCATTTAGCTGTTCTGCCACACAATAAATTTCATAGCTAAAGTATATATTTATTATGCATATGCTATATAAAAGTAGCACATAACCTGCTTTTTCTATTAACTATAGAGCCATAAAGTATGTTTGATTTTTATTAAGTTAAGAAATTGCTGATATTTACCATTTCTTCCATTTACCTGAGGTAGTACTCTAGGAGGTTGCAATGACTATAGTTACATTATGATATCTTTTATGCATTTTGCTTCATCCAAGCAAAAAAAGACCCTGAATCAAGCATTAAGTTCTATCAGTCACAGAGCTTTGAGTCTATCTAATCTTACTCTGTAAAAGTTTATAAATTGGGCTGGAAGGCCATCCTAACGTCGAACACTGTTAGTGAAGCTTTAGCTACTCAGCGTATGCAATAGAGGTTCTTGCATGAGAATCAGCTCAACAGAACTATGCGACGTGAAAGGGCAGCAGGGCCTGTGGCTGCTGCTCTCCAGTTGAGTAAAATGAAGAACAAGTGAATTCACTAGGAGCTGTCAACTCTGAAACATCTCAGTTCAACATGATTTCACCGAATATCAAATGGAAGAGGCTAATCTTGTTTTATAGACACTTAAATCCCCCTTTCCCAGGCAGATTTACCCCCTGTTTTGTCTCAATGTGTCTTAAACAGAATATCTTACTCTGAAGAATCTTTCTCTCTCTCTCTCTTTTTTCTTTTTTTTTTTGGCACAATAGTGTTGAATACATCAGTGTCACAGTTATTGTTTCCAAAGATCAGACATAAGGCAGCAAGACATCTATTGAAAGTAAAAAGCCTGTTACTAATACTCTTACAATACATTCATACTTCATGAAAATATTTACTTATACTTGAATACCAAAAATTTTCAGCTTGTGATCCTTATAGACTTTTAAATTATTACGTATTACACAATCATCCTGCAATGATAAAAAGCAATACAAACCTTTATTAGGTCTTCTGGAGCCTATAAGTTTTGTTTGACGACTATTTTTGGGGCCTATGTTTAAATAAAAGATTGATGTGAGTACACGTTTATTAATATTTGGAGAATGTTTTGTATACTAAAGGCATCCTGCTGTTCAGTCAGTCATATATATGCTACTAGAAAATTTAACATTAAGTAAACAAAACTTGCATGTTTTGGTAAGTCGCAGTTACTAAAATGATGTTTAAGGTGGGTTAACTACAGAAGACAAGGTTAAACAAGTTGTTTTCCTCCTGTTAAACCCAGGACTGTTGTTTTCTAATCACAACCAATGGGGCAAGAAAACAAACTAATGTACAGCTATACGCTTCAGGAATTAATTGTATCTTGTTTTTAAAAACATGCTTCCTTCCCTCCCCCAAATTCCTCCTCCCCCAGATCAAGTGTATGGCTCAATGCAGTGTTTTATCTTGCAATGTTGGGGAAGAGGAACATTAACAACAGTTACTATGTAACATGGTAAATTGACTCTAACATCATGACTTTTCTCTGCAAATATCCAACATTTACTACACCACACTTTTTTTTTTTAAGGAAGTGAAATAATTCCTCTTTGAACCTATTATGATCACAAATTTGGAAGGTGATTTAGCAGTGTTTACAAAGCCATAAAACTTCACCAGAAGCAGGGAAATCTTTCTAGCTTCTGTAAAAGCTCAAACGATAAAGTTACAGATAACTTCCAGGAACCTGTAGCATGCCACTATAGAATGTGAACCAAAAATAGAAAACTGCGTATTACCAAGTTTTTATTATTTGGTATCACATAAAATGTTACCTTTATTTGAAACCTCAGCTCTTGCATAATCTAGTTCTATATTCCAAACTTATCACTTCTCTTCTCTCTTAACCGGTGTGTACGGTTACGTAACAGAGCCTGAGATAAATACGTATTGAGAAAGATGCTGAGATTTTAATACTTATTTTGGGGGTAGTGGATACATTCAAGAGCTGTAAGAAAAATAATTGCACATTAAGTCATTTTAATAAAACTACTTTGGACAAAAAATGTGAGGTAGTAAAACAAGACATTGAAATAAACAGAATTTCATAAAGCAGTGTAATGAAGTGTATAATTTAGTATTGTCAAGATGATGTAATCCCACAGTTGAGTAATATTTTTTTGTTGATTCTTAAATCAAGTTCTCTCTCTGAAATCAATAGGGATTTGGGACAAAAACTGTCTATGAAAAGGGAAAAATGAAAGGAAAAAGCAATAAAAAGGATTAAGGCAGATCAAAATAGAAGAACTAGTAAACTAGTAAAGGAAGTTCTCAATAAAATGTAATCTCAGTGAAGACAAATTACAAACAACCAGCAGGTGATAGATGAAAAAAATTTCCAGCAAAATGAATTAAAACAACTATTTCATCTTCCTTATGGCTATAGTACTGTAAGTTAAGTTGCTAATGAATGAGAATTAAGTTAACAAGAGTGGAGACAACAGATATAAAGAATTAGATGAGTTATTTAGGTCATATGTAACAGCCTCTACTAGAACGTACTAGAAAAAAAGAGGAAGAGAAAAAGGGGGGAAAAAATAGATGCCCAACAAGATAAYGATAAAAACTAAGTAAAAGGTTAATGAAGAAAACCAGAAAAGACCTAAGAGACTCTCGAGTTGATCATGAAAAAAATCTACTTTTGATGCAAGTATCCAAATAGCTTAAATCAGATGGAACTCCATTAATCACATGTCTCTTTAGTGAGTGTTAAACGATACTTCTTTTGCAAGGGTCAGTGGTGGAGAGTTAGTTCATGACTGTGGAAGACATTATATTCAATCATTTATGGTACCCGAGAGCATTCAGTGGACCATTCAGCAAGTCTTCTAATCCTTGTCATTCACTGTGTTATCTGACGTATAGCAACGAAAAACTTACAGAATTCAAAATAATTTGCTTCTTTTTGCTGTGCCTGGAATCTAGCCACAAACTGAGGGAATTTTATGTAGGTGTGGATTCAAAATTAAGTAGTATGCAGTCACATGAGAAAAATTAAAAATTATTCTTCATTAAGGGAGTTGAAGAAAGAGGACAAATTAAAGGTCTTTAATAAAAACATGTTTCCCTGTTTTCATATAACAATAAGAAGATGCAATAAGGAAAACATGCTGTAAATGTATGCTTCCAGCAGGACACTTGGATCCACTGGGGGAGGGGGAAAACAATGCTTCTATGTGCTTTATATTCCTGCATCTCTTGGAGTTTTCCATGACAAGCCTATCTGCTACGATAAACTTATAGATACTACACACAACTGCTTCATCTTTATAATTTAAATACAAAGATTTTTAAATGATCTTTAAGAAAAGTGCCTAATTAAAGAAAAAAGAAACCACACATACTCTTTGCTATATGGCAAAACATGCCCTTCCTATGATGTAGTTTAAGTGTTTTCAGCGTATAAGTCTAATGCTGGAATGACTTGTTCTTTTGAGCTTTATCTGACTCATACAGACCATTCAGAAGGAACAAGAGCTTCTTGTGAAATCGAGACGCATTCATAATTTAGGTCTCCATTAAACAGATAAGAAAAGACTCAAAACTGTGTTCTAGTACACGAAGGGGGTTATCAACACTGTTCCTGCAACAATCAGAATGGATGGCTATTCCTGGCTCTTTTCCTTCCTAGGTTTCCCCACCAGACCAATGGACTGCAAAGTATATTGAACACCTGTAAGAACAAAGACAAGAAACGCTGGCAGCAGCACATTTGTCTTCTGCAAGAGCTGCTGACGATGTGCTAGTTGGCACGTCACAGGAAGCTGTGCCTGACTGGCAACTGACAGTGACTTCTGCCAAAGTCATTCAACTGRCAGTCACTTCTGGAAAATTATGTTCATAGGCCAAGGCCTGTGTACGTAAGATAAAATAATTCAGTTAGGTTTGTGGTTAAGATGTTGTTTGTGGCTGCCAGCTCTCACAAGATTTATGCTTTTCAGTTTGAGTGGTCTATTATACCATAAACGATCATTTTAGGTGCTCTTGGCTTTGACATAAGGGTTTTGTTAAAGAGTATAGATTTTTTTCTGACCAAATAAGATGTCAGATACATCTTCAGTCTTGCTGCAAATCTGATATTGCTTTTATTCCAGGCACTTGGCTTTGGAAAGCTCAAAACAAGCGAAAAAACAAAGAAGTTATGAAAAATGAGTATTTAAACTAGAAGAAATATAAAAGAGCATCTACTTGCAATTAATATGGTTAACACTGGAACAAACTATSACTATAGGTCTTTCAAGCAGATCTAGAGACCCTTTCTGAAGGCATGTTCTAGCTAAACAAGTTACAAGACTCAGGGTAATAACTTCCTATATGCTGAGTTATGTTACTGAGATCAGATTTAAATCTGAGAGCCTAAGCTTTTCTTTTTTTTCTTTCTTTTTTTTTTTTAAAAAAARGGGGTTTGTAGAAGAACAAAATATTTACCCATTAGCGCTATGTATATATTTGATCTGATGACCTTGCTCTTATAGCTGACAAAACACAAAATGTGCTCATAGGGGCCTGAAAGGCATGTTATCCTTCTCTCCCCTTAGAAGCTACAGCTGTGAATGTGTTATATTTCATAATACTTTTTGGCATCAAACTATGCAGCAATACAGCTATAAAAGAGAAACATTCATTATTGTTTAAGCCCACAGCAGTCAAATTTGTGAGTAATATGGACTGCTAAATAATTTCAGAAAATTCTGTATGCTTTTAATTATGTTTGTCTTACAAATTCATTCTGGATAAAAGCTTTAGCTATATTAATTATTGAGCTGCCAACTGGAGCTTCCCGTTCTTGCCACATTTCTGCTTCTCCTTTTCGGTTGCCATCATGGAACATATGGGCAAACACAGTTAATGGATCTATATGCAGTAAGAATTGAGCTAAGCTAACAGCCTAATTTGCCCAAGTAGGTAGTAACCAAGCAGGCAGTAAGCCCCATTTACTCTTTACTTCTTGACTGGTATTTGCAGTGCCTTGGAGGAATCTAACAAAAAGAATTTTGATGTAAATACTAAAATTATGAGTGCTTTAGAAATTAAATAAAATGATAAGAAGTCAGGAGTTTCTCATCTTCTTGGAATCATATGGCACAAGATAGCAATACATTTAAACACATTAACCAATAAATTAAGTAAGATTTCCTTGTCATTTCTTCTTGATTACTTGGAAGATCAAAAGGTAATTGCTTTTTGCAAACTTTCTGTGAGGTACTCATCAATTTTTTTTTTATAACTTGCTAGAAAGAGTAATCAGGTGTCTGTAATAGGAGATATGGGCAAGGAAGAGTGATTCCCTCCAGTTAATTCTCTCTTTACACTGAGATGATAGGCATGGAGAGGATGAGGAAACAAACACTTGCAGCCATGATGATTTCCCTTCCTCTGAATAAAAGGAAGTGTTCTCAGTGTARGCTAGTATACATTAAAAACATAATCTGGAAGCACTACATCTTATGAGAAAGAGAAGACTTCTTAGACAAATAGAATTGGAGACTGATGTTGTTTCTCTCCYTTGCCTGAAGGCAGCAAAGTGCCCAGAGACCAAAGGTGTAAGCTGGTGATAAGTGTTTAAGAGTAGGGGGTAGAGAAAGAGAGATATTCACTCCTGCTAAAAGTAACAAAACATTGCCAATTTATGTTCAGCATGTCATCTACCAAGAGTCTTATCTCTGTTGGTGCAGGATAGGAAATTATGGTATAGTTATGTAATGGATGAAGCACAGAGCTACCAAACAAGACTTTTTAACAATCCTAAAAGAAATAAGCAACTTGGTTGATATATAGTAATAACAATGCTTTTATTTGGTTAGTTACCAGAAGAGCTTGGTGGTTTACTGTCTGTATGGAACAAAACTGAACTACAAGAGTGGATGAGATTATAAATTGCCTGCCACATCTCTGTAGGCACTAATACATTTTGGAACATACCACATATGCTATGTRGCAGGACTTCATAGACTATGAGACACTTCAGAGATCCTAAAGTGTTGTAAAGAGGAAGTCCTAAAACTCACCTTGAAAATCCGCTATTTCTGTAAATGCATGAAATTAGGAACATGAATCTGCTTCCCTTAACCAAGCTTCCAAAAATATTTTCCAAGTTCTATCAGAAAAGAAAGTGTAAAGCAAAAGCCTTCATTGYACTGAGAAGTGGTCATTTATTATTTGGAGACATGGTAGAAAGCCAGAAAAAAATTACCCTATCAGTGCCAGAGGTGCCAAATGCAGTACACRCTAAGAGCATCATAAGAAAAATTCAACTGATGAAGCACAGACTTCTTTTCTTTCTTCTCTCAGGTTTTCTATTTTCTAATCTTAAGAGTTTGGGATAACAGAGACTGGAAAATGAGAAGAAAGYTTTTGGAATTATTATCATGAAATTTCATGAGATGATTTACTATGTATAAATCATTAGTAAATTAAAAAAGAAAAACAGTAATGATAGCAGTATTAAGTAGCAAGCAGTTAGGAAAAGCAACAAAGTACAGCACTGTGTTAGCTCATGACTTAGTGAGCTTCGGTTTACTGGATATGGCCTCTAAAAGACATAGAAAAGATATTGTAGGGGTCTATTGCATACTGCCTCAACCAGAGATTAGAATGATTTACCGCTTAAATATCTATGATATATATAGAAAAGCAGCTATTGGGACGCTCAATTTAGGATATATATGCTGGAAACCTGTACAATCTATTGTAAATCATTAGCATTTCTATGAACTCCAGATAACTTTCTAACACAAACAGAACCAGGTCCAACATATAATCTTTCCAGGAGATTGCAGATTAAACACTGAGCTGGAAACTGGTGGTTACCTAGGGACTAGTAARACAGACCTGTTTATATTATGGATGAACAGAGGACATTTCCAAACAACACCCACTCACTCATTCTCATATATCACATACACAGTACATCAAAAGGACTAACGTTCAATGATCTTGGTGGAATGAGCCAAAATTAGTAGTTAGGCTACCAGCACTACTCCCAAGAGACCCATGCGTTTATTTGTTATGTGGGCCTGGGAACCCTAGTCTTAAAATGACAAATAATCCTAGTCTTAAAATGACAAATAGCTTTAGAATTATGAATATCTTCCAAACTGAAAAAAAAAAACAATGCACATGACCAACAGACTACTCAACTTTTCTTTTGAATTAAACATTATTTTAAAGTCAGTCTGACCTGTAAGTGTCTATTCCTTCAGAAGAA
Organism: Rhea americana; assembly: GCF_003343005.1. Classification (NCBI taxonomy): domain Eukaryota; kingdom Metazoa; phylum Chordata; class Aves; order Rheiformes; family Rheidae; genus Rhea; species Rhea americana. The sequence goes on along the minus strand of NW_028186468.1, from coordinate 4,739,906 downwards.
ATTAATAGTCGGATCTAATCTATGAAGGACTAGGAGCCATCTACAAAAGAGAGAAATATTGTCAACTATAAAAATTAAAGTTAAGTTGTGACAATTAGTAAACACAGTACTGTAGATGTGACATGTCTGCTTCAGAATTACAATTAGYTTGTTAAACTTAAGTAACCAACTTTCATCTTAAATTTTCCATGGAAGATGCTGCTAGTATCTATCAATAAAGTGTGTTACACTGAGGAGAACAATACACACAACAAGTCACTCCTGCTCATTTTTGTAATCCTTGCCTAGTTATTCTTTTAGTCTAGGTTTGTCTGTTACCATCCTGTCTTTGCTTGGATTGGATCATAAAAGTTCCAGCAGAGTAGAGGTCTCTTATTTGTCTCATAGTATCATAGTCTCATAACACTATGCGTAAGTATAATCAGCTGCGCTGTTTGGAATCATTGTTTAACTACATGCACATCTTTCAGTATCAGAGCTTTACGTAGTAAGAAGAGATATTTAGCTTAATGAAATTCATTAAATATTTTTCTGAAATCTACCTGAAATAATTGGGGCAAAAAATAAAAATTGAGATATTAATAAGTAATTTACAACAAAGTATAACAATGAAATACACCTATTTGTTTTACATACAGTACTACTAATCTTTCACAGTCACATCTAGTAGTGATGCTACTARATTAGTTTTCTTCCTACCCTTGCCTCAACCCTTAAGAAGAAAATCTGAAAGCTTTAGTCTTCAAAACATTCTCGTCTTTTTTAATCTCTCTATCCACAAAAAGACAAAAAAGAGAAGCAAGTGAAAAATTTGAAAAGGAAGAATCTCAAACAGAGATCAGGTCCACCTAAATTATTTTATTTTACTTAAGTTTTTAATTGGCTAATAAAATAAAACAGTGAAATAAACATAACTGCAGTGATACGAAYACATAACTTTCATTTCTATAGTGTRCCCATTAAATGACAAGTCTGAATGACTTCTAGAATTGAAGCAAGGTCCCAGACATAAACTGATCTCCTAACCRCGCTTCACCATTATTTGCCTACTGTATGTCATGCTGTTTCAGTGATAGCGAGAGACTCACACTGGCTAYGTAAGAGAAGCTCTTTGCTGGGTAATATCAGGGAGGGTCTTTCTTCTCAGAATTGGAAATAAGCTTGAATTGTTGACTCTGATGGACAAAGATCCTCCCTATTCCCATTAACACACCTTTTGCTAGTTTCACAAAATATATATATATATATTTGTTTTTCACTATATATATATATATGTTTATATATATCACTATATATATATATGTATATATACACTATATATATATATGTATATATATATAGCCATTAGGACCCTATTCTGCTGCCAGATTCCATTCATCAGTAGCTGTAGGAAAACAATTTGCAAAACGGATATCTAAGTAGGTTAGCGTGACCATCCTCAGAAGTATTTTGCTGAATAGGGAGTTAGGATACATATTTCAGAGGACTGTTGTTAGAACAGAAGTACTGCAGCGAAAAAGGAATGTTATGAGAACTAACATGAAACCAAGGCAAGAGAGAGATCCAGCTAACCATAAAAATCTCATCGCCAAAAGCTCTGAGACACCTTTACACAATGGTTAGCTTACTATTTAAAGAGAATTAAAATGATGCTCAGAACATARGGGACTGCACCAAAAGCCCTGCTCATGTTCAAATTTTTAGCATATTTTTGGATTATTTCCATTGTTGCCTGATCCAGCAGCTGCAGTGATAAATACCAGATCATCTGACCAAACCCTTTCTTGTATCTAAGAGATACCTGAAATTAACTGAACTGGGTTCTGCTCTCAGGTAATCCATGTAAATTATTTACATTTATATTTATATTTTGATGGTAAGCTAAGATTTTATGCAATAAGGAAAAACAATAAGGCTAATCCTCAGACCCAAAGTTGCACAGGCCATTAAAACTCTGAAGATAAATACTATCTRTGAAATCGAAGTTTAGGCTACTGCTTACCTAAATCCTAACCTAAAATCAACAAATCATTAGGCAAATACATCATTCACCCCYGAGAGCTTGATTGTGAAAGTGAACATACTCCTTATCCACTTTCTGGGAGGCCGAACAGTCCCTGCAAGGGACTATTTTAAAGGAATTTAAGAAACAATTATTGCYGAGTGAAGATTCACACAAAGCCGCAGGGGCACAGCGCAGGCACGTTCAAAAGGTTTTGAAGTGGCCAAACTTTATGTACACAGAAAGGCTAAACATTTCTTGTTTCTGGGTCACAGGCGATCAAGACCTTTGACCTGCAAGCTATAGATCTCCTACGCAGGCAAATTACTTACACTGCAATACTTCATAAACACCAGACACCCTGAGCGTCCCACCAGGCACTACAAATAGGGTGGGGTTACACTTGCGCCCTGCATTYGATTTGGATGGAAATGAGTCTCCCTGGGAAGTCCACCTAAGGCTTTGAAATAACGCCTGAGCAATGCCATGAGGATTTGGTTTTAGAACTGGAAGTAGTGAGGCTGCTTTTTTGTTTTAGGGACTTAGCTGTCCCTAAAGTTTTAAAGTGTTAAGTTTTACATTTGCCCAAAATGRTCATAAATAAATATTTAAAATCCACTGCTGGAATGGGAGAAAATTAGAGTATCAGCTTGTCTAGGTATGTCTAATTCATACACCCACTGAATTCTGAAGCATTTTCCCAGTTCTATTCACTRATTGCCTAAAGTAAATTTTAAGGAGCACTCAAGAAGCCCATGATTTCACCAGAAGGAAGAATTAGTAATTATTTTGCTCTTTTCCAGTTAATCTAACATGCAGATATCCCCCRTCATAATTCAACGGAGGGTAAACTGAGAAATGAGATGGTTCTTGCTGAAACCATCATCTCTGACAGTTCCTGAAAACAGCATAATCTCCTATTTATTTCACTTTCAATCTACTGTCTTTAGGAACCATTCCTATATTCGTATTCACCAATAATTAATAGATACATCAATTCAATATGCCATATCCAATTCTCTAAATTAAGAATGAGAACCAGAAAGAAGTCACAGGACAACTGTTTAGGATTCATCAGTATTACAYTGGACTTAGAAGAAAAGAACTAGAGTAAAAATCTTCCTTTCCTTCTGGCTAATATATTATTATAAAGCAAATTCATTTCTTCTGGAATGGAATATCAGTAAGCAGCAACCTATTCTAATGCTTGGCATGCTTTTTATGCTTTTAACAAACTAACAATAAGACAATGTTTAAGTATGTTCAAGCCACATAATTATTGTGCTCATCAACATGTGCAAGAGCTGCACACCCCGGCCATGAGCATTCTAAACGACAGCAGTGACTTATCACCCCCAGATGGAGAAGACGTGAGTTCAGCCATCGCTGCTCAGGAGAGTAAACACAATCACCCAGTTCAGCATATGGTCTGGACTGCTTTTCTACAGTTGAAGTGCTTTTTACTTCTCCTGAAATGGTGACATTTTTAAAGGTTTATTGTGCCAAAGACACGGACCAGGATTATAAGTCTAGCAAATGGGGAACTCATCTGGGGAAGGGAGATTGAGATCATATCCTTTTCACAGGGTTTAAGCAACAGTAACTACCCTTGTAGGTAATACAGAGAAAGACAGTGATTTTTTTAYCTCACTTTTAATCATCTGCGTAAAATTTAGCACTAGTTTGAAGAGACGATCCTAAATATGTTAATACCATAATAGCATTTACAATAGGTTTAGGAAACAAATACTTTAAAGAATGAGCTTTTCTTGTCCTTAACGTGAGAATAAATGTTTTCTCTGGCTATGTAAGATGCTGAGAGATGCTTATTTTAAAACTTTTAGTCATTTGTAAAAGAGAGGGAAAAAAAGAAGAAAAACAAAGCTTACCTAATACTACTCAGTAGAGAGACACTGGAATTCTAGCAACGGAACAGTACATCTCATTTATATACATCTTTCTAAATCTAAATGACTACAGAAATTAATTATCGAATTTTTATAATTATAATATAGATCCTGTACCATTTGTGTCTTGAGTGCCAAAGAGTACTCTTTGGTTCCTATTATCTAAGCTCAGCTATTAAAATGTTGACTTACCCTGTTGCTTATCCTCTCTTAAAGGAAATCCACATAGCTGATAAACTTGTGGCTTTGTATTCATTTCATATTTCTAACTAAAGGAGGAAGGATTTGTCCAAATGCTCAATGGCATTTATAATRCCATTGGAAAATAGTATAGCATTTAGCCTTAGGGTATCCTGAGGTAACAAACCTTCCCTTGACTTCACGTAAACATTTTCATCTTTAAGATCTTACAGCCACTGTCTTTAACAATTGAACAGCATATGTGGACATATCCTTGTCTGTAGGCATARGCTTTACTACCTTCTTGACTGGTACTGCCTTTTGGAATTCAGAAATGAGTACTTTTGAAACAGTGTAAGATACTAATTAGAAAACATCTACATCTACATCATAGCAGTCCACTAAGTCAGATAAAACACAAGGACTGAGCAATATTTTGAGCTTTGAAGTTCTTAATTTTTGTAAACACAAATTTAACTTTGTAACATTCAAAGCAAAACAAGTTTTCATGCTATCAGATTTCTTAGTGTTAAGTGATATTTTGTCCCTGAGTATGTCTTTTCATTGTAGGCACATTACATTAAGGTCACTAACATTATGCTAGAAAAGAAAGCTAACTAGATGTAACAAAATTAGACACTTCACTAAGAACTATACCTGTCACAGAGCGCATTTCTTCAGCTAAACCTTGGTTCTGTACAGTTTTAGCCTATTTCATAGCTCATCTTACAGTCTAAATATTCTTAAGAYCCTTTTTTAAATCAGGGAAATTACTCTTAAATTGTGATAGTAAAATATCATGGAAATAGACCATTTGGACATAAACATTCTCCTTCTGAACAAGGAGCGTCTTGAAGAGCCAGTACTTCCCCCATCCCCAAGCTAAGTTCTCTTTCACTTGTTGGTTTCACTGACCTATAAGGAAAAGTTGAATGAACTGAAACGGTTTAAAAAATGGGGAGATAAAAGGAAGCTGACATGGTAGCCTTCAAGTGTCTGAAAACTGCTGCAAAGACGAAAAGAATAGTCTGTTCTCTTTGCTCTCAGAAACAAGACTCCATAAGAAGTTATGGACTTACATTTCAGAAGGAAAGAAATTTTTCTTCAAGCTCAAAATTTTCTAAGCATCTTCTGAGAATCAAAATCAATTGCTTGGAAAAGCTGTGAAGCCTTCACCACTGGAGKTTTTTAACAACATACTGGACAAATTTCAGACTGTGTGCATTGACCTCAAATTTCTTCTAGTCATGTTGACTACAATAACTGTCATCAGAATATTTTTTCCTGAATAAAAAGAATAAAGTTTAATTAAGACTAAATCCTTAAGGTCTGAGGTCTTTAAAATACTTGCTTTATAAAATTAAGTACTAATGTAAAAACACATACCTAGCAAATATTTTCAACCAGTTTATCTTTCAAAGCTATTACAAGTTAACAAATTTATTAAATCAGAAGTGATCTAAATTCTCACAACTTTTCACTATACACTAAATTTCTTAAAACTCACCATTGTCTTTGTTTCTTTGCTGATTCCTTGTTGGAGCAGCAAATCCTACCAAAAGATAAATGTTGYAAATAGTATTTTATAACAATTCCATTAAGGTCTAATGAGAATATTAAATTTTTGTGTTTTATGGTCTATTTATTCTCCAGTATGACTTACAGCACAATCCTAGTTATTTCAACTATTTGCTAACCACATTATATTTTATAYCTGTTACCCAATCCAAATCACATACATTTCTCTATGTTCTTCACCTTTATTAAATATTGAAGGGAGATGCACACTTATTTAAAAAACTTCAGTGGTAAGTTTGGATGAGCCCTGCATGATGAAGGGACTACCTTTTCCTCCCTCACTGCCTTCCTATCACCTACTGATCACACAAAAACTGGGAAGAGGACTGGGTTAAACAGACTGAATGATTGACTRCAAATTGATGTCCTGCTGCAATGATTAAAAAAGTAGAACACAGTGTTAATCCCCCTGTCCAGGTGGCTCTGGAAAAGGCTTATGATATACAGGATACTTTTGTCAGAGAACCAAATAGTTGTCACTGCCTTTGAATACTATGTAGTTTATTTTCAGATGGCAGCATAATACTTGAARTATACACCATCACACTTCTTGTTATTACAACAATGAATATGAGCAACATAACCCAACAGAGTGGTCAATCTTTATTTATTCATTTATTTTGCTTGCTTGTAAGAATTCTGAAAGCTCTTAACTCTGTAACAGTTTTAWTATCTTAGTTATTGACTGAAAATTACTCCAAATTTGATATTTTAATAGGGTTTTAAAACAAGCACAGGTATGCTTTCTATGATGTACTACTGCATGATGATGTTGTAAGGATGGCACATATAAATATCAACAGAGTATCAGTAAAATGGAATCTGGACCTGAGGTGTTTTGATTCTAGATTAGTATCTTTTGAGGTATTTTTAAATAAATAAAATGGATATCTGTAAGGCAGCATAAAAAGGAACAATTAAAGAGGCAAGACTGTTAGCTTCAGTGGCTTTCTTTTATCTGATTCAGCATTACCTTATTCCAATGTGAACTGCAGCAGGATATATCTCCTTAACTGACCAGCCAATTTATTTTTAGTTAAAGATTACTATCTTCCATATTAACCTTTACTAAAGAAGCATTTGGCATTTTTTAAAATAATATAATGATATTTTTAAGATTCAGAAATAGGATTCTCTTTATTGTATTTAATACCAAGTCCCTCCTTTCCCATTAGTGTAACTGCAAGTATACTGAGATCGACTGTTTCAGTATCATTCCTGAAAAGTGCAGCGTCTTATGTAAGTCACTGAGAATGGAGGTTATTAGACATTTCCAACTGCTCTATTTTTTACAGACATATGGCAAACAAAGTAGTAAAAGATCCAGTAAGAAACATTTTTAGTAAAGATCTTTCTAGATGTTCAAATCTCCTTTCAGTTTTTTGTTTTTTCTGGTTAGTGCTTTTGGTCAAAATTTTWCTGGCACATAAATATCCAAAACTGTTTGGCTTTATAGTAGAAAACAATTACATCATTAAGCCTGACAAAATTAGAGATGATATTAYGATTTTCTGTGATCTCTTTCACATAACTTTTCCAAGAATCTATTCAGAAAAACTCTGGTTGCACACAAGAAAATTCAATAAAAATTCACACATCTAAAGTTAGCAAAAAGTCTGTTTAACAATATTTCACAGCATAGTTTGTTCATTAGATGCTAACTTGCCATATCTACAGGTATGAGGAAAAGAAAAAAAACCTCCACCCTACTACTCTAAACTACTACTTCTTGTGTTTCCCTTACATATGTCTATACTTTAATTGCTCACTATAATGAAAAAAAGTCAAATTATAGATTATAAACTGACACATTTTATACATTTAAAGTTGTCTTTCCATAGTATATTTTGTATTAATTTGTGTACAATCCACTGGAYAGCACACAACAGTGGTTACAATACAATACAACATAGAGTCATCAAGACTAAGAACTGAAATAAGAAAAACACCTTTCTAATGACCATATTTTCACTCTGAGCAGGAAAAAAAAAGAGGACATTTTTCACAGGAAGATCTAATTTCATTTAATTTTTTCTCTTCAGTTACTCCTTTAGTTTTCCTCCACCTGCTGACTGTCAGCTGGGGTATAGTTTCTTTCATTTGCCATCCAATTTCTGTCACCTGTATTTTCTTAAACTAACTGAGGCGCTCAAATTGTATTAGAAAACATTTGATACACCTATTCAAAATTCTTTAAAGGAAACTGTATCAAAATACTATGACTGCCTGTATGTTGWCTCAGCTATCAAATCCTGAAGATTAACGTGCCTTTTCTCAGTTCCATAAGTGACTGGATCTCATTCTATGTAACTCCTTATTTGAGAAATATATTCACCATAAAAAGCTACCAAAAGGAGGGGYAGAAATTGCTTTGAAAGCCTCAAGATTGCACATATCTCAAACTATTTTTCCAACTTGTAAAATAATATTTCTGTAACAACAATCACTGTTCAAATACATTTTGCAGGGTTGGGATGACAGAAAACGGGAAGCCTCATTCAGTGAAATAAAGTGCTTTTAGTAACAGCTGTCTAGCTAAAGCATAATTACACAGAGCAAGCTAATAAGATTGATTGATTCATTTCAGTGGTTTAGGAACAGAAAATGTAGGCCAAACTGTAAAATGGTGCATTTGTCTTAACATTAGCAGATCCATGCTGATTTTGCTCGCAAATTGTCAGGATGTRATTAACAATATGTTCACTCATGTTGATCTAGTTTCACATTACAGAAACAKTACTTCTTCAGAAATACCTCACTAGATTTCTTTTTCACATACGCATTATTTCTTGTTCACTGCCTTACACTACTTTGCTCCATTCTTTCTAGCCCATGGAATTCTCCTACTCCCCAGCCTAGAGAYCACTTAAAGAAATAAAGTGCTTACAGGAGAAAACAAATGTTTTTCAAACTATTGCACATCACAAGACTTACTTTTGCTGAAATAAGAGCTTCGTCAATGAGTACAACGAAATTAGGTTCTAAATATACATGCCTCTATGAGGATATGTTTGCGCTGCAACTTATAGCCTAATTCTTTAAAATTTTCTAAGCTCTTTTCCCAGTTACTACAGTAGAAATTTGGTCATCAGAAGAAATACCAGTGTTAGCCTAACACACTAAACAATACTACCTTCATAGTTAAATGTGGGGTAGCTCCACAGTTTTRGAACACTCTAGAGCAGATCAAAACACAATTTGATATTTATGCAGTGACTTGATCAAGTTTTCCTTTCAAAAAAAAATATGATTTTATTATCAAAAGCGTTTTTCAAAGGTCGRATCTGTATTTTTGGCAATATGTTTTTTGAAAAATGACTTGAAAAACGATAAGAAGAAAATACAGAAAATTCAATTTCCCAGTTATCACTGACATTATTTTTAATGAGTTTCCTATAAAGATGCTTATATCTGTGGGTATGTAGATGTGATAAGTGTACTTGTGCACATARTAAGATGATGAGGCTCTCCTGTGCTCTTGACAGGCTCAGATTTTATTTCTGTATATTTACAAGTGTTAGACAACTATCAAAAATAAATTAGAAAGATGCGTATAAATGAGGTCTGCTGTGCCTCCACCTCACATATGCAAGTCATGGATGACAAGAGGTGCTATYTTCTCTTAGCTATAAGTTCAAAAGTATAGCTGAATCACACAAAAAAAAATGGATCCATGAAACATCCAAGCCACTGGAGCCCTCCTGTTACAAATGTGGGCAGCCTGGGTAAGCTGATCGTTCCGATTTATATTAAGAAAGAACAATTCTAGGCCCCAAATACTTCTGTGTAATTATCATTATGTGTTTGGTGTTATAAAGTGGGTAGGAACTTATTTTGTCTGATGACCTTAAATGTGTGAATTTGGAAAGTAAGAGTCAAGTTTTCAGCTACACAGGCAAGAACATGCACTAGTCATACAACTTTTTTAAGCAAAATGGGAGCTCTAGCTGAAGACTTCAAGTCAGAGTTAAATTTTAGATTCTGTTTCTAATTCTGCTATTGAACCTCATTGCTATTGCAGAACAGAAGAGAACAAAACTGTTGTTCTGAGACTCCCAGATCAATCATCACATCAGTTCCGTGTTTCAGACAACTACAAAAGGCTCAGTGGGAGCAAACTCATCGCTGGGCTTTTGCCTTGCAAAGCAACATTTGATATGACTCCGCAGCTTCATGTGAGAAATTTTTAAGYTAACTCTAGATGGATATACATGGTGCAAATTAGAGATACCACAGTGAGTCCTGAAAGGAGCAGTCATTGTGGTTGCCCTAGTTATTATGTCTCACAGCTACAATAATTAGYTTCTCCTTTTGGGGTAGCTCAGCTATTTCTGCACTGCTTTCTGTCCTGCAAAGTAAACACAGATATTGATTTCAGTGAGACTTAAGACTCAGCACAAGTAAGGGCTTGCTYGATACCAGACATATCTTATTTTACTGAAGTCTTCTGCAAACCAGCTATATATGTTTATGTGGCACATCAGCAGACTGTTATTGAAYACATTTCTGTTTCTCTTACTTTCATTTTCTCATCTGTTCTATTTTCTTGAAACTAAGCATTCTTTCCTGTGATAGTGATCTACTCATCATTAAAGGAAAGAAAATTACATAGAGTGCATAGCCTTCCTTCTACCAATCAAGATCTTCAACCTTGGTTTCATGCATATATTCTTGTGATATTTCACACAGCCTTAAAAACTGTGAGTTCCAGAGTGTTTTGAACACAAGATTTTGTACAAGAAACAAGAAAACTGGGAACTTACTGAAGAGTTGAAGACACAGAACAGCTGACCTAAATCCCTTAGAAACATCTAAATATTTTGAGGCATCCTTTTCAGGATACTGACCTTGTACTCTTATGTGCCTGTTTGTAGTGAAGACATTATTCTAGTATTTTTCTCTTAACCCTTTACATGTCCCCAATATAAACACTGATTCCTTTATTTACCTGTTTCCTTTCTGTGCAAARTAACTGCACTGAGGTTTCTAATAAGTACAGATATTTCTTCTTTGCCTTTATCTGTTGAAGAGAGTCAGGAGGTTATAATGAGGAAATGTTTACTTATATTTTTATGAAGATATGTCCTATCAGTATTTTCAGTAAAAAACACTCAATATTGTGCCTGCTGTAATATCCTGTATTGTCATATATTGCCTTGTTAGGAATACCATGTCACCTCTCTTGCTTTCATGTGTTGAATGTAGCCCAAAAGACACTCTGAGGAAAGAGGGCTTCCCGGAGGGTGGTGAATATACATAACCCCTTTATTTTTCTAGTAAAATCTGCCAAAATTCTGCTGCTGACATATAAAGTGCTGAAAGCCATTTGACAATGTGACTCTCTAATAAGTTTCCCCTCTTAAGTTATGGAAAATGTTCTCTTTCTCTGTATCTATAAATGTTTCTGGGCCCATAGAGGAGAAATACATTTTTAACGTTTCTTTAAAGTGACTAGCAAGTGTATCTTTTTTACCTGCTATMCAATATATAATTCAAATGGCAATAAAATTATTCAGCTTCTGCCATAGGTCAAAAGCAGCCTCCCCCTGTGCACAGACTCCTTTAGTCTTAGAGATTCAGAACTTCATTATAAATTTTCCCTGTCTTCTACCCCAGCAGAAAGTACAACTTCTAAAGAAGCCATAGAGTAAACATAGTTATAATCTAACAATGAGTATCTCATTCCACTTTTCCTGCCCCCCCCAACCCAAAACTAACAGAACTGTTATTTTTAAAAGATACTTAGCAATAACTTCTTCTAGGAAAACTGAATTCTTTCTTATCTTAATCTTATTTTTGTAATTGCTRTTTGAAAATGTGGTAACACCCATATTTTATTTTTATGTGCGGAAATGTGAACATCAGTTCTCTATGTATCATTCTTCCTGCATCAGGAGTCTAACAGATATCTTGGAAAGGTGACTTGCAAGGACAGATTACAAAAACTACAACTGTTTATCCTGAAGAAGAAAAGAAAACTGGAGGACATGAAAACAGTCTTCAGATATTTAAAAGAGGAAGGGAATAATTTATTCTCCTTGTGCAGATASCCAAGAAGTTAGGGATTTGCATTTATCATTAGAATTTTCCGATGGTAGGGTACAATTAAGCATTGGAATATGTTGGAATATGTTTGATTTTGTCACATAGCATGTGTTGCTCAATACTCACTCAGAAAAAAGTCTGTTGTCTACCATTTCCAGATTCTTAGAGATCAGCATTATGTGAYGTAAGGGGTTACAAGAAGTTCATACCTGCAAAAATAGTAGCTCCACACAAAGCTACACATTTAATCAGGCAGGAACAGAAGAGTTCAGTGACAGATATGAGAGGTCATTAGAATAACACATTCCACTTGTGTCTACATCACATGTGATTTGAAGTACCTAATATTTCGAGATGGGAGGGAGACGGGCAGTGGGATAATAGTGGAAGATTCACTTAAAATTTCTATTCAGTGAACACTAGCTATCAAAATAACATTATTAAAATAGTACACTTTCAGCACTGCATTATTTTGTGTACTGTAATTTAGACAGTTGTACTCTCTGGTCACCCTCCTTGGAGATACACTTTGCCTGCAGGTGACAAAGCTTAGCTTCAGACTGACCAACCAGATGACTGAGGGGTCATCTGCAAGCATTTTTGAAGCAATACCCAAAGGGAGATTGGTTTTCGTTCAGCAAAAGACATCTGCAAAGAGAAATTAGTGCCGTTCTAATATACCAGCCAAAATAAATTGCTTTTCTCATTTGCAACATGTAAGAGAGTATGTGTAATTTTCCCAGCAGAATAAGGSAGTAAGATGAGCCCTGACTGATCTGTTGCTGGGCTGAGACAGATTTACTCTCTGACATCTATCTTAAAAACAATAAAATCAAACAGCAGATAATCAAGAGAATGACTATGAGCATGAAGAAAACTTTGTTCTGAAAATGACCAAAATAGAATGTATCTGTCATTTCTGCAGAAGAGATGATAGAAGGGGCGATAGTATTCACATTCCTACCCAGTCTCCATCTGAAATGTAATTTTCTCGTGCGATGGAGCTGTAAAATATTTAAATATTCAAGTTAATAATAAGAGGATAGAAGTTCTTATTTCTCAGCCATCTCTTAAAAAGATAGAGGAATAACAAGTACAAGTGTAATGTAAAATACTGTGTTGCAAAATACAGGAATTTCATGAGAAGATTAAAAAGCTTCACCTCTAACTGTAGTGTTATTAGCTCTAGTTCAGTAAAAAATACATTTGGTAATGCTAATGAGAGATTTTTTCATAACTCATTAACATCACATTTTTATTATTGTTCATTAAAACAAGAGTGAAAAATTACGAGTGAATCCTGTGTGCTTACYTTAATTACTTTGAGCACTTTTCTAACTTTCAAAATGCATTCACAAGTTTATAATGTTATGCAAGCCACTAATTATATTTATTACAAAATTATTTAAAATTACGAACTCAGTGGCTAAATATACTTTTAATATTGCCAAGAATGTTTCTCAGAGAAACACTAGGTTCAATGATTATCCTTCCTTCTTTTTCTTTTTTGTATGGAAAGAGGGGAAAAATGATGAGGACTCACAAGATCCATCTGGGCAAGTTCATATTTTATTCTCTTCTCAGGAGGAAATCTTACTTCATTGTGAAGATGGATGCTGACTAGGAAGCCCTGTGGAGCCTTATGCATCATAGAATCAATTTTACTCATGTGATTCTGTATTGTTGAAGAATACAAGAATTGTATTACAAATTTCTTTGCCTAGAAAATGTAATTTGTGAGGTAAGGTGGATTTTTGCTTTCTTTTCATGTGAATAATTCAGTTGTTCTCCAAATTCAAGTCTATTTATCCCAAATTATTTCTGAATTTGCATTTAAATGAAAAAAAAATAGCTGAATAGTTCCACCTTAAAGTATTTTGGCAGTGGATGATATTACTTTGGCCCTTAATTTGACAACTTAGGGCCAAAAGAATTCATCATGGACTCAGGAGCATGTGGGAATCCTCTCTTCCTAGACAGCGAAGAACTCTTCACCTGCCAAAGGTAAAAGGCCAAAAAGTGCTTTGGAATAATATTTTTCTCAGTCTCTTCTGTTGACATTCTTCCCATTTGTGAAAATAATTAAACAAGTTGTAATAAGTTATCCCACATGCACGTCTTCAGGCGCAAGGTTTTAGATCTGCAAGTCAGTGATTTAACTTAAGAAATTCCCACACCCATTTTGCCTCCTGCACCTCATTCCTCCCTYGCTCTGTTCACTCCCTTCCTCAAACTGTGTTGATAGACCTCTTTGGAGAGTCATGGTGTAACCTGGATCACAGAAAGGATTTTGATTAACAATAAAAACACCATTAAAAAGGAGTTTAGCTAAAGAAATATTACTTTATGTATATTTTAAGTGATTCTACTCTAACTTTGAGGAAATAGAAATAAGACAAAGACTCCTTAAGCGGGCAAGTACATTCTCCTGTAACGAGCAGATATTTCTTTCACAAAGGTCACCTGTGTAACTTGAGTTGCAATGTCACTATTTTTCTTCTCCAAGGTTCTGACAGGGCACATGACAGGAACTATTCWCTATTTATTTCAGGAATTATTTAGAGTCATATAGATACAAAGACAAGTGTGTGTTTGTCTAAACCATGGATTATATTTTCTACCTGAACAGGCAGAAACCAGGTAAAAGTGTGATTCACCATTTGCTGTTGGATGATTTATAAAGCTGTAAAAACCAATAGCAGAGAAAACAATAGCAACCAAACCTGCTGACTCTTCGGCTTGTTCCCTGGCTAGCTTTACAGGACAAGAAGATCCTCAAAATGGACAATGTGATATGTGAGGGAGAACACAAATTTATGACTTTGCTTCTTCAGCTTGCAGTTCTAAACATTTTAGCTTCTCCGTGGTACAGTGATGTTTCTTCACAACAGCCTGACTGACTGCGGAGCTTGGATCTGCTTTCTGTAGGGACTTACATGGCTCAGAAGGTCATGGGTGCTTTGTGCTTGGCTAAATCTTAAATTGCTAATGTCAGTGAGGATGAAGGGAATAACTGCAGCTGGTATGCCTTGCTTGTATATGTTTGCAGACGGGATCCCTGTATACATTCCATAAATGCTTTTAAAATCGGTTCCCATTAAACAAACCAGCATGTGCTTAGGGATTTCAGTAGTCGGCTAAAAGTAATTTTCTTCCAATCAAGTCAGTTTTAAAAGGGTATGTGTTTCCTCTATTATAAACATGCTGTTATGCTTTGGAAGACAAAGCCCTAGTTTTCCTCTCCCCACTGCTCCCTCCCCTTCTTGAGTATACCCCCTGCTCTGGAATGCAAGACTTTTTATTCACATCTTCTTTCATTCCAAAGTTTTCAGAGTCATGCCACAGTGGTGGGAACAGTGAAACCAGGCAGCGTATCATAACTTTCACTTAACAACCAGAACTCAAAGGAGACGAAGACATTGACTGCAGAATTGCATTATTTGGAACCAGTGAGTGTTAGAAAATAAAAAGCCCTTCTTGCCCCTTGCTATATTAAGCTCATATTGTAAAATAGAACAAAATGTATGAGAAATCAGTGGCATAATCAGTGGAAAAAAAGGTTTTGGTTACTTTATAGTATTAAACAGAAGAATTTTATTTTAGTGTAAATAAAATTATTTTAAGAAATTTTGTCTTTAATAAAAGTTTACATAGGTATGCTGCAGAACTGCCATTCCTTACAAGAAAAATACCTACATGAAAAACTGAAAAGACAGTTTGATATTTTCTATTTACTACTACCCCTGTCTGTGAAGGTTATGTTATTCTTTGATCCAATACAAAGTATGTATGTGCTGTGATTATCATTTATCTTTACAAGGATATAAAGCAGAATATGCAGTCTAGACTTCAGGCCTTATCCTGCTCATCTCTGGAAACTTACTACAAGTTGCTTATGCCTAACAGTTTGTGTTGGATTAGATGGAATGTGTTATTCTCAGCCTTTTTGTAATTTTTGCTTTTTTGCTCTCTAATATTAAATTGTTTTTAAATACAATTACAGAAAGTTGTAGACTATTTGTGATAAATTTTATAGAGTGCTTGTCAAGTTTATTGGTGGTTGGTGGAAAGGCAGTTGACCGTAAGTTAGAACCCTCCTAAGAAGAGCAAAGTTTACAGTTTTGTATTTCATRTTGTATTTTGGTTTTCACCTCTTTTTGTCTGGAAGTCGGATACAAGTTATCTGCTGCAGAAAACAACCTAGAGAGGTAGATATCTTTTGCCTCTTCTTTCCTAGGAGGAAGAGAAGAGGAAGATGGACTTAAGCAAAGAACCTTCAGCAGTTTTACTGGTATGTTAGTTGCAAGTACAACTACTATCTTTTGAGCCAAATGATAGTCATTCATCCCTCAGTTTTCACAATATGCTTTCACAGGATATTTTTCCAATAACGTACTGAATAAAGCCTTAGCAATTAGGATGCTTTTGAGCTACTGCAGTCACAGTATTTGAAAGAAAATCAAGGAAGATGGAACTCTTTTTCATGGCCTGTTTTTTTACTTGTTCACAGGCAATACTGCCATTGAGTCTGAGGAGTAAATAGAGAAGGAGCGTTGAACATAGGATATGAAGTAACACTGCTTATTTATGTTCCAGACAATAGTAACTTAAATGGTCTTCCTTCCACATTTAGTAGCTCTAATGATACCTCTTGCTAAGATTAGTGTAGTGCACTTTAGCAGCTGGAGGCCAGTGCATGATCTGAGAGTTCAAGGACAAACTGTAGAATATAATGCATGAGGGACTCAGCATTATTGCCTGTTAAATGGCTGCATCAGAAGAGTAAAGATTTTTCATGTATGTGTGCTTACAGGTTAAATTTCAGCTTAGCAGGAGCTTATTTTTATTACAGATAGAATGTGTATGTTATACTTCTAAATTAAAAACCTATGCTTTGTTTATAGCACATTCTGTTTGGATATATGACATGGAGAGCATTTTCATACTGATTCCAGATCTATCATCTTGTAGTACATTTATTTTGCAGAAAAAATGTTTCTAAATTTATTTATTTTTTAAGGCTACAAATTTTAGATATAACAGATCATTTTTATTACATTTAGAAAAAAAATTGCCTAAGGAAGAATCAGTTACAAAAGCTCAGTAACAAACATGTATTGACAAGTGTTACTAAAATTCATACTCATACAGGCGTATTTTATGAAAAATATCCTTTTCTGTTCCATATCCTCCACACACAGAAATCCTCACTGAATTGTTGGCACTGATGTAGTTATGAAATAATACCACTTACCTGGTCTTTCTACTACACAGTTTCAATTGGCAAAGGAATTCTTTACACTCTGTTCTAAACCACTTTGCTGCTGTTAATTTTAAGAGCCACAGGGTCCTCTGGGGGTAAAGCAGCTATGCAAGTGCAACGTCATTAGGAGAAATGGAATTGCCAAGTTAGTTCTTATGCCTTCTGGTACGCAAGGTGCCTTTAAAAATCCATTTCAAGGGCCATGACATCTTACGTGCAAAATTGTCAGCATTACTACCTGAGCTAAATGCGCACTTTGTAGCCATGATAAAATATAACCTTTATTCCAGGTACGAAAGCAAAATGATAGAGCACAAGGAATGTGAATGTGACTTTTTTAATATTTATAAGTTACAGATTCATTAATTCATCAGGAAACTCTGGGACAGGTCATGATTCCCTTCTAGCCAACTTTGGTTTGGTACAAAAGTGGTAATTATCTCCAGTCTTAATGACAGTAGCAGAAAATGTGTGATTTCATTGGTGTAGTGGTTACTAGCAGATGGTAAGACCTCTTCTAGTCCTTAAAAAAAACTGGGACTGGAAGAGCAATACTTATAAAACCTCCCTAGTCATCAGGATGTCTTAATGCTCACCCAGACAGTTTTTAAGTTTAAGGGTCACTGTCATCTGCCTTTGGCTAACCCCCCTCCTCTCCCCAAACCATATAAGTGAACACTTAAAAAGCTATTGTGCTTTTTCCTTTCTGCAAAGTAAATAAAGATTGTTACCTAGCACTTCTCTAAAGAACATAGTGATACAAGTGGCTGACATAAACATTCTCCTTGCTACTGTATACAAAAAGGTAAAAGAAATAATTTATCGGAGATAAAGAACTCGAAAGTACTTGTAGTTTTTCTTTTCTTTTTTTTTATAGATCTTTTAGTTGCTTATACCACCACTCTGAATAACCTGAATTCTTAAGATTCCTGAAATTCAGACTCAAATCATATTTTTACAGATTCTTGGTTCCTTTTTTAATCAATTGAACTCTTTCTTTGCCAGAATAAGTCCTGCTCCACTGGAGAAAGGTTTATAAAACCAAGTACTTTAAGAGTTGAATGAAAATACAGAATCCAACACATACAAACACCAGTGTATTTGAAATCAAGATCTGAATTTTGCACAAAATACCTATTTTTACTCCTATTATTAGCCTGGGACAGTAAATATATGGCTTTGTCAGCAGTTACATAAACTTTTCACAAGTGGTCAGTTGCAAGCTGTATTATGCCACTAATGTGTGAAAAAAAAACTAGAAATTCTAACAAAATCTGATATACTTGATGACAAGATATGATTATATGATGTTCTTAAGAACAGACACACACCTTAAAAACCCATTGCTTCAACTCAGTGGTTTTCTTTACATAGCATTTCACTCAGACCTTAATTATTCACTCACACTGAACTGACTGTTTTGGACTGTATCTTTCAGATGTGTTTGACCTAGGCACCCTTCACTGGTTGGGAATGAGAGGAACTGTGATGGACAGAGAATGTCTGTTGTTAGTTTTAGTTCTGATAACCAAAATTGGATCCAACTGGCAGAACGTTGTTCTGGTATTTTGTATGCAATCTGCTCCATCCTTTGCATGGATGTGAGAAGGAAATTGTAATGACTGGCTTGATAATGCAAAAAGCAGATACAGCCTCCATCTTGAAGAACTTATATATAGCTCAAAAAATACAGATCAATAAAGTGGTTCTACTTTACTAAACAAGGTTTTCACTGAAGATGATCATTTTCAAAAACCACAGTCTAGAGTAAAAAAAAGGCTATACAGAGGATAACCCTATTACAATAGTTAAGGGTTTGTATTTGTAGGATTCAAAGAATAAAGATAAAATTTGAGAATTAATACAAAAATACATGGATGAAGAAGGGATTCCAAACACAGGAATTGCCTCCAGTAGGCTCCAAGCAAAAAGTGGAATGTATGAAAAAAGGATGGAAGAAAGAAACTGGTTGATGAAATGAGTGTAACACAGAAGTAGTATAGTAAACAAGAAAAGAATTCCATATGGTTCAAACATGAGCAGACTCTTAGAGACAGTCTAACGATTAAGTGCTCAGAGAAGAAAGCAAGTCAATACTGAAACTTAATCAAAATCTGAGTGCCAAATGTGGATGTTAATTCAAGCTGCTGATGCCTGAATGAACTGAAGAGGAAAAAGATGGAAATTGGGGAGGCTATGGGGCTAGGGATAACACTCAAGGCAACATAAGTATGAAAGAGAACCTGGAWTTAGCACATATACTTACAATATTGTTTTAGGATGCTCCTCAGAATAACACCTATTAAAGTAGCCATGTTTAACTTGCTCTTTGAAAATCCACATTGCTGGACCCTATTTGCCACCAGATCATCCCCGTTGCATCCACATGAAACTCTGAGTGAGCTAACTTCAAAAATGTTGATACTAGCAGTCACACTATGGATTTTTAGGCACCATATTGATATTTGATCTGGTCACTGTCCTGTTCCAAAGATCTTGCCTACCTTGGCTTATCAATCTTTGCTCTGACATTTTTCCTACAGATGTTCCAATGAGCTATTACTAACACCTAAACTAGGCACTGATGAAGAACACATGGTGAATTTGGCTAAAGGTTATAATTTTAGAAGCTCTTAATCAATCAGTTTTTCTGATGTATGTCCATAGGACTGTACTATGAAGTTACACTGATCTCCTTGCTTCATTACGATTGTTTGTATCATATTGGGATGATGTGCAGTTCATGTTTAGAATCTAAAAATCCCATAAATATTGTGAAAGAAAAATGAACAAATACACTTATGAAAAAGGTGATTTCCCTGTGACTTCCTACTGGTTATCATGAATACAGTTGTATCTTTAAATATCCAGTCAGCTGTGCCCAGCTGTTTTCTCAGGATATGTCATTAGCAAATTGTAAGAATTAAAAAGGTCTCTGTTTTCTTTCTTTGATTTTTTAAAGTTTTCTCCATGAAATAGGTACAAACAATGAAAGCAGTGTGAAAGAATTTCTATTTCATGTGGAAAGAAATGTAACTACAATAGAGTGTTATGCTACTTAAAACAAATAGCACATTGCTATTATATCATTTTCTAACATAGCAGTGCATGTTGCACTATAAAACTATTTAAAAACCCATTTGTTGTGTACTTAGGCCCCCGCAGAAAGACAAGTTTCCTTTTTCTGCTTTCTCCTCTGCATTCACACAAACTTACCAGGCATCTCCCTCAAAGTATTTTTGGCAAGATAAAAGAGTTTTACAACTCTGGGGAAAATAACCTTACTATTGCTCTTAACTATCCCCTTGATACTTTCATAAAAATGTTAGACCAAACAGAATCTCTCCAGGAAATTCCTAAACTCTAACCTTTCAGGGTCAGAGAATGCAGCAGACAGTTTGTTGTCTTGAACAGTGACCTCAGTGCAGTTCTACTCCAAACAAACTTTTAGATGCTATCTATGTATTATCTCAGGGGAATTCAGTGCTAACCCTTAGAGATCAACAGTAGCACTTTTTGTACCACTTTCTTCACTTTCTACAAAGAATGAGGAAATGACTCTCAAATCTAGTAGGTTTTATATATAGCAATGTACTGATTCTCTTAGAATAGCCCCAGTTATACAAAATTTCTGTATTGCAAAAGATGCCTGCAAAGCTAAAATGTGCAATATTTCAGACTTTATGATGGGAACGATTTTGAAGCAAGAGCAGTATTTGTGAACACTTGATTTTTTTATAGGACTGAAAAAGACTTCCTGGGTCACTAAGAACACATTATGTTGTATAATTTCTTGCATAAATGTAGGAAATCCCTTCCTAAAAGTAGTTTAAAAAGATTTCCTTCCTGATTTCAAGTAAGCCATTATCAGCGAGTATTAACCTCAGGATTCTCAGGTAAAGTACAAATTAGAAAGCCTTACAGAGATCACTTTTTTGTTCTTCTATGGAAATAAGCTTCAAGAGAAAAATGCCTTGTTTAACATTTCTGGAGATTTCAGATTCTGTCCACTCAAACTTACATAGTCCTTATTATCCCATTACCATATATGCTGTGTAAAAGAAAGTTTTGCTCTTACGTTTATTATTCAAAATGCGAAAAAAGAAAAAAAAAGAAAAAAGAAGAGAGAAGAGAGAAGAGAAGAGAAGAGAAGAGAAGAGAAGAGAAGAGAAGAGAAGAGAAGAGAAGAGAAGAGAAGAGAAGAGAAGAGAAAGGAAAAGAGAAAAAGCTGTCTATGGACAGGATATTTTTATTTTTCAGTGAATTTGTCTGATATACCTAAATTGTCAAACTAATACCAATTGTTTGGACGAAATCATACATTATAGTCATCATAAGGGTCCACAATACTAATGTGTTTCTTTTGGTATAATTGAGATTTCAGACATCAAAAAATGCTGTTTGGGAGAAACTCCTTTGAATTCTTGGGACTTCTCAGAACAGCACACATTCCAGACTTTGATCAGTCTCTTCTAGAAAAATTACTCAATGACATCTCTTGCTATTTTGTCCACTAGTTTCTCCCAAAAGACTGAAACTTAAAGATCTCCAGTAGTGCTCCAGCTGTAAAAGCACACCTGTCAGWTTGAATTAGATTGACAGCTTCCTATAGTGAGGGGGCAGACTATGCCATTAACCTTCAAGCTTTACAAGAACCTTTGGTGTTCAGTTTTCGAATGTGACACACAACAACTGCATGTGAAGATGAAAAATGCTATGACGAGTCAACAAAGTACACTATTATTTGTCAGGAACTCTAGATGAAGATTTTTAAAAACTTTCTGTAATATTTGTAATGTGACAGATACAGAATTTTAAAAGTATGCATTTAGCAATGCAGTTGGTTTTGCAATTACCAATTGCATTTACCAATGCAATTACCAAGCAGTAGATTTTTAAGGTGAGATAGAGTGTTCGTGGCCTTRCAAACCATGGACTCGTTGGAAGCAGTGTTCAGCTAGACAAGAAAAATCTCTCTGGAATCTCTAAACCTGGCAGTGCACACGTGTGGAAGTAGGCAACACCGCTATGTCTTTGTGGCACTCTCATTTAGCCAGATATAAGGAAGTGGGGAATCAAAATGACCCYCTTTCCCCTCCCCGTCACGAGCTCTATGCCTAACAACAACATTCTGCACATAGCAGGAACAGCCTGTATAATCCGGACAGTAGGAAATCTGTAATGTGGTAACTATGGCACAGTAATATTACCTATATCTATTACTGCAGTTTTCTGTACCTTCGATAGTTTAATGAAGTTGCAGTCCAGCAGTTCAATCCGTCCTTCATATCAGGTATAGGCCTGTACAACCTCATTAACAGATAGTACCTTAAGCCACMATCACATCACATCAGATGCTTATCACTGTCACTTATACCATAGACATCATGACATATGTCCTTTAAAAAAAAAAGAAAGTTGACACATGGGCAAAGTAGACCAGAGCAGAGACAGAAATCTACTAATTAACGGCTCAAAAGAAGCAAAATGCTTGCTTTAGAGGGAAGAGGGCAAGTGTAGAACCATAAGCATAGAGAAGTTCTGTAAAGCTACAGTTTATATACGTAGTTACCACGTGAAAGAGTATACAGCAGAAAAATGGAGTGGATCATGAAATTAAATGTTGCAGCCAGCCCTTCGCTAAAACAATAAGAAGAAATCAAAGTTTCAAAAATAAATACATTGACTATATGCATTCCTCTTTATTCCATTTCAGTTTGCATTTCAAYTGGATGTAATAAATAGTGAAAACAAGGAGCTCAGTTTTATACAGAGCCAAGCGAATCCTTCTGTGAAGTGCAAAGAACTCAGTCCCTGTTTCCATTGACTCCTACAGGATCTGAGCATATTCAACTATTTGACTAAGACCTAATTGAAAGAAGTGTGGCAGATAAAATAATTTAGTGTCAGAAGCACGGTCCTCAGGAATAAACAGCAAATGTCTCAGTGAGTATAGTAATATATTTTTTTAGTTTTATGAACCAAATATACACTTCAGTCTTACGCATTATCTTTTGTTACTCAAAAAAACCTTTTCAAATCAAGCCTCTGAAGGAAGAATTCCTAGAAACAGTTGCCAGAGTTCTTCAGTACATAGATTTAAGACTACTCCCATGCTGCTAATGAAGTATTATTAATATCACACTGTTTAACTGTCATATTAGTCTGCTGTTCCTGACTGCAAAGCTATGCCTTGCTGAGGGATATTAGTTATCAGCACATTGTAAATGAGTATTTGTTGAATACTCATTTCAGTAGTGAAAGGAATTGAAAAACACAGTAATGTTTAGCTTAGACACCATGAAGAAAACTAATGTGATTAAAACCACCTTTTGCAAGCCTTTTTAGAAATATATAATAAAAAACATCCAATGTTTCCCTAAAAAAAAGATCTTAAGAATCAACAAGTAATGGAGTCCTCATCTTTTTATCTTTAAGACTAATGTCTGCACATTTTTCTTTAGTTATTTTACCCATCCCTCTCTTCCTCTTTCCGTTAGGCTTTTCATTGATGTGCACTTTACTTTTTGCAGCATGAACTATTTGCATCAATAACTATTTTATAAAGCATTATAACTAGAGCCTAAAGAGACAGTTTTGACCCAGCAAGATCCATGAATTCTCATTTCTTTTCCAGTTGTATCCTAAATSTAGTTTCTATCTGCCATTTCAATCCATATTTTATATGAATAGCTGTAATTCTGCAAAAGCGAAGTCTGTGAAAACCTCCGCTGTCCTTGTCTAGTACTATGTCCTGCTGTAGGCTCTACATTCACATTATCCGTAGTAGAACTTGTCAAATATGATCAGCTTAAATGGAATTGGAGAAGGAAAACTATTCCACAGACTTCAGCAGTAGGGATCAAGTTTTCGTAAAATGACTTTTATTATCTTGCCATCTTTAACTGAAGACGTTTACCACTAGGCTAAATGGCCTGCTTACTCTCACTACATTCTCTCTGATCTAATTAACTTTATTGCTTTTCCATAACAGAATAGGGTAAATAGTACTTATCACATCATGTCCTATAGTTTGGTTATGAGGGCACAGATTAAAAGCCTGGAAAAGCATAGTTCCAGTTTTCTCTGTCAGAAGAGTGTATTGAATCCACATTTGTCTTATCTTGGGAGCCTGCTTTAACCAGTACTGTATAAAAGCAAGAGTGAGAGAGCATCACTATCACCTCTTCTAGACATGTTTTGAAAGCAAGGATAGAGGCGGCTATCTCAAGAGCAGGGTTTGGGCTGTGAACCTTGAATGGGAGGAGGCACTTCTCTGCAGCATGGAGAAATTAACCTAAATACTGGATACGGATTTGATTTAARCCACTCTCCTGTTCTCAGGACTATGTTGGGCTAGCAAGGAGTGGGTCTCTGCTCAAAGTGTAGTTGAGCACTTCCTACACTGTAAGGAAGAATTGGGATGTTCTTCTGGGAGGGTGAACTAAGAGTTAGGCGCCGACCTGCTCAGCACTGTAGCATCAAGTTTGTTTTTTTCTTAATCTAGCCTTAAGTTGTTTTCTAAAGATGACACAGGAAATCTAGTAAAACCAGAAATTTAATGTGTATCTGCCAAGTCACTGTTCTCTGCCATA
This sequence comes from Rhea americana, assembly GCF_003343005.1. Taxonomy (NCBI): domain Eukaryota; kingdom Metazoa; phylum Chordata; class Aves; order Rheiformes; family Rheidae; genus Rhea; species Rhea americana. The sequence goes on along the minus strand of NW_028186468.1, from coordinate 4,715,336 downwards.
ACCACAAGGCCAACCTTCCTAATAAGGAGCTATAACAGACATGAGTCACTGTGGTAATGGTTCCGCAAAGTAACATTTTACCTTCTAATTTAATAATTGTCACATTACACTTATGTTAATTTCTACTTCTGAATAACATTTTATATTTGGCTTATGATTTTTCCTTCATATTGTGTATTTCAGAGAAACTGCTACAAGAGCTCTATTTCAAAAACAAAATATTTCATAAGAACTGTTTTTAGTACATCTGGAAATACAAAAAGTAGTCTGCTATATTAGTATTTAAAATTTATCATTTTGATATCTTAAAAATATCACTGATATTACATGAAAGCACATAAATACAAGTAGCCTTTTACTAAAATACTATTCAAAAATCTTCTTTATAATATTCTTGCTGTGTGCAAATTTTGGCCAGATGAAGCRACTTCTCAAGCCTGCACATCACAATTGCAGTGACCCTACATTAGTACAGGTTTTGTCACTCATATGAAATGACACATACTGATGTGGGCAGCTATGTTCTGTAGTTTGCAACTTTTATTCCCATTTTAAAAATGGGAAATTTTCCAAATAAAAGCTCCAGTAGAATTTTTCTAGGTGCTGATACACTGGTACCACATAAACCCCACTAAAAGTCCCCATTAAAATAGGAAAACAGAGTACGATTGTTGATCAGTTAAATATTTGCGTAGTTCAGTTGAACACTAAAAGTATTTGTTTATCAAGTTAGTACACTCTGGTATCTGAAATAATAAAGGGGTAAAAGGCATTATCTTAAAACCCACTGTGCAGTAACTGTTGGGAAATGTGCTGTCTTTTTTAAGCGAAGACAGCTGACCACTAGGCATATTTAACACAATAGAAACATTGCTGGTTTTAGTCTTTACTGAAAATGTATTCTGAGTTAATCGAGTTTGCCTGTAAGCAAACATCTCTAGTCCTCTTGCTAACCAAACCAGGAATTTTTATGTCTCTCTTATATATTATCAGCAATCTTTAATGGAATGTCTTTACAGCTACGTAATCTACCAGAAGTGCCAGAGAAGCCTGTCCTTTTGCCCCCTTATTTATACCTGGCTGCTTTAGAATCATTAACAACTAATGACACTAAAAACTGTGGTAGGTCAAACAGATATAAGGATATTGTTTGTACCTTTTTAGAAACAATTTACCAACTGCCCTCAAATCATCCCTCTTAATTTTTTCTAGTAAAGACCATACTATTTTCAGAAATGGAACATGGCAAACGTGTTTAGCTGAACTTAGAAATCCACCCAAGCATTTGCTACTGAAAGGATATTTCAGGCTACAATGACATATCTATTTTTCAAGGATAATGACTGAAGAGTCATTAAAGTGAAAAACAAATTTTTCTATATTTAGAACTAACCGACATTAAAAAGACTATTATTTTCATTTCAGAAATATTTAACAGTCCCACTCTGAACAGGGCTCTGATGTGCTGAGCGATCTGTATGAATAAAATGTACTTCCCATACTTAGGTCAGTATTACTAGCCTGAGTAAGAGAAGAGATATTTCAGCAGTATCTTTGAAATACAAGCTAGAAATTTATTTTATGACCTAGTACACAGAATATAAATCAAAACACTTCCATAAAATCCAAATGGATTTACTGAAGTTGTTCTCCATCTTCAGTATCCTTTTCTTTTGTTCACTCTTCCCCAATATGTGTATTATTTGAGAGTGAAAGAGCTTATTTTTATATTACTTTATCACAAAGTTTTGTTTAGATAATATTATGTTTCCATATTGTACTAAAAATGAAAACTAAGCACACTTTTGCTAATTGAATCTTAAAATGTCCCAGAATACCACAAAGGCCAGCCCTTCACAAAAATGATTAACAAGTTTAAACCCCACACATTCTAAGTGCGCTCAGATGCTCTTCCTCTCTAGTAAGGATAAAAACAAGCAATACAGCTTACAATTCATTATTTTACGTTCATAGTTATATTCAAGATATTCAATACTTATGCTGAACAGTGGTAACAGAAAACTCAGTAACCAGTAGCATGCTCCAACTTGAATTCAGACTTTGCCAGAAATAATGTACATGCCCTCACATTTGCTGCATTTGTCGAATTGTGTTTTTTCCTACTATAGATACATTTTATTTAAATGTATGCTGCATATTTCCATTTCATGTGACAAGATGCTTTGCCAAGTAGCACAATCATGTACCAGATTATGAGAGAGCATCACTTGGTATTACGTAATGTTCTAAATAAGACAGACTGACTTACAGTTCCTTTGTGGGTATCTTTCATAAGGAGTAGGAAAAGATTTATCTGCTGCAGGAATCTTACTGAATAAATCCCCTGTGAAGACCACAGCACTCAATGAAAGCCTTTWGCTTGCAAGTTACATTGCATGTATTTACATATATACAGATAATAAGTGTTGCATTAAGATATATCAGGTAAATGAGTGACACTACTCATACATACATAAATATTTTATAGGTTGATCCAAATCCTATTGAACTTAATTGTTCCTATATTAAACTTCCTTAAACAAGCTTTTAAATAGGCTTTACCTATTTATTTATGTAAGATAAAAAATGAAGGCAAGAACGGTATTTGGGGATTCCAAAGGTAAACAGAGGAAAGAAGACAGGAGGGATCCTCTCTCACCCTTTTTCTCTCAAAGCTTCTACGAGCTTTAACTGAAGAGATTAGGAAAGTGTATGAAATCCTACTGACTCAATATGACCTCTGCTGGCGAGAGTCCTAAGTTAGCAGAAAGCAAATGTACAACTCAAATTTAACCTTTGAAAGACCTGTTTACCTGATCATATATTAGCTTTGAATAGGGGTCCATTTGTATCCTGTGTATTGCAATAAATTTCAGACCTCAGCCGGGAGTGTCTGGCACTTGTTGTTTTAGACTATGAGAAGATTTACAGTAAAATAGAAAGCGAAATTTAACCTGAAGATTTTTATTTTTGTAAATAGAATATATTCAACAAGTAAATTTAGTAGAGTACTTTTATACCACAYTAAATATCAGCAATTCAATAAATCACCATAAAGACTGTAATAATTATGGTGTCTCTCAATAAATTCTCAAATAGATCTGCTATGTGCTTGTCAGTCAATAAAAATATCTCTTTCACTTAGATAATACCCCTTTTCTTTTATTATATTAAAGTATATACACCAACCTTTTAGTGTAGATATGTTGTGGAGAACAAATGACTGACTATTCCTTTACTTCTTTCAAGTTTGTGGAGTTTTAAGATGTATTTTAACTGATTAACAAAGCTAGTGACAATGAAAGTATTGTTAATACTAAAAATATTACAGAATTTTATGTTGAGAAACCACTATTTTTGGAGTTGTGAAAACCATCTGCCAAGTCACTTCATAGAGTGATAAAAGGCACTTAGAACGTTATTGTTACCTAATTCTTAAGTAAAATAATGGTAAATGTTCCTCTCTCTTCATTAGCATTCAATATTAGCATCCAAAATTCAAGTATATATAACTACATATACATATATATATGCATATATGTATGTGTGCATATATATATTTATATATACGTAGGTTATTTCAGGAGTTACTGTTACTAATCTAATAGCTTATGGATTTTCAATACTCTGACTCTTCTAAATTTAAGACTGATTGGAGAAAGAACAGCAAGTGAAACAATAATGGAAACAACTGGAGTGTGTTCAGTAGGTTTTGACTTATTATCGAGAGAGTTTTCTAAACTACGGAAGGATAAAATGTCATTTATGAACTAGATTCATCAAAAAGTTAGACACAGGTCATAAATAGACATAGGTCTGTAAGTCCTATTCAAACTTTTGCTGTTTGAACATTACCCCAAAATTTCAGTCTCAAGGTCTGACTGTGAAAGTGCCTAAAATCACTGCATGTCAAAGGTTCTGTGAGTTAAGATTTCTTAGTAGTGAAAAAATTACTTTTTGTCACACCTTGAAAAGCCCAAAATTTAATTGAATTGAGCAAGCAGTTGCTTAAGAGGTGGAAAATGAACTCAGTAAAGTTGCAGCTGTATTTAGATTCTAAGTAAATTCTGATATGGCTAACAAGAGCCTGAAAAGGAAGTTTGTGAGTATGGTTTGACTTCAATGCTAGGTCCCTGATGAGTAATCTAACAACAGAAATTTGAGCATTAGGTACTTCTGCCACGTTTTACGAGAAAAGCTCAGGCACACCCAAGTGTAGGATTCTGGATTCTGATGGAAATTGCCACCTAAATTATTGACAGGATAGGAAGGACAGGTCTTCTACGTGCAGCACAGAATACGTAATTAGCTTTGCATGTCTAAATGTGCAGTGTGCAGTGCCTTGCAGAGTTATTAACTCACATAGCAGAAGTGTTGTTCTGGGACTAGCTAGCTCTTCACCTAGCTTAATTAGCTGTGTTTTTCAGGTGAAGTACTGCATTGAAATGGATATCCTGCTTCTGACTTTGGATCTAGCTTGTGGCATGTGTGGACTAATGTCCACAGGGATATTAGTCTAGCAAAGAGGTTTGGGGGTGACTATGCATCTGACATACAATCCTCTTTCAGACTCAAAGTTAGGCCTAAGGTCAGTAAAGTGGCAGTCCTTAGCATTCCTCTTCTGGGTTACATAGTCCCCTATTTGGTATATTTGCTGTAAAGAATCCTGCCTTATGACATAACCTGAAGTCTGACATACACTGGCATACCTGAGCCAGTTTAATATAGGTAGCAAGCCTCGAATACGAAACAGAAGTACTCAGGCTTCAGAACATGCAAGGCAACAGCATATTAAAGCTCTAAAGAGTGCACACTGGTTGCCAGCATAAACTAAAGCCTCTTTGCTATACTGTTCATCATAATAGCTGGATTGAGATACGACAGAGTATGTTCCCAACTTCATTCAACCATGTTCCTATACTTAAACACTGAACTCTTTGCTTTTTGAAGGAAGATTGGATACGTAACTCAGATTCTGTAACAGTTGGATATTCTGAGAGGAAGAGATGCAATACCTAAATTCTTCATGGATTTAGTCCTAGGTCCATACCTGTGCTGCCTATGCACTGAGCATGTACAATTGAGTATTTCAAGCCACATATAAGTCAAAAAATCAGTGTTTTGTGGCCATTTCAGCAATTTCAAGACAAAACAAATCACTTGCTACCATTGTTCAGAGTCACAGTTACCTATTTTAAATAGATCTTAGTTATAGTTCATTCTATTTTATTCACTTGGAAAAAAATACTGAGAAATTGAATTTTGATAAATTACCAAGAATGTATTTTATCAGTAAAATAATTCTATGACTATTATATAGAAAGAAAAATTTGAACCTATGGCTGAAAAATGTTCATGCAGCAGCTAGTAGGGTTAAATTTTTGTACTGGTATTTTAAAGAATGCAAGGGATAATCTTTCCATTTACAATAATCTGGGAACATGGTGACATTAATCTCATGCTTATAGTTTCTGACAGCATGGACCTTTGTAGTAACTAATAACACTTTTTTCAGTTGCTGTTAAAATTAGCTTAGTCATGGTTTCCAACTAATACATCTCAACTACATGCCCACATAATTTTATTTGTTAATACAATGTAAATAATAGCTCTTGTAAAATAATTATTGTTTTCTAACATATCAACTAYAATCTTTTTAATGCTTGACAAAAATCCTAAACAAGGCAGACATTTTCCCCAAGAGAAGGAAATGATGATACTCAGAAAAGTAACAGTAAGACACATCACTACGTTCCACATTAACAGGAGACCTGTTCATGATGCATGTTACCATGTCACAAAGTTAAATAAAGATGCAAAAGTAGGTTGCTTCCCTCTCTTAGCAAATTTGTTTATCTCACTGCTACTAAGGACAGAGATGTTTTTATTAAACATGCTGAAATGTGAACATGCTGAATCAGCAAAACATTACAGCAATTGCCTGTCTTCTTAAGCACATATGCAATGTAAATTAATGAAATATGAATATATTTTGTATGTTCAAAATAATCCCCTAGAAAATATAAATCAAAATATTTAACCAATCACAAATACTAAAGAGTTCATATAACATTTTATACTAAAGAACTTGGATATTCTGGGTTGGTCCAAGATTTAGGCTGATCCTATGACTTTTACAGGAGTTTGGCATGCCTGAGAAGACAGGTCAATCAAGAAATCATTAATGAACTTTATTATTTAAGAATGTCATCAAATCAAGTTTGCAATTCAAACATTACAGTGATATTGCATATACTGTTGTTATTAGGACTCCATTGTCTATGAGACAGAATTATATCATAATACTTGTGTGTTTTCCAGTAACTGCCCATCCTCTACTGATAGTACCCCATCCATTAAAAGAAAATACACCTCCATCAACAACCTCTCTCTGTTACACAAAGCTCCTTAAAAACAGGCCAAAGGAATAGGACAGACTATGAAATCCAGAAACAACGCATTTTCTTTCTACTGTTGGATACAAGTTGTGATAAGGCTGTTCTATAAATCACTCTCTTCACTGTCTCTTTGCCACGAGGCCACCATACTTCTATGAATAACACATAGCCAAGCATACAGAAAGGTGCTTTAGAATATATGTTATCAGTACGCCTTTAGTTTCATTTTTAGCACTGTCTGTCACAGAGATGCCATCTGAACTACTGACCGTATCCCACAACGAGTGCAATGTTTCACGTCAGGCTTTCACGGAGTTTGAATTCCTTCTAATAACAGCAATTCTGACTTTTCTTTTCAAACATGTTTCAGAATCTAAACTTCATGTTCCGACTTCAAAACACAAGTAATGTGAACAAATATCTTCCTATTCTGTAGGGACTGGGATTTATGATAAAAGAAAAACAGGCACTAAGAGCAATGTATGCTCCATGCTTTAAAAAGGAGTAGTCAGCTAAACCAGTGTAGTGATGGAAAACAGAGCGGCCTTTGATAGATGTGTAAGTATATATCTCTTCATCATGAGAAAAGGAAACATTCTGGAGTTGTAGAAAGTTCTGAAAGCTCTAGCACTAGAATTCGTTTCAGTTCAATAAACATCAGGAATGCAGTGTACTAATAAACTGTAAAAAGAGATGGAGGAATGAAGGGAAAAAAAACAAGGTCTAAGTTTACTTCCAAAGGATATCGACTAATTTTATTTAAACCCTAACATACTTCTCAGCTTTTTAGGGCCCAAATGTGTGATTATGTTTTACTAAGCCTCCTCCCCACCCCCTCCCCAGCAGAATAAAGATTATTACTCATTTAACTCAAAATACCATGAAATATTAAGTTTTTGATTTAAAAACTCTTTCTATAATTTCAGTTGTATAGATTTTTTCCACAGAAGAATACCCAAATCCTTAGAATTACCTGTGCATCTAAATCCTATCTAGGCACATAATTCCATTTTTGATGACAATGACGTGCCTAAATATCTTAGCTTCTTATGGAGGAGATGGTCTTTAAAATTTTCTGTACATCATTTTCTGTCATTTTTGTTGGGGAACACTTCCTACGTGATCCATTTTTATGTTATGCAAACTTAAAGGAAGGTTCCACACCCTTTAGCCCTTAACAACTATTTTTTTTCATTAGGAGTATTCACAAAATATTCCATAACGAGTGTTTTAGAAGGTAATTCTTTTTCAACTCCAAAACTGTGTAAACCCAGATCATAGTCAAATCAGCRTATGAATTTAAAGCATGTTCAAACTGGTGAATTCAAGTCGTCAAAATCACTCTTTATCTCAGATTCCTGKCATCTTGAACACGGAAACTGCATAAGCTTAATTGCCTATTGATATTTTTATCATTTGGGGGTGGGGGTCATAGAAGAATATCTACCCTGATGATAGCTTGTTTGACACTATGTAAGAACTGTAAGAGCAGGTCAGATAGTAAGGTATGATAGGGTCATTTTCTGTTATACCAAAATTCAAAAGAACATAGTTACACTGGAACGTAAAATATGTTCCCTACCTATGTAAAGCAGATTTGAAGAATGACCTGAGATCATCTAGTGTGGATTCAGATCAGCTGCACAATTATTTTACAGTTCTATGGGCTTTGTATTTTCTACTCAAAATATTGTTACGAAATCAGCATATTTTCCTGAATCTGATCTGTTTCCATTTTATATTTAGAGACTACTTGTGATAAATTTTGCATAACTAACACAGATGTTTAACATCTTCAGTAATTCGATAATTTCTTGGACCACTATATCTCATAACAGTCTGTGCTTTTTAGATAATAACTGTATATTATCATTACCATAATTTTTAAATTTAACTTTGCAGGAAAAGAACAATTTATCTGAATGAGAAAGGATATCTGGACTGACAAAAATATAATATACAGACTGAATTTGGATGACTTATGAAACTTCCCTATCTACATGTTCCTATCTACATGAATACTCCCTAGATTTTTCTTGTTGTTTATGAAAAAGTGGCCAAAATTTCAAAAATGTAGGGAAAAAAACCAACCGTATAGGTCAAACTCTACTCTCACTTATACCAAAGCAATTCTGATTTTACTAGATGAAATTGCAGAYAATAAAAAGGAACACAGGACCTAAATTATTACTTCCTGATAAGGAAGTTCCTGAAAATTATTCCCTTAAATTTCAGAGCTGGAAACAAGACGTCTTCCTATTCTAAGAAAGAATCACTCTTTCTTAGAAACAGTCTCTGGCCCGGTTTAACATCAGCCATGTCATTTCAGCTGAAAACTATTCTGCAGCTGGGGAGTCCAGAATGTTGTGTACTTCTGTGTCAAACCCAAATGCTGTGTTAAGTGAGTAAGAATGTGCATAATTTTAGGGATTCGTTTTCAGTATATACTTCACTTTCCCCTCTCCAACAAGCATATTTTCCTTGAAGGTAGTCAAGCATCTTCTATTAAATTTGGGTACAGCCAGGTACACAGGTGATGAACAAATCAAACAGAATGTTTCACAGGCTAAAATTACATCTCGAGCCCGATTTTTAAATCATGTACATGTACGCTTAAACTTAGCAACCTGATATACAACTAACAGGCTTTTGTTAATAGGCAATTTATTAGCGTTGGATCTGGACAAAATTTATCAAAATTATTACCTTCATGAATGTGAACTTGTGTTTTTTTTTTTTTTAACTGTGACTATTAGTATGCCAAATCCATGAGTTTCATAATAGTTATATGACAGATATTCCACTAGCCATAGGCCTGGTTGGAAATCTCAGTCCATTTAAGAAATTGATTTAATCTATCTCTTATGTTATTTACAAAGGATTATCCACGTCATACTTGACAAGGTATGTATACTAACATAAAATAAAACASGGCTGGAAGTCAGGCTTCCTATCAGAATTTGCGGAATACAAGATTTCATACATATACAAAGAGTGATTTGACCAAACTCCACAATAACAGAAGACTACCAGGTTTTTTAATTATTTATTCTTGAAAATATCAGCCTCAATAGGCAGGCTATTTCTGAGATATTGAAAATTATCATGTTTATACTTGACTTCCTGTACATCCTCTATTTTTTTTAAAGCATTTTAACGACTGAGTGCATTGTCTTTGGCTTCTATTCAGAAGCTAGAAATAATCCAGAAGTTTATTTATAAAATTTGATGGCTTGCCTCTGTATTCTGACTAAGGAAAGACTGAATTTGGCAAGGTGAGCTGAAGAATCGGCTTTCCCTAGACAAACACACAGGATGCCTGCCACCTGAGAAAATCTCCCAGGAAGAGAGATTTTTCTTTAAGCAGAAATGAGAATCATAACATAATTATGTTATGACTAGCATTATATAATAACCCATCYCAAGATATCTGTTAAAACAGAAGCAAATCCTTTCTAACTGACTTAGCACGGCATGTTACACTTTGGGAACAGGTGAACTAGCATGGGTGAAATGAGAACCAGACCTCATCTGATATTTGTGCAGAACTGTTTTTAAACTGGAATAAAATCTTAATTTATGTACATAGACAAATTATATGTAAACTAAGTGCCTTCATATACAGTGGAAACTATGTACTCCTATTTTTGACAGAGTATTTCCTTAATGGATAAACTGCTGAAAGCACTATTTTTCGAGAAGAAAAACAGATCGTTTCTAATGATGTGTGCTTAAAATGATTGCTTCAATTTAACGATTAACTGTACTGATATATCTTGAATATTATGCTAGTACTACTTTGTTATTCATGAAAATAGCATGTCTCAACAAAATAAATTAAGAACATGAGAAAGGGCTAACTGGAACTACCACAAATTTTACAGCACTCATAACTGTTTCATGTCATTAAGCCAAAGCTGCTGACATAAGACAACACCAATCTCCCTAAATTTGTGAATCTTCTATGACACAGCTACTAGAAACTTTAGACAGGAGAAATAATTTCATACGTGTTAGGAATTCTAAGATGACACTCTYTCACTAAACAAGACAAAGCAGTCTTCTTTTATATGATAAAAAAGTATATAAACCTAATTCTATACTTAATTAATCTGTGAAAAGAACAGTAAAATGATACTTCTAATGTAACTAATTTTGGACTGAATACTGCAGTGGTTTTAAGCGTCTAAAAAACTTCAGGTTGTATTTTATATATTGTAAAAGGTTGAGGGTAACACAGTTAACTTTAAGTGGTGTCAATATAGTCATCACTTCTAAAGTATCCTGTCCTTAATTTTAATGAGCCACCAGTAATAACTGCCATTTCTAGAAAGAAATGACAGAATTGCTTTAATCCACATACCTGCAATTCCCAAACTCAATATTTTTATACAAAATAGAGACAACAACCTACCTTTTCTGAGCTGTTTAAGAGTGGTCCATAAAGTCTTGAGTGTACCCTTACTCTTTCCTATGAAAAGACTGGATTTGGCAAGATGATCTGAAGATTTATCTTTTCTTAGAAAAATACCAAGATGCCTGTCACCAAAGAAAATCCTCCTGGGAAGAGGAATTTTCTTTAAGCAAAAGCTAGAATAATTATGTTATGATTAGTAAAACATAATAATATAATAACATAATAACCCATCTCAGAGTATCTGTTAAAACAGGAGCAAATACACAGTTCTAGTCTTTTTTAGTTTTCAGTATCAAAAACTCATGCATATGATTAAACATATATCTTTCCAAACTGAGGCCAAAGTGATACCTTTGTCCAATAAGATACTATAATTTATATTTTAACTATTCTTTTATTGGTATCAGATAGAAAGTGGGATTCTGATTGTAATCCATTTTTGAGATGCTTTGATAGTTGTACATTTTGGAAGCCCTAGTGACATTGTTGCTGGCAGCTCATGCCAAACATTCAGTGGGAAGTTGGCATTTGCTTTTTTTCCCAAGAGTTTATAGAAGTCTGGATGTTTACATTGCTGTTATCTCAGGAAGTAGGCTGGGTTGTCTTTCAGCACTATGGTTCATTGACAGAATGGAGGTTTGGTGTTTTGGGGAGTGCTTACTTCAGGAAAAAGGGGTATTAGTATTAGTATTGATAATTATTGGTATTAGTAGAAATTACAATAATGAGGCCCTGCAACTTATTTTTAACCAATTTTGCTGAAATTATCAGAAATTATTTTTTACTTTGTTCATCACTTTCCGCATTACTTATTGTACTTTGTTCTTCTGTATAAAATGCTTGATAAATTTAGGCTGATTATTGCTCAGCATTATATAAAGAGCATCTATTCTGTAAAATATGATTATGCTCAAACTCCAAAATATATGTCTATTGATTAGGGATAAACAGCTGTCCACAGTACTACAGTAACATATATATACTATATATAAAATATAGTGCATATATATGTATATAAGAGACTGTAATGGGAGCTAAACTACTGCTGTTCTCTTACTTAAAACATTTTTGTGTTATATTTAAACAAAATTTCTGGTAAAGCTGTGGAAAAGGGAGAGATGAATCTTTAGAATGTGTATTCTTTTACTTGCCTATCTGTTTTTAAGTCCCTTTTTTGATCCCGACTACTTTTATTTACTTATTGCAACTAGTAAAACTGCCAAGGTYTTTTTTGTAACTATGGAGGTTTCTGTGGGGTGTCCAGTGCCAGAAGCTCTCAAGTTTACAGGCAGGTGTATGAATAGGACATTCTGAATGCTGGGCTTCTAAAATAAAGGGAAACTATTCTATAGCAAAATAACATATTTAGAGGTGATGTTCAGACACTTGATATAGAAGATCCAATAGAGAAGGATTTTCTCTATGTTAACTGCTATTTAGATTCAAGAAATACTGAAATATTTCATGAGAAAAACTGAAAAATAAAGCAGCTCTGTATTCTTTTATAATTATTTTAGAGAAGGGTACTCCTAATGAATAACACAAAAATTCTAAGCAAGGTATGAATTACAGTGTTAAGAGACTAGTTATTTCATAAGAGCCTTTTATTTACAAAAAAATCAGAATATATGTAAGGGATTATTAACTCCTAGAGATCTCATTCCCTTTTTTCCTAGAGCAAGAAAAAATCTCACTGTCTTAGCAGGATGTCCTGAAAATTTTCTATGGAAAAAGCTTCCTAGGACTTCTAGTTCAGCTCTATCAATGCTGTTATGTTTTTGTATTTAAACTCACTTGAACATCTCAAGGATGCAATTTCTGTCCTTATGTTCACAGTTKACTTTATAATAATGATGAAGTCAAGATTTAGCAACGGCACAAAGCCTGTGCAGTTATTTGAACAAATTTGGTTTCAAGATTTAAAAAAGTATTGTTCAAAATTTTTATTAAAACACTAGGGAAGTTCTTTTGACATAAAATAACATTTTTTGTATTTCATTCATGTTTAAATTTCATTTAGAGGCAGAAAAAGTTGATTTGAAAAATACCAACTATTGCCACTTCAAAACAGGTCAGATTTTACTTTTAAATTATATATTTGTTTTAAATACTTTTTGGTTTTCTAACAGTACGTTTGTTCTTCATTTCAACAAAAAGTCAAAGAAAAAAATGAAACATGATTTATTTCACTATTTCTTATGGAAAAACTAAAGCTATTTCTAGTGGAGAAAATATTCAGTGATATGCCTGTCAGGAGACATCAAAGTTACTTTTGGAATTTAGACCTTTTAAAATCAGATTTCAATTTTTTTTTTCATTTTCTTCACTTTAGAAGTCCTCATTCATGAGGATTAGCAGCCTAAATTTTGCTAATAAAACTTCTTATGTTAGTATTTGGCATGTTTTAAAGTTTTTTTAAATCTTACTTCCTCATTTTAATATCAAACAAATTTCTGCCTTGAGTAGTCTTTGGCAGCATTTCGCAGTAGCCAGTTAGATTCTGCAAATACTGATTGAGAGATTTTGTAGATAAAACAACACAGTAAATACAACTAATGTAATGTATTTGCTCTAAGATCGTTTCCACAGAGGTTTTAATGTCTACATATTCCCTTCTGGAGATCTCATTTTACTGTTTTTCTCTTAGGCAGAAAGCAGCTCTCAGAGAGTGTCAGACAACAGCAGAGTGTGGGTGTGTTTTTCAGTCACTGTGATAATCTATGAGTATTTTCCATGGAAAAAAATAGTCTAGAGAAAATACAATTAAATCAAAACCAGAAAATAATTCCATTTCCAAAGGCACCTGAATCTGGAATAGGGCTGCTGAAATTAGCCAACATATCTCCTTATTATTTGTGGATAAGTAATAAAACCTGGGCTGAACATGAAACTATTCTAGCAAGTATCACAGAATCGCTATGATGTGTTACATAATATTAAATATTATGTCCATGTTCTCAGTAACAACAGATGAAATGTGTTGGAATAATGTTTTCTTCCTATACACTAACAAATTTTATGTTAAGCTGAAATCATGTCTTGACGTTAATTCGACAGTCAACAATGTATTTCTTTTTAAACAAAATTCAGTACATTTCTTTAAATTGTAATGTAGCTACCTCTGAGACTCCACATGCCCTATTTGCTCTTCACACTGGTCTCCTTCAGGCAACACAAATGGATGTTTTGCATTTTTCCCTGGGAGGATGGCTGTTCTACTCTACTTAGGGAAAAGCATGTAGGGGCTGAGAATTAGAATTCAGCAAATTAAACTAGACAGTGCTGCCTTAAACACAGCTCTATTTAGTATATCTAAGTATCTAAACATTTTATGACTTCAAATAAGACAAGAGTCCTTTCCTATAGTCTAGGCTGTTTCATGTTCCTTCCAAAGCATTAATTGCTTCTAAAATAAGATCTTTTCAGGGACAACTGAATAATTTCCTGTCACATCCATATCTGACTCTTACCAGTACACTCAGATGGAATTTGGTTATCAGCTGGGAAATGCAGACTTATTAAACTTGGGTCTGTACTAGAAGGTATCCTGCATGTTGTTAGAATCAGACAATACCAGAAAGGACACAAACATTAATGGCATAGATATGCAGCACTTTTAAAATATTTACCCAGCATGACATTTTTCATTAAATTTGTACTTTCTGTCTGAGTAATAAATGCTAAACCAGACTTTTCAGTACTTCAGCCAATGTGACAGAATCTTTCCCTACAGAGTTTGGGAAGCCTTCTAGCCATAATTCTTTCCTAAACAGAAAAATCTTTCACACCACAGTTCTCCCTAGACATTTTATATCACCAGTGGTTACTGGTAAAGTCCAGAAGAAATAACCATAAACAGCAATCTTTCTTAGCTACTACAGAAGCTGTGATCTTTCTCCCTCCTGAAGGAGGGAGGGTGATTTAAAGAAGAAAGGTATTAGGTAGAAAAAAATTCATATGCAGAGTGAGCTACACTGCTGGAAGTATAATTTTAGTGGCTTCAAACTCTGCTATGTGCCAGTCTCTCAGAGGAACGCAGACAAATATTGGTGTTAGGTGTGGTTGTTTGCCTCCATTTACAATGGTTTTTTTTCTTTTCAACTGGTGACAATATCTGGAATCCTTGTTTAAAATAGCTCCAGAATGTGATTAATGAAATAAGTCTTCAGTATTTAAGAATATTCTCATTATAGCAGAGAACATGCGTGACACCACTGAGAGTTAGCCTTGTTATTCTAACAACAAAACATTTATTTATCACTGAAGGCTCTGTTACATAAGACACTGTACAGAAAAGTAATATAGCAAATGGTTCCTGCTCTACACAGCTCAAAATCCAAAACAAAAAGGGAAAATAGAAATGTAGAATATATAAATGGAAAGGAATAGATTTGCAACATTTATAGTTTTAGAAAAGAATGCATTTCAGCTATTAGGCGCACAGCAGAGAAGATTAAAGGAGGAATATTTCCACATAGAGGGAGTGACAAGGGAGAAAACACTGATGTATTTGAAAGAAAAATGGGCCAATGATTAAAGCTAATGTCATTCACTTTGGAAAATTCAAGTTTAAAAAGTAAGTAGATTTGATAGTAAAACTACAGATAATTGGTGACAGCCCTTATATATAAGGGCAAGGATGGTATTGGTGGCAGSAGACACCTCTTGTCAGGCATCTGATTCACTCCCATCGTTTCTCAAATCAATATTGGGAAAAAACATAGCACTGAAAACAAACTCATTATCTCTTCAGCAACCATCAAGAGAGACTTGCATCAAAACATACTAGCTAACTATAATATCAGTTCCCACGACAAGGAAATAATGACATTAAGTCTAATATCTTTGGTCACCTTGCTTGCTTAGTCYTCACATTCAAGTAATAATTTCCTATGTCTGTCCCTATATTTGAGCTAAGAGATTTGTTTTTCAAAACAGAAATCTCAACATTTCTATCCAAAAAGTTGTTCAGAAATACTTCTCAGTTGTCCAYGAGTTTAGATGCAGACATCTGTCACCTAGTGAAGACTGTATCTCCAATTCAGGCTGCCATGTTTCWGAGAACTAGATGCATTAAGAATGATCACCAAAACATCTGAATGGACAGTCTCTTAAGCTGGCCTAGAAGCAGGATGTAATCCTAAAGCTGTACGCTCCTTCTCTGGGAGTAGGATGATAAATTCCAGTTTTCCTCACATGTGTTTGGAGCAAGGGAGATCCAAAATAGGAGTAAGTAGAATATACAGGTCTTATGTAACACATTGCCAGTGCCTCAAGGGTTAGTTTAAAATACTACGGACCTAACTTCAAAACTAACTTTACCTAATTTGGCACACAGATTTCAGCTCAGGTCATTCATGTTCCAGAAAGTGTCTTTACTGTAAGACTTAGTAGTGATCTGGACTTTTAATGTCTGATATTTACACCATTTGGTATAAATAGTTGACCAGCACCTGGAGTGATTCTGTTCTAATCTCTGTTTTCATACTTGTGGTCTGCGCACGCCTGTGGAATTGAGTGCACTGAGGAAAAAGGTGCCCAGGCTGGGACTCCTCCTTAGGGACTTGGCTTCAGTCAAGGCTCAGATAAGAGTGGGCTGGAATCAGAAGTGACGCAGTGAACACAAACTCCCAGGCCAACACTCAAATGCAGAGAGGATGTACCTGCCTTTGGAGAAAGGTGGCAGATAGTGATATCAGTGCTGCCTAAATGGGCAATTAAGTGCCTAAAGTGGGCTACATTATCACTAAAGTACTTTTGAGAAACCTGGCAAAGTGAAAATCCAGCTATACATCTATCTCCAGGTATCTTCTAACTGAAACATTGTTTCATGATAGCTTTATTTTGGTCATATTTTGACTTTATCTGTTCTTTTCTCAGGCACAGTATTTGTTCTAGTAAACTCTGATAAAAAGAGGTCAACTGTGCTGTTTATGTAACTTCTATTTCTGTCTTATTCATGTTCCAACAGTACCATTACACTTCGCAATACTTGAGCACAGGATTATGAATTCTTGGTTTCTGGCATTTCTCTCAAGATTTTTGACAGTGAAAAAAAATCAAGTAGAGAGTCTAGAGGAGGTCAATAGTTTACAACTTTCTATTATTTTAATAATAATAGCATTGAATTTTTGATAAGATTAACATGCCACTGGTGCTATTAATCTAAATCTAGTCTCCTCAGCCTCTCACCGAGCAAGTCCGGAAACACAAAGAAGAAATATTTATATGCATGCATTTGAGCAATCTTTAGTAAGGTATCTGAAAAACAATAGAATGTACTTGTGACTGCTCAATACAGCTATCAAACTGTCTATCCTAGCTCATCTACCCTATGAGAGGGTGTATCCTACTACACCCTCTCACTAAAGAATGCATGTGGCTGTAGCAAACATTTTAAAACAACCTGTACAGCTCCGTTTTATGCACAGTCCCCATTATGGTAATGTTTGGCCACTTCTTCCTCTTTAATGTATTCATTCTTACAACATACCTGTGAGTTAGGTATCATTATTAATCTCTCTTTATAAAATACAGAGTCTACAGGTTACATACCTAAACACATTGGATTTTTGAGTTGTATGCATTACAATATTTGGTTTTTAAAGCTGGGGTCCTAGTACAAACACTATGGCCATTAATTAGGCAAGTTAAATATATATCCTTAAATCTAGCATAGAAAGAATTAGAATGGAATTCAGCACAGCTACTGTGTTGAGCAGAGGTCATCTGAGCTACCGAGATACAGGTTATCCAGACTGAATAGCCTCTATTCCACTGGAAGGTAAAGTATTTTTGCACCAAACCAAAACCTAGAGTTTCAGACCAGCCCCAAGGCAAATGCTTCAGTCACAGAAATTCTCCTCTGCTCTGGGACAAGTGTCCTCTTATGCATTGTGGAAAAAATTATCTTTATGTGTATTTTACCTCTTATGCTCGTAAGCAGTTCCACTTGCATGTGCACTGCAATTCACAGGCACCTCATTTAAGTAATTCCAGAAAATGAAATGCAAAATATTTAAATAAACAATTTATACTGTGATCTGCTTTACTGTATGTTGTAAATAATGCTGCCATCTACATCTGAGTTTTTCTATATGAAAGTTTTTCTGCTGCTCTTAAATATTTGGAGTATTGATGACAAAGCACTTTCTCAAGTCCTGCAAAATAATATATATTGATTTTTTACAGTAAATAAACAGTATGAATGTCCTGGGTTACATTTGATACATTTACTGAAAAAGATCTTGCCTAGAAACTCACTTGACTATCTCACCTTAGCTATGGAAAATATCCAATTAATTCACATCTCTACTGTATATCTCTGAGTTTCTGTGCTAATCTGGGTTCTTAAAATTAGGATTTGTCATGCATGGCTCTGAAGCAAATTATAGAATATAAAAACTATGTCTTCAATGAATACCTGAGAGTAAAACCTGAATTTTTAATAATAGAGTTCTATATCTATACCTATATTTTTAGCTATACAGTACTATATAGTTCCTTACACCATTAACTGAGTAATTTTGAAGTGTTACAGATATATTGGAAAGAAGGGATATCCTCAAAAAATAATGTGGGGAATATTAGCTAAAAATTATCATTTACACAAAAATATCAGTACTGATAGAGATTTAACTGTACTTAAATTCTTCCCAAAGTTTTAGTTTGAAACTGAAAGTTACAACAATTGCTATGTCGAAAGCATTGTTTTCTCTGGACCAGACTGCAAGCAGTGGGGTGGGAATGTAAGATTTTATAGGACTTGAAGTGTTTCATCAAGAAGCACAGAACTGAGATACACCACAGGCTATGCCTCTTTGCACAGCCGTCAGTGGCACTGGTGTCACAAAGTGGGACTGAGGCTTCCTGAACGACTCCCCTGCGGCACTGACTGGGCCACGCAGGTCTTCTAGATCTTCTAGATCTCAAGCCAGTGACTAAGTATCGCAAGCAGGCCCAACGCGCAAGGCCTGTGCAACCCTGCAGACTGAATACGGAGGGAATTTTTGTAGATCAAAACGTACAGAGTGAAGATCCTTACAATCCGGGTCTAGTTTCAGTATATCAAAGTTTCAGTGTCCACTRAGCAATCTCGCCTGCTCTAGTATGTTTTATTTAATGCTCCCCTCTCCRTGCTTTTTCTTCCCCACAACTGATGACAGTCTGTCCTTTTCCACATCAGTAATCAGCATTACAATTTCTTGAGATGCCAACCTTGTATCTATTTGGGGAAATGCTCRGCAGACCGAGTCTTCAAATTAGACAGTTTTGAAAAAAATGATAAAATCATCAAATATTATTCATAAAAATGTGCATAAATATAATTTTTACATTATCAGTCTAGGCTTCTACTTCCTTGCTATATTATTTTCAATACTTCTCAGAAAAGTTCTGTAAAATGATAAGCAGTATGAAGAAGTTGAATAGTGACTGATATTTACTGTCTAGCCAAGTATAAGTGTGACAAAACATCAAGTGAAACCAGTGAACAAAACAAAAAAAAGACTATGATTCTGATGATGAGGTACAGTTTCACTGTGAAATTCTTTGCTGCATGATGATATGCTAAAAATTAGGTTCAAGTTCAGAAAGCAACTAGATAAGCTCATTAAACACAAGTAAATCAACCCTGGCTCATTAAGTCTCTGAGATCCAGTCTGTGGAGGGCAGGAAAATGTCCCTGGAAAGGATCGCTACCAATCGGACTGTTCTGGTATGGATTTTATACAGGTACTACTAGCTACTGTCAGACACAACTTACTGGACAAGGTGGAATTTGGTGTGGTTTGGCCCAGTACAGTCATTTTAAAATATTCTTATCAGTGAACTTGGGCTAATAATAACATTTGTACAGATAAAGCCCTTTCAAATGTCTAAATATAAAGCCAATTTTCATTTATTTCTTTCTGGAAAAGCATAGATTAATGAAATATCTTATTTGTTCTCATTTGAATGTAAATCTTTTTTATTTTGAATATGTTTGAAGTTGCTACATTTGCATAATTTATTAATTATGTTTGTTTACTTGTCCCAATAGGAGATTGTGCCTTATTTACTAACAAGTACATGGAAAGACACGATTCGTATTAAATTTTGAGGTTTATGTGTACCTTCATTGAAATGAAACTCAGTAAAACTGGAAATGCATAAAAACATAGATTTCACAAGTTTACTACACACAAATACCATCACGAATTCCAACAAGAAGTTAGAAGCACATCTCAGTGTTAGAAATGTGTCTCACTTCATGATGTTTGCTTGGTAACAGTATGACTCAGGGAGAAAAAAAAAACATAAAATGTTGCTTTTCTTTCCAGACAAGATGAAAGTCAGAGCAAGACTGAAGGGAAAAGGTTGGCAAGATAGATGTTGGCTGAAATGTCTAAAAATGAACCTTCCTTCACGTATACTTCATGTCTAAAGCTCTGTGTTCACACTTGGCTTTGCTTCTAGCTGGATGGGAAATAGTTTTAAGAACTATTTGCTCTCAAACACAAATGAGATTTCATTAAGGGACAAAAACAGAAAGAAACACTAATCTGGCAATTTGCTTGATTAGCTGAATGGAATACACTGGTTATGTTATGCTTACATTTCTCTTGTGCTTACTTTAAGTCCTGTACCTTTTACAGCATATGTTTCCCGTTCTCATCTTTCCTCTCTGTCACAATGGAAAAGGATTGCCCTGACAACTCAAGTTTACTTTTGATATATATTATATGGAACTGTTTGCACATTTATATATCATGTTTTCTACTTCCCCTTGGAAATTAGCAGTGATCCATTCTTTCACACTGCCAAGTGTTATCTTTAACCATGTCTAAGTAATGATTTGGTAGTTCCAAGTAAGAAATTTGACAGAGCCCTTGATAAGAATGTCAGTAGAAACAATGTTCATGCAGAAGGGATTATTACTTATACTGACCACATGCTCAGCACTGTACAGATTGAATGAAGCTTACAAAATAAGGCCCAAAGACCTGGTTGTGGAAAAGCCTATCAATGGCCTGTTTGATTTTTGCCTGGCTTTGCACACACTGAAATCAGTGGGKTTTTATAGTTTATTTTATTCCTGATCCTCTGCACTGCATTTCCTTAAAAAGGCCACTTCACTGAAAAATCTTTTAGTGCAAGCAGCAAAGTTGTAAACAGAAGCACTGAAATTAATATTCTGACTCTTACAGCAAAGATCTTTAGGAGTGGGTTCCAAGTTTTATGAAAATACAGTTTTCTGGCTACAGTAGCTATGAGGCTATTTCACCACACTTGTAGGATTACTTATATTTAAAAGCAACTTTACATCTCAAGCCATATTTGCCATCTAGTTATAGTTTTTAAAAGATGATTTAACATTATTTGGGATTCCTGATGTTAGCTCTCCAACTTATTGTAAAAACAATAAGGAGATAATAAGACAATATTGCTTGTGGAGGCAATGAGGYATAAAATACCCATACAGCCTTGGAAATATCACCTTTAAAATTCTTATCACAGTATTTTGCTGTGATAATGACTCTAAATTTACTTGAGTTAAAATTAATTAAAATAAAACATCAGTGGTCTAACCCAATTGAGATACAAAACTTTATGTCATAAAGAGCAAAAAGACTATAAAGATCAATAGACTAATTGGAACAGATCACATTTTTAGAATGGGACCTGTATCTAGATTAAGGAACCTAATTTATATTTGTGATTTGGTGTCTTGTTTATTTGGAATAAATGTTTTCAGTATAAATGATCATTTTATTTTACGCAGAAAGATTCAAATTCAAGCAAGAGAGAAATACTAAAGACTGATTAGAAAAATCTCTCCTTTGAGATTTGCTATATATTACAAAAAATTTGAATATTATTAGGAAAAATAAAAGAATAAGTAAGCAGGATCAAGGCCACGTTGAACAYTGTCGAATAGAAGAGAAACTCTGTAATATGATAATGAAGTGAATTGGAAATGACGATATAATATAAGTGCCCATAACTGTGCTAAGTAATTCTTAAGACACATTTTAAAAGATAATTGAAGATTCACAAACAACAAATCCTCAAGAAGAGGCTCCAAACATTTTAAATGTTACAGAAAAGAAATAGCAGGTATTGTACTGATATACTTTATAGTCAACTAAGTAACAAAGAATATCTCTGTTCAACTGGTTGTTGAAAGTCATTATCTTGTTGAGTCTTTTGATATGAAACTCATTAATGATTCAAAGAACCTAACAGAATATTTTTCAGTTTGCAGATACATTTTCAAAGACAAGGGCTGCATTTTTATATACATATGCTGTTGTACTGACTGATAAACAATGCATTTTAATTCACTCTTTTCCACTCTCTTTTATGGACAAGGCATCRCTCTCAGAAAATTCATCTTAGAGCAAACCAGCTTACAAGAAAAGACTACAGTGAAACAAGAGACATAATCTTACTAGAGAGCCCACCATTTAAAGACAAGAACAGTCATGATTGAAACAATAAATAAAATAAATAAACAATAAACAGCAAAAAAATCAGAAAACAATTAATAGCATATTACAAGACCAATGTTTAATGAATTAGATATTTTTTCTTCCAGAAAGCTGATATTTTGTTTTCATCAGTCTATATAATAGACAAAACTTGTATTTCAAAAAAGTTTTAGTTAAGAATCAGTAATTTTATGATTTTGTTAATGATATGGCTGGATGAGGAAAACTAGTAATTTTATACTTATATGTATACTCAAACCCTTATATTCCTTGCAGTATATTTCTTTCAGGAGATCCACACACAGTCAGGTCTTACTCAGAATGCCGCTGACAGTGGGAACTTGGATCAGTGCTACCCAGGCAAATACAGACAACTTTGGCTGGTGAAAACACCTGGATATTAGAGTCCAGAATTCTTCATTGATACTTAGTAGCTTTTAGCTATTTATGTCATAATAGCCAAACATGCTTTTCTTAACCTACGTTAGGCTAGGAGAGCACAGCTTTCCTTTTGGAGATGGATACAACTGGTTGAATAATATAGACAAATCTTCATTCATATATTCATGAGTAAAATTAGAAAGGTCAATCTGCAGGTACGTTATTACATGTCTAAGTGCTTAAACGATAAATATTCCATTGCATCTGGTATGCCCAAATCTTCATGTAGTTTCGAATGAATATTCAATGACAATTCAGTGAGATCTATAAGTGTTACTTCTGCTTAAAGAAATTCTGTCAGTAAGTCAGGAAGTAGAAAAAATATCTTGCAATTTAGGTGACATTTACTAGGAAAAATGACTAGCAAATAGGAGTTTTTCAAAGTTCATCCAGTTACTAGTATGCTGTCAGTAGGAAAATTCTGCACCATTCATAACTTGTTTGGAATTTGTTAAAATGTTTAAATACAAATACGAGTATATAATTTTGCTTCTAAATACATCTAGGAATCATTCTCACTGGGCACAGTAATAGCAAGAGGGGATTTGAAATTAAATTTCACATAATTTAGCTGACCTAAACTACTGAGACATTGCACTATGTTACTGCGCTTCTTTGGGCCAGTGAATACTTCATTATTTCTACAATGTGGCACATCATGGACAACAGTGAGAAGACATTCCCCAATAGCATCGAGCCCAGGGTTTGAGGCATTCAGTATTATGCAAGAATCCAGTGTTTTCCAACCTCATTTGAGTTTTGTGGACAATTACCTAGTGTAAACTGAGTCTATTTTTTTCAACAGATTTGGCYAGAAATTATAGTCTGGATCTGAGAAAGCCTTTTCCAATGAAAATGTTCTTCCAAAAACATTTCTTTTTTGCCAAAATGACATTTTCTTAGGGGAAAAGTATGAACATGTTCCCAAACAGTTTTAAAGATGATTCATGGCAACAATCTGCACTTACTTTGCAAAACAAAGATGAGCTCTTTAGTTAACTTCAACTGCCTGAGCAGTAATAGACTGACAGTTGAAGGCTATTATTTCAGAAATATTTAGTTACTGACACAATATTTCTTACCATCCTGAACCAATTTTGAATGAACTCACTAATTAGACACAGGATTGTCTTCCTTGTGGATTGTTCTAACATATACAGCTTGTGACAGTGAACTGTTTGGGCTCTGACAGAGTGGATAAAAATGAAAAAACACAGGACTATCCATGTAGCTTTGTTAACAACTGAAAAGTAGTACGAGATAAAGACTTGAAAAAAAGTCTCTAACTTTGCCAAGAACTCATTAACTCATGAATAAATTGTTCAGCAACTCGCTCACTGAGTGAATTAAAACTTTTACAGTATCATGATAATACATATCTTATCTCAACTTAGCTGTTTGCTACTGTATTTTTGTCTAACATTTAAAGTAAAAAGTTCAAGCGTCAGAGATACTAGAGAAGCATGCGACTTCCTTCTGCTTTAAGTGGTAATTCAATATGATATCAAAGAAAAAGGATATAAACTTAAGTACTTCAAAGAACTACAGCTTGGTCTTCAGTACAGGGCCCAAGCAGACTCCATGACAGCCCAGTTCTTGTAGCAATTTCACTATACTTAGCTCCAGTAAAGGACTTCACCATAGTATAGTTATATCTCAGAACCAGATCTGAAATAATATGCCATATTTCCTATCCTATTAGTATGCATTCTTTCTCATTCTTTTTTTAATACATACTTGTCATAAGAACACAAGAATGCATGAGTTATCTCAGGCCTGCATTATGACTCTGACAGTGGACTTACTCTAATCCAGAAATACGATCTGTGTGTTGTCTATGTGGATTTTTTTTATGAATGATTCTCTTTGCTCTTTGAATCTCTACGTTTTAGCATTCTAAATCTCTCAATATGTGAAAAAGTGCCCCTTCCCTTTTTTTTAAACATGCTGCCTGATAATTTCATTAGTATCTCTTGTTCTTTTATCGGAATACATAGTGAATGATATATTCTCTAACTTGAGTACACTTTTCTGATTGCTACAGAGCTCTGACATGCAGCTTCCATATAATTATCTCTTATAGCTTCAAGATCTTTTTTTCCTGAGTGATAGTAGTACTAATGTCTGTTTTATAATGTGCACTGTTTTATATTTAGCTGTCCTGAATTTTGTCTGCTTTTTTATTGCTCTTCAGTAATTTCAAACCTTATCAAAACTCTCTGAAGCACACTTAAATGTTTATCACTCTTTTACTTCGGCAAATGATTAATTTACATTAGTAAACTATTCATTTATTCTCTATTCTCCATTCTAGATAAATTATAATTACATCAGCTCATGGGCTGATGTCTGTGGGACCATAAACCCTCAAGTGCCTTTTTCTATTTTATTTTTATCCTCTTCATTTATTCAACCTCCAAAATATTACTCTGTCCAAAATGCTAACTTTCCTTTTTGCTTATTTTTTCTTGTTTAATCTTCAAATCTAGATTAATTCCACATAATTTGTGCACATTTGATCTTGCCTTCAAAAACTGTTGTCAGTTGATCTTGTCTTCGCATCCCTTAGTCTCTAGCTCCTTCTTTCATTTCTGTTTTCCTACGTCTCTGCAAATGTTTCCTTGCATTGATCTAATTACTTCCTGCCACCTGAGCACTCTTCTATCCTTTCTCTCCTGTGCTCTCTCCCTTCTTCTCTTCCACTTTTTCTCCTCTCCTGTCACTGTGTGTTAATCATACTAGTTCAGTTAATCATAAWATGATTCACTATCCAGTACTGTAAACTGAATAGAAAGGGGATACCCTATAAAGGATCTGAATAGAGGGTACTGATTTAAAAGATACKCCAAACAGTAACGAAAATATTCTAGAACATGACAAAAACCCCTTGCTGCTTAATAATGTGGTGTGGCTGAGGTTACAGTTTTAGCCAGATGAACAGAGTAAAAAATAGTAATAWAATAAGAAATGACACTATATATTGGGGAAAGAGAAGGTTAATGAAATATAATTTGGCATGGGTATTGATATTTCAGGGCTACTGAACAATGTTCAAATACATGCCAGTGACCTTCAAATCCATTTCTCTGTATATACAATTGGTTTATATATTCTTAACTTGTCCTTCATTAGTCTACGGATATGAGATTACCTGGTCATATTTAGCATAACCACTTAATCRTTCTTGAGCAAACTCCATTAATCTTTTAAACACTTGGCTTAAACACTCTTTTAAACACTCCAAGGTATTTTATTTTGGCACAGAGACATATTTTCAGGTGTTCTGATAAGCCTTTGTCACTGGCGTGACATTTTGGTGTCACTCAAGTTAATGGCAGACCTCCCACTGCCTTCAGGAGGCCTAAGATTTCATTCTAAAATGCCAGTTAATAGTATCCTTCTATAAATTTAAAAATGAGGCTCAGAAACTGGATTTCAATGAATACAATTTTGAGAAAAACAGTAATAATAATAATATTTTTCTATGATACTATAATTGACTTGCTATCCCTTACAGTTACTAGGACAAAACAACAATAAAAACAACAAAAATGATATGACTTCTAATTAGCTTCACTGTATTTGTTCTTTTGGAACATTTTTTCTGAAATAGCACATCAGTTACAGCTGAAAAGTGATAATTCATTGTAAATTCTATCAAGTATGATCAGGTAATGTTAAATTATTTATTATCAGAGTTTCAGGATTTCCCTTGCCATAATGGATCTCGCACTTGTTTGGTGTGATATCTAAATTGAAAGTTGTGAARTTTGAGAACAGACAACTGAATTTCAGAACAGTAAACATAATATAGTTAAAATTAATTAATGAGGGGGAAAATGGCTTGAATAGGCCAGCTGTGACTTTGAAAACCTTTATTTAGCAGACCAGTACTTGAGCTGGTACAAATTAGTGACACAAAATCAAAATCACTTTAGCTATGCTAATCTATATTAGACCAAAAAATTGGGCCACCTTTTCTTCTTTTTTGTTTCATTCTATATCCTTCAGAATAAATTTCAAAGCACGTTATATAATATATTTTATACATATTTTAATTTCATTATGTTTGAGCAATTTACTGGACTTAGATCATACAGAGTTGTGARGATCAGATAAGTTAGTATGATTTAATAGAATAAGTGGGAATTTGGAAATGAAATTGGAAATTTTTAGCATTTGGAAATGCTAAAATCTACTGCAATTTGCAGCCAGGTTATGTTTCCAGACAAATTAAAATTTAGCTTACTCTATAACTCTTTTCAAAAGATTTAAAAGATAGATTTCCTTTTTCCCTAATACAGTCTGAGATTGAATGGGAGAAGAGACTTACCAGCTATTAATGCTGTTCTTCCAAACATAAGTAGATGAATTTTCAGATTATACTCCCTCTTCCAGGCCATCACCAAATATGCATCAAATACCAACAGAAATGTGCAGTGTGATGAGGTTCAAAGATCAATCAAATCTAGGGGAAAGTTGGCCCATATTTTTAATGGAGTATGACAGTTAAATCACAATTGTTGCCAATGTTAATAAATAYTTTATATAACTTTCATGAAAGGTTCAGTTTACTTTCCTCTGACCTTCCTTATACAAACATACTATTAACAATATTCCTTTACACACTTTGGCAGATATTCTGATAACCTRTTTTTGCAAGGATTAGGGATTATGTAGGGCACTTAAAATATTATATAAGTAATAAAAATTAGATTGCACAACATATTAATGACAGAGGTGTATCTGAAACCTACACATGAAAACAAGTTCTAGAGACGAAATCTAAAACCCCATAGATCACAAAGCAGCTGCACAGATCTCAACAGAAGCTGGATCCATCAAAATATCATTAAGGTACACTGTTGTAAACTTTTCCTTGCTGTGTCAGCATACTAAACCAATATGGTACAAATGGTCAAGATGGTAATTTCTTTCACACACTACACCGAAGTTTTACCATATTACAGAATTCATTTCTGAAAATGTGAAGGTGTATTCTGAAGAAATTGAGCTAATGAGAAGCACTTGATGAATAAAAAATAAAAAATTCTACTTGTATTAATCTCAGCTATTACCATCTATTTCCATCTGTCATGATTTAAACTCCAGTTTAATCCAAGTGGTACAAAAATCAAGGACAGTAAAAAACAGAGCTTATTCTTGCCATCACTGAAAGAGATRGGAACATTTTCTTTGGGGCTTTAGTGATTAAATCATCACTCATTAAATGTATTTATTCAGATATGCACCTGGGTATTGTATTATGATATTAAGATAAAAAGCAAGAACCTCTCTTAAAAGTTTGAGGTGCCAGATTATTAAATGATTTAAGAATCTAAAATGCAGATGGAGATGAATTGGTGTTTCTGGAGCTCAAAATTAAGGATGTAGGTTTACTAGTTGATTGAAGAAGTCCAACAGAATCATAGAATCATAGAATGGTAAGGTTGGAAAGGACCTCTGGAGATCATCTAGTCCAGCCCTCGGCGTAGCCCATTYGGGGATCGAACCCCCAACATTAACAGCACCATGCTCTAACCAACTGAGCTAAAACTCTATGTCTTGCAAAGTAGTAGTAATCACGCTATAAAGCCACAAATGACATTATGTTTTAGATGCACACTTAACTGCAGCATGCTCTAAAGTGGTTGCAGTGTGTCCCCTGAAGTCAACAAATACAGGTTTTGGGAAGCAAAAAGAAACAACACAAAATATCATGRTTCCTTACAATGAACAGAATGTCAGCAGTTTTTTCTTTTCTTTTCCAGGTTATGAGATGCTATATCTATGTCAGTAAAAGTGGCTCTTCTGAAGCAACCAGACCTTCAACTGTGTAAGTAATCCACTTATGTATCCACTTAAGTAGCCACTGCTCTACGCTATTTAAGCTAATAGAAAGATTGTCAAATAGACTGAAGAAGTTTTTAATAAGCCTTAATGATCAAAAAGATGAGATACATAAGGCTTCTGATTTATAGAAAGCATAGCTCAACCACAGTATTTATTTTGATTAGTATAGTATTATCCAATATGACAACATTAAAATAAAAGGAGTAGTTAAAAATCATTGTTGAATTTATGCCAGAATGTAGGGACGGTGATAGTTTCTTCAGGAGATATAGGAGAAAGTGATATTTCTAAATACAAATTCAGGGCACATCCTTTTTCCCATAACTTACAGTACCTAACTGACCTTTTAGCTCTTTAAAGAGCTGTTTGGAAAAATACTGCAAAAATTAAAGCTATTTCTGCTTTACAGGGTTAGAAGGGGTTTTCATATTTAGTTAACATACTCGACTTCTTAAAATCAAGTTTTTAATAATAATGTAAAKCAGATTTTAAAAAATTAATATAAAAAGCATTGTTATAGTAGCAGGAAAGCTTTTGATTTCTGATCCCATGAAAATAAAAAAATCACAATATTATAAAACTTACTGTTAGCTAGCTTTCTGTTTTTCCTTGATTTTGTATCAAAAGTTATCTCAGTAGCTTCCTTTTAAGAATATTTTAAAATTAATATTTTTTTAAAAAGGAGAAACCACTAAAAATATATTTTTTAATAGGGTTACACTGTTTACTGGTATTACATTATAGTTACGCTGAAATTAAATGTCTTTTCCATTATTGATTATCTTCAGAGTGTCACTATGTTACTGCTTCTTAGGTCTTTTTTTTATCACATTTGCTTCTTATCCCAATGTATAGAGACAAAATTCCCTGACTTTTGTGTTATAAAGGCATCACAGTCCATAATGACACCACAGAACCATCTAGACAATTTTAATGTTTTTATGTTTGTGTACATTTGTTTGTTACTACTGTTTTCACGACTGAAACCCAAAARGGTTACAAACTGCCTACACAGCTGAGCATGAATCATGTAGCTTAAGTTATGGAGTATGTATGAAAATTATGAGAAACAAAATCTAAATTTCCTCATACTATTTATCATGAAAAGCTGTAACTGTATGTACAAACACAAAATATTTTACTACATTATGAAACCAGCTAGATTTATGGCCAGGTGTCACTTAAATTTGAATGAATGAAGAGTCTCAATGGAATCCTTATAATTACCAGCATGGTTTATCAGAGCACAAGCTCTTTGCKAGGTCAGTGCTTACGTGACACTCATGTTTTAAGTAATTCCTTATAAGACTCCCCTTTGTCGCACACGGAGAGCCTAAATTGCCTAAATCACAATTACAATTCACTTCGACAACTGAAAAATAACATACATAACCTGGACATTGTAGGATACTTCTTACACTTACCCTGTCTGCTGAGAAGTTAAAATGTAGGGTGATCTTAAAGCATACATATGTATCTGGTTTTGATGAGTCAAATAGATTGGTCAAAGAAAAAAATAACAYAGCTTATGTCAATGAGTAAAGTAAATACAGTAATATTTCAGATAATTCATCATGCTGATTTAAAATCCTTAGGATTATTCTCACAGTTGCCCAGAAACTATCACAGTGTATTAATTTTAAAGTCCCATCATCTCTACACACAAATAAAAACATTTATCCTACAGAGACTTAAATCTTAATATTTTCATAAAGTATTTTCTATAGAAAATAAACTTTCTATGATTTATGCCTCTAAAAGTTTCCAAGATTTCAAAGGAAAGAAGATGTTTATTTATAAAAAAAATTATGTTCCTTTGACAAATTAGTCTACTGATTTGAAAAAAAAGGGGTTTTATAGCTTGTTTCACTTTCAAAGAGATATGGCAAATCACTAAAGATACAGCTAAAATATTTATGACTGCATACGATTCCCAGAAGAAGCTGCTCTTTCACTATAAATATAGCATTAATTGCTGTCAAAGTCAATTGCTATCAATCAAAATAAATCTGCTTTTCAAACAAACTAAAGTTTGACCTTTCTAAGCATCAGCCTGGTGTTTCTGAGCATCAGTATCTGAAACCACAAAAATGCATAAATGAATAAAATAAATAAATAAATGGATAAAACTTCTCATGTATCTTTCCTACGTTAATTGATTTATATTGGCACTACCAGCTGTCAACTATATATATGCTACAGAGCTTAATATACATTACACTCTGGTTTTGGGAGGGAGTGTCCCATTTTAGATTAATTTGATTACCTTCACTAGAGTGAGAATTCTAGTTACTACTCTAGTAAAAAATAAAAGGACATCTATGAATATTCTACCCTAAAATTTGAACCTCAAATTCAGGATCAGCTACTATTCTCGTGTTTGTTTATGTATCCTGTTTCCATTCGGATCAGGTTCTCTTCATACCTGTCCCATTTTTCCAAAACTACAAAGTACTCTCTAAAACTAAAGAAGAGAGACTTGAAAAAAACCCTCAATTTATTARTTCTAATGAGCAGAACTTTGAAGTGGCTGACATACCAATCAAAATGTTATTTATTAAAAATACCCTCTGTCCCAATATATCCTTATTTGTTTTTAACACTATGTTTCCTTCTGATTTGTACATTCGCATGCAATTTGTACAACGCTCAGGGAATATCACAGACTTAGATGTGCATTCATGTTAATTCCCCAACCAAAACATTGGGTTGGGAATTCTATATGGCTAGAAAAAAAGCTTATGAAAAGGAACAGCAAAAATTATACGAATTTATATCAGAATCCATTTYTATTTTGGACATCTTATTTCTTTTAAACTATGCATTAGTTTCCTCCTTTAAATTAGTTAAACTATTTAACGTATTTTGAATCTTTCTCAAAATATCAGTTATATTTTATAGTGTGTTTTGCAGGGCAGAATATGCAATGACAATTACGTATATTTGGAAAGTTCTCATCACTGTTGTGACTTTTTTGCAGCACAGACTGGACCAAAATTTAGGAGAATTATGGAATATTGTTTCCTTCCAATGTTAAGTCTCTGTTCCTGGCTGCTGCTAAGACTCTTTCTGTTTCTGCAATCTGAAGTTAAAGCAAGAATTGTATTCCCTATTTTCTTCTTCTGAATTGACCCTTGGCAGGCTTTCTATAGCACTGAACCATACATATACAGTCATCTAGGCCTGGAAGAAATAATTTCCTATAGGAAAGCTGTAGATGTTGTCTTCCAGAAATATTTGAAAAGATAAACATTTTGGCTTGTATTTGGCCTTCTCTCATTCCTATGAGTCTGTCCAATACTGCACTGTATTTTAGAAATTCTGATTTAAATACTTTCCATTCAACAGGAAGCCATAGTTTTCCACTTCATCCAGCTGTTGCTTCACTTGGTTGCATGTAATCCAGAGAATGTTACTGTGGTCTCATTTTCCAACAGAGAAAACTTCTTCTCTGTGTCTTGGTATACACAGTAACTTTAAAAATTGCAGAATGTTTCTATAGATATTTAGGACAGATATAGAACAAAATGTGATTATATTAGCTATAATATATGTCAGGGTTTGAGGATTTATTTCTTAAGGAAAAATYCCGGGGAAAGGTTTCAAGGTCATGAAAGGCATGCATTAGTGAATACATAATGCTAGGAGAATGTAGTGTTTTCATGATATAAAATTAAAGGAGTCTGTGAAATATTGGAATTTTTTTTGTCAAAATCAATGGATACCAGAATTGTTTCTGACAAAATTCTTGTTTGTCTGATTGTGAGTTTTCTAACAGGTATGTCTCCAGTTTCCTACATCTTGCCTRCCTGTGCTCCTGTATCTTAAAGCTGTATCCCTGGTTTGTAAGCCCCAAGATATCAGCAATCCACACTGTGTATTTAGGGCTGCCAAACAGACAGTTTTCACAGCATCAGTGAACTCAGAGCTTCCACAACTCTTAGCTTGTCAGCAGATCCAGCTGAAAATTTTGTAAGGAAAAATGGTTTGACTAGAAAAACACCAGTTCATCAAACCTGAATATTGTTTTAAAAAAATAATGTGATTCAGTGAACCACCACCTTTCAGCCTACTGGAAATGCCATACATCTGGGTTGGTAATTCCACAACAGCTGCTACAAAGAGCCTTTATCACAGCTTCTAGACTATTATGCCAGTTGACTTCTTAAGCCATTTGATATTCAGAGACTAGACAAATAAATGAGATATTATTGGGCACCCCATTTCACATGCAGACCACTGTCTGGAGAAATTCTGAATATTCATGTGAAAAGTATCACACTCGTGTGAGAGGCATCAGAGCATACTGTTGCCACACATATTTTGAAAATCGAAAGCTGAGTGCATCTTTATTCAGAGGCTTTGTCCAACGTAGGATGTGGTTCTGATATTTTAACGTGTTTGAACAAGAATTAAGACAATTAACAAGTCCATGTACTCAAAATGAAATTAAAATAGTTTTATTCAAAAATATGGCCTAAATCTCTCTTAAATCTCTGACAGTAGTCAGTATAATGTCATATACAGAATTAGGTTTCTCTGAATGCAGAGACTCTGAAGAATCCCCTGGAGGCCTTCTGGAAAGGCCAGAGATAGCAGAGATACTGAGCATCTCTACTGAGGTGTTCTAGTAGGGAAGTTATAGTATCCCTAAAGGCTAGAGTYAAAGCACTTTTTTCTTCCCAACTGTATGTCATCCTGAAGTGTCTGACTACCTTCTTGCTAGCAGTTGAATAAGACTAGTTAAGAACTGCATGCACTAGTCCATAAGTATTCTTACATAATGTAAAGTTTGTTCTTGTTATTTTATTTGCATAATGAAACTGTGAATGGAGAGCTGAATCCAGGAGTGTCTTCCTTAAAGCAGGAATTGTTACAAGGAGCACTGAGTATGAGATATTAACTGGTTTCTTTACTATATGAGTAGGAAATTGCTTCACATTCCAAGGTTTGACAAAGGCAAACTCAGGAAAGTTATCTGCATCAGGTTGTTAAATTTAAATTCACAGAAATTTCAGGCCAAGAAGCAAAGGGGTTTTGATCTTAATGGAAGCTTGAGAGAGACTTATGAATAAAAATTTCTCATACCTCCTAATCTTTATCTTATTTCCTAAGGGCAAACACAAGTGCAAGGACAGAGGGATCTTATAAGGACTGAATCTCTGTACTTCACACAAGTGTCTTGAGGGCTGGAATATACAGAGAAAAACCTCTCATCCAGGAAAATGCCGTCGCTCCATTCCTAGAACTTAAATCATAAGAGTGAGATGATTCTCTCAGTGCCTGCACAATAGTTAAATTCTGGAGTTGTCTGAAAAATTAAGTATTACTACACTAAATCTGATTAGACAGTTTGGAAGGTGGTTAGTGTAAGGTGTCCGTATAGAAGAGCTCCTTCTGGTGATCAACATTAGAGAGGCTCCTTTTTGATTATAACAAGACAGTAGCAGTAACACCTGGGCTCTAATGGTCTTCAAGTGAATTTGCAACAGCTATTGAGAACCAGACAGCTAGAAGTAGTAGACACATAAATAAAGGTGGAATTTCTAAAAAGAGGAATCAATTAGCAAGTTTTATATATTTGCTATATGTCGATAATAAAATGAATGGTTCCAAAGACTTCCCTGCAAAAATACTACTGTACAATGAGTAACATTGGTAGAAGCAACTGGATGATAGTCACAAAGGTATCTTTGTGTCTAACTCTGCAAATCAATAATTGATGATGAATACTAACCATTAATATAACTAATCACTAATATAATAAGCATATAACACATCAGTAATATAACAAACATAACAACTTACACAACAAACAATATACAAACTTTTATGACTGTAACCATGAAATTGTAACAAAAGAAACCAGGTACTGATGATTTGAATTTGATATGCCAAGAAATTCTTAAAAAAGAATAATTCCTGAGGAACAGTCCTTCAGTGGTTTATAAGTAACAGTTTTTTTCAAGTTCCTGAAACTGGATGTTATACCTCTGCACATAAACCGTTTCAAGCACATCACCAGACCAAAATCATGTGTCCAGCAATGTTTAGACTCTCTAAATAGAATTTTGATCTCTGCTACTCCGGAAGTTGCAGAGGACGTAACAAAACTAAGAAATAAAAGCTTAACTGGTATCATAGCAACTCTGGTWGATAACTTCAGATTTATCTTTAGTATTGGACTAAGTTGAAAAGTCCTAAAGATAGAAGACAATCTGTTCAGAGCTCTGCAAGAATCAGATGCCTGAGCAACAAAGTGTGAAGGTTTTATGAAAAATGACACTAAATTAGATCAAGTCCATCTGAACAGACAAGTAGAATTTATTGTAGAAGSAAATCCAGCAGAAAAGCTTAAAGTCAGTGATAAAGTGTTTCACCATTTCAGGGAAATTGCTGATCTCTTTCCATCTCAGTGGGTCGTATTACCTAAATTCAGCACAGGAAAGTTAAGTACATTGCTCTAGAGTCACTGATTACACAATGCATACGTTCCACCAGAAGTTAAATAGATGGACCACAGAATTATTTTGAATTCTTTCACAACTCCAAACAATAGAAACTTAATGGAACTTGCTTTAGTTGTATAGTTACAACAGTTATGACTTAACCAGTTGCTAGGTAACTCATTTTACAGAGTCAGTTTGCACAGCTGACTTCTATCTGTGGAGTGGCACTACCACGGCAGTGTAGCTATTGCAGCACAGAGCTCAACATACAGCCCTTCAGGAGCCAATATGCCTTTGACAAGTAAGTTTTTGCAGCCTTCATGGCATTTAAACTATCACAGATTGACTAATTCTCCCTGATACTAGTAGAAACTTAGAGAAAAGCTAGSAAGGATCTACTCAAAGATTGAATTTTAATGGCAAGGCAAGCACATTGGATGTCTGCTCCAACATTTATTTTGAAAATCACTGTAGGTCATTGCTGTTGGTGCCAGTCCAGCTCTGTTAAACTTGGTGCCAGAGTCAATGATTCATAACTGTTCAGTGTTAGTCTATGAATGTATAGGGATTAGTTCAATGACTTTAAATTGAAATGTGAAATATTACTTATTCTGATCTATAAATGTGTATTCTGTATTTATGTAACTATATTAAATTTAATATATTCAGAAAGTTTGAGAAGGCAAGAAGAATCTAAGTTTGCTAGTAAAACTTTGGCTCTTTTAAGCAAAGCTTGTTAAATAGTTAGAAAAGGAAGGATATAAATATATATAAGTATATATAAGTATATATAAGTAGCAGAAACACAGAAACTGTCACTTTCTTAGGTATTATGAGGACAATAAACAAATAAAAATAAACCTTTCCTTATTAAGATCAGTAACAGAGTATATTCATACTCTAAGGCTCACTGAAAACCTATTTAAACAAGCAGTCCGTCAGTAAGAATCTCAATTGTAACCATTTAAAGGAAGCTTGTTTATATTATCATTAAAAGAAAAGGGAGTAATAAGGAGTCCAGCTACAGCTTAGCTGGAGATACATTATAGAAAGGCAGAAAAAAGGTGAAAAGATCCTGGACCATCATGGAATTTCAAGTAATATTTTTCATTGTAGTGTGGGTGAGGGATCCAGAGCATTACCAGTTAATTGGGATGTGATCACCATTCTCTTTTCTAACTCTCGTCCCTGAGAGCACCCTTAGGTCATACTGGCCCTGCCTCACCTACCCTGGGGCCTCCCTACCTTGCCCAGGCCCAGGACTGTCAGTCCCTGCCCCATGACACCATAACAGTGCTGGACTTCAGCCCTGCCATGGCTTTGCACAGCTGCCASCCCCCGACCTCAACTTGTGGGTCAGCTGCCCAGCCCTATCACCACAGCACTGCCTGGTCATCACAAGGSTCTGTTGAACTGTGATTACCCTCACCAAGCCTGATCCAGACCCCAAACCACAGATGAACTTCCCGGTTTGACCTGAGACCTGTTTCATCACCACCAGACTGGCYTGATGCTCTGAGCTGGGAGCTGCCCCCCATCCCCATCCTGCCCCACTCCCATGCAGGGGTGGTGGAAAAGGCTGCAGCTAGGGTGGCCTTCCTCTGCTGCTACAGGAAGTCCTGGAAGCCACCAGCCYGCATAGCATGCTGGCAGGCAGCTTAGACAACTGTTGAAGTCCCAGGGCTGAGCTGAAACTGGGCTCCTAGGCCAATGGTGGTCCCAGGTGAGGCTGGTCAGGGCCACYAAGGCCTATTAGCGCACCCAGGACCCTGACCATTTGAAAATGAATGAAAAGGTCTTAAAGCAAAGAATGCTATGTAACAGTTGAAATCTTAGCTTGTAAGTTAATTTAAATACTTCTTGACCATATTACAAGATACACTGTCAGACATGGAAAGATTTCTGAAGTCAGTTCAGAAATGTAAGAGTTAGCTCAGCTCAGTTTAATGCTCAATTTTTCTCAAAGCGAAAAAAATGTGTAAAAAATATTTTGATGTTACTGGCAACTCCAGTGAATATTAATATGTATTGAAGGAATATTGCCTTATTTATTTGCACTTTCACAGAGCTCTATTAATAAGGGCTTATAATTGCTGTTGTACATTGTGCCAATAAAAAATACCAAAAAATTCTTCTCCACCAGCCTAAGTAGAGACTTACATCAATTGATATAAGAGAAATATCATTTGATATTTTTCTTCCTTTACCGTACCACTGCTGTTATTACTCTTCTGTACCTGGACCTTTAAAATTTATTATAATTTCACCTTTTAGAATTATTATCATTAGGATGGGGGTTCCTATACAGCYATGTTAAAATTACACAGAAACTCACAGAGAATTTGAACCAAACCTGTATAATATATCAAGAATATTTATGTGTCTTATTAAAGATTCCTTTTAATCTCCAATTATCAGAGAGAGAATAAAGAAAAGTTAAAAGTTTTAATTTTGGTAGTTTGGTAGGTTGTTATTCACCTTTATCTGAAAAAATCTCACAGTTTCTGATCAGATGTTCATGTCTAGTACACCTACAGTAAGGCTGTAAAAGAAGTGAAGATTTATCCATGCCAGGAATTTGGCTAGCTGTGATTGTCTTGGTTTTTTGGACAGCAGTTGAATTATCTCCAACAAGCTGGATTCATCACTGCTTTCTGGATTCATGCCCAGTGAAAGTTTCTCAAGTTGGTACCAAAAAATGCATGCATCAAAAATCATTAAATGCTTTTTAAAATAATGACTTATGTCTACAGGTAGAATAAACAAAATAATAAATATAGTCAGAATCTTCCTAAACAACTTTAAATCATACAGTCTAAATTCTTTGGGCAGTGAGGYATAAATTACTCCATAGTGGTGTGAAGCATATGAACAAATTTAAGGAATGGAGAATAGATTCATATGTTTTCGAATTATACAAGTGATCAAAAACTTAACGTTTGTGCTCTGGTCTATTGCTTAGGTAGCTGAGCATTTCTCAAGGAAACTACTAACATGACAAGAATTTGGTTAGAAAGAAATGAGACTAATTTGAAGTAAATTGTTTTTGCTATGATTTGTTTTAAAGATCTATATGTTACTAATCTGTATGTCTTCTTTCAGGAAATGGTACTATTATAAGCATACTTTGTTAAATTTTTAGCAGGTATTAATAATCATAAGCACCCTTTTGGTTTTGTTTCACATCATTCATGAAGAGTGAAGAAATGTGTGTGAATATCAAAATGGACAGTATCTTTTTTCTTTGTGATTCTGTAAAAGATGCTTTTCAATATTCCCATGAATAATATATTCCCAATAAATATTATTTAGTAAATGCAACAGTTTACAGTTTTACATGGTCCAGTAGGTCCAGTATTAGACGCTGTTTGACAGAAACTGTGGTAGACAGACTGGTTATGAATTTTAAATAGCCACGTGAGGAACACAATGAAATGCAATGAACTACAATAAAAAGTAATGTGAACTTTAAAAGCCTACTGAAGAGCTAAAGAAACAGTTTTTGGCAGCTTTCGTTCAGTAATGAACAACTAAAAGCATCTGGCAAAAGTGACAGAAGGCTACAGAAGCCTTTCCTGTCCACAGAAATGTGGAGGAAAGCTTTGCAGTAGTTTAACCAGATCATTTTAGATTACAACTATAATTCATTCAGCTGTTTGATTGCCAGTTGTGGATGATTTCAATCACATGTGATAACAGTTCTGGGGCCACATCTGAGAATGGATTTTGGCAACTAAAATCTATGTCCAAAAATGTAGTCTAGAATGACCTACTACTGAGATACTTAGCAAGCATCTAGACATTTTTACCCCACTGAGCTTGTCTGTGACACAGCAAGTAGTTGGAGTGATGCCCGATCAAGCTCCAGTGAAAACATAGTTGTACACTCTTCCCATTATGGTCTAACTTGATCACAGAAATAAACTTTAATTAACAACGTAATGTTTTGAGAACTTATCAAGGCAGCAAGACAATAAGACCAAGATATCCTCATCCACCTCAGTACTCCAGTCCCTGGATTTCAGAATCATTTTTCTTCCAATACTTTTATTTACAATGCTTTTTTTTTTTTTTGTTTTTTGCACACTTCAGAAGAGGGAAAGAATGATTCTACCATATAGTAGAGTAGATAACAACCTGGTGTCTTAGTGGCCCAGTCTTGGTCACTAAGTCTTAGATACTAAGACTTAGTCCCTAAGAGTTGTGAGGCCTCATCTCGAGTACTGTGTCCAGTTCTCATCTCCCCAGGACAAGAGAGACATGGAGCTACTGGAGAGAGTCCAGCACAGGGCTACAAGGATGATCAGAGGGCTGGAGCACCTGCCCTACGAGGAATGGCTGCGAGGGCTGGGCCTCTTCAGCCTGGGGAAGAGAAGACTGAGGGGGGATCTTATCAATGTGTACAAGTACCTGAAGGGAGGVTGTCAAGGGGAYRGGGACAAACTCTTTYCAGTTGTCCCGTGTGACAGGACAAGAGGCAATGGGCAAATATTGAAGCACAGGAAGTTCTGCCTGATCGTGAGGGGGAATTTCTTCATTGTGAGAGTGACGGAGCACTGGAACAGGTTGCCCACAGAGGTTGTGGAGTCTCCTTCTCTGGAGATCTTCAAGGSCYGCCTGGATGCAACCCTGTCTAACATGCTCTAGGTGACCCTGCTGAGCAGGCARGTTGGACTAGATATCTCCAGAAGTCCCTTCCAACCTTACTGATTCTACGATTGTATGATATCTTAAGCAGAGCAGGAAGTAATGGACAGGTTCTTGTTCTTCCATTTCCACRCTAAATACATCATTAGCTCTACACTATTATAAACAAATAAGGGAACCAGCAGCAGAAATATGATTTTAAAGAGWTTTTTCTTGTGGGTGCTTATGCTCATGAATGAGATCTAGGGTGTTGTGCATTCAGATTCATGTACCTAAACTCCAGAAAAGAAAAAGGATTTCAGAATACTCTTCAACATATTTATTTTACTCTCGATTTATCTCTATTTTGAACTGTACTTCCTGTATCCTCTATCTGAACATTGTACATGACACATCTAAAGGCTATCTGTGCTTTAGATTTCACTTTTAAAGGCAGTCAGCCTAACAATGTAAAGAATAGTTCTAAAATTAGGCAGGAAACACATAGCTGTACCTTAGGATTCCTGTTTTGTCCTTAGTGAACATAAATTTACAGTGCTAAAATAAAAACCTACGAGATATTGCAGTTAAAAGCCACTTTGCTCCTATTTCTGCATTACATTTTACTCAGGTTGATCTCGGTATCCATAGAAAGACAAATCTGGCCATTCTCTTCTGATTTTTTTCCTACAGATTTATTTTTTTTTTTGTCACATATTACTCTTTAAATGATTCCTGAGCTGAAAATAGCAAATGTCCATATAACTGTAATAAAGTGCTCTATACTTTCAAGGTCCACAAGGACTGATCAGTCTGTCCTGTTCTGATTATAATCCCTGTAGAAAGAGATTGTTTCTCAGAATTTATTGAGAATCTTATGGTTGTCAGATAATCACATATAAATACTCAATTTCAGTGTTACTGGAGCATTGCTGTTGCACATAAGGGACCTCTGAGGAAGAAGTCTTGGGTCAGAATAATAGTTTAGGCG
The DNA here is from genome assembly GCF_003343005.1 of Rhea americana. NCBI lineage: Eukaryota > Metazoa > Chordata > Aves > Rheiformes > Rheidae > Rhea > Rhea americana. Next base: position 4,674,690 of record NW_028186468.1, on the reverse strand, counting down.
TTTGATTTCTATTAAATGATTTTATTGGAAGGGTGTTATTAAACAGTACTAGCACTTTAATAAATGTCCTGGCCATGCAATCAGCACAATGTTGTTCTTCTCTAGCCTGGCCAGCAGCTTACAATAATGCTAAGTGATTAAGGTTCATGTACTTATGAATCTTGCACTGAATATGAAAAATTATTTTCTTTTGATGATAACTTCCAAAAAACAATTGCTGGCACTCTTTCATGTACAAATTGTAAAATCGTCTCATTTTATGTTTTGTGTGACACAAAGTACATTTTTCCAGCACATAAAATCCATTAGGCTAATAACTGTGCTGTGAAATACTAACAATGTAGCATCTGTGACTTTGCACTGTTTCACTTTATAAATATTTGCTATGTGAAATTTAGTTCATTTCTGGAAAGCTGACTTCATTTGGGGAGCACTGAAAGCATCAGCTATAAGTCCAATGTTAATAGCATTCTTTGCCTTCTAAAACATCTTTCAATGATAACAATAAATAAGCGAATTTTACTGTAATATTTGCCTTATTGTAAACTTCTCCAAAGATATAGGACCACTGCTGTTTAACAGGAAAAGAGGTGGACTGTTAGTTTGAGGCTGGAAGAATGTAGACAATATGAATTAGGTTGCTGGGGGAGGACATCGAGGTTCCTTACTGCTAGCTTTCCCCTTAAATCATGATGTGTGAGCTAGCAGCACAAAATACGTTATATTTCCTTCCTTCCTGAAAAACTGAAGAAGTTTCATTAACTTGTTTTACATTTTTTCACATTATTTGCACAAATTCTACAGGCAAGAACAGAAGCTCTGTATATTATTTAGGGTAGCCCAAACCCACCTCATTAAAAATCTTATTTCAAGTCTTTTTACAGACTGGGAGAAAAGATTTGAGTTGGATGACAACTAGTTGCTTAAAGATGTGAAGGATGCAGTGGAAAAGGGAGAAATATTTAACAAGGAATCTGTTAAATTAAATTCCCACCTAACCAGGGTAGGAAGTTGAGGCTAGCTAGGCAAATTCACCATAACGAGGAGTTAAGAAAGTGTGAATACAAACAGAAGAACAAGCTCATGCACATACATGTGACTAAGAGGCAGTGAGGATAGACAGTATTGCCATTTAAGAGAAATTAAAGGAAGAGCTGAGATGGGAAGATTGAGCAAAAAGATTTAAAAAAATGACCCAAGATATTAAGCATGTAATACTAAGGGATAAAAGACTGTTAGGGGAAACAGAGGGATTAGAATAGCTAGTTTAACAGATTAAGACTATAGAAGAAAATGAAAGAAAATGACATGGAAGGAAAGATGATCAAGACCAGAATGAACGTCTGGTAACCACAAAATGGGCACATATAGCCAGTTTTCCTGAATCTTACACATTCCTCAAATGACTACTAGTATTTATGGAACTCACAGACAGAGAATACAACTTGTTAAATATAGGCATACATCCAGGAATCTGTCATCACCTTATCACAAATTCTCTCTCCAGTGCTGGAGCTCACGTGCAATGAAATCAAATGTTCCCAGCTTGACAATGGAATTCCTATTATTGCCATGTTTCCCAAGAAAACTGAGCTCATATGGTTACATTATTTGCCGAACATCCTTTTAACCAACTAGTCAACGCCCACCAAATTTTTCAGATAGGAAGTGGCCTCATGTTTCTACATATTTTGTGAAACACAATGAGTGGGAGAGGATAGAGGGTCGATCAATGATCTGCTGGAAAAAAAACACCTCCTCCATTACAGAGCCTACTAGTTAGGTTTTCATTATAGTATTGTGTGAAACCAAGTTGCTTCTTGCCAACAGCCTAACAGTTCTTTACCTGGTTTCTTTAGAGGACAGACAAAGAAGAAATCTRCTTCCTTTCATTTGGTTTAGAGAGCCCTAAAATACAATGTAGCAATAGAGGTTAGTGAATAACAAAAGTAAGACAGAAGCGGGTGAGAAGTCAGTCAAGTGGTTGATGGCTTTTTTTCTTGGTTTTTACAAAATATTGATTTCATCCTTAATAAACTATTTTTTTACTTCCCAAACTTTGTTTATTTCTTGGCTCCTTCTAAGACTAGGATTATAGGGAATGGTTTGCTTGGCAGAAGTTTTCTCTAGTTATATTTCATCTCACAGTTCTAGTAACAGTTGGTTCTTGGCTAAATGAAAATATGTGTCCCTACATTTGAGACAAGTAGTATACAAGTTACAGAAAAACCATCTCTGCGYTCTCCTGTATTGAAGAGCTGTACAATATTATTCCCAAAAGCATACACACATCGATTTTATTCATTTCATACCCCCACAGATTTAAATAAATGTTCTCCCCCCCCAAAAAAAAATAGTGTTATAACTTCATAGTCGTCTATTTTAACAATAAATTATTTTTTTTCAAGCATTACTTTGTGCTGGCTGTGCAGTGGTCACATTAAACATCTTTCCTCACAAGTTATATAACTCACATCTGGTGCCTTAACCTTGGGATCTGTGCCATGTACTGCTATATCTATCAGTGCTTTTTTGGCAGAAATCTTTCCTTTTACCAGCTTTCAAATTGCAGTGCATACTTTTTACATGTAGTGATAAATATGCACTCTAATTCCTTCCTTGTGCCAAGGTCAGAGASGAACAGTTAACTGTTGCTCTGGCTTTGACATCTCTTTAAAGCCTTGATAACGCAATTCAGCACCAACAGCATTTTTGAAGTTTTTCTTTGCAGGGCACTCAAAAAATTTAGAAAACAAAATTTAAATGAAACATTCACTTGTGAATTCAYTGAATATAGCAATCAAGGTAAATTCTATTTGTAACTCAGAAATGTGCTTCAGTTTCTGAATATGCTTATAATGAATATATTCTACGTGGGTTTTTTTTTAGGGGAAAATAAGTATAGAGTGTTTTAGATCTAAATTTATCTGATCCAGTTATATTGGATCAGATGATTGTCTCCCACCTTGCACATGTTGTAACAATTTTTCCCTTTCTGAATTGAATGCAAAGCACTGATATTCTGATTAYGTTACAAGTTCTTGGTAAAACTGTAAATAGCTATGTAAGACACAAAGCAGGGGAAAATATGATCTACTCTTAGTTTGTTCTAAATTTTCACCAGCTGAGTGTTTCATACTTACTTCTGCAAAAAGTACATCAAAATACATATTTCTCCATTTTTTACATGTTCATTTTAGGTAAGTTCTCATTTAGACTCCTACTGAGGTCAACAGGTTTTCTCATGAACCTTTATTAAACACACACTCATTTTTTCTGAACCAAGATCTTTCTAATAGGGAGCATGGCATACACGCAACACAGGAAACTGATGTAGAGATTAAAATATGTGAGGTGAGCTTTAGAAGATCAATGACATAGTTGTGAAAATATGCTKATGCTTTTTTTAGAGGAGTTTTGTGTGTGTGATCAAAAGGTTTGGCTATGATAAACTGTATCAGAATTTACCAGATCTGAATATCCAAATGCCTATTATTTTGAAATATTTCCTTTTCAAGGCAATCTATTCCAGAGCTCAATACACAAGAGAAAGTTGTTAGTAACAGGTAACATCTTAGCTCATACCCATAGCTCATTCAGTTCAACTAAACAAAATACCTTTGGAAATAATAAATTTCACTTCAGTTTAATAAACTAAAAAGTATAGATTTGTGTTGTTCTAATCAGAATGAAATGCTTTAATTTCTGAATGGAAAATTGTTAATTTTGAAGAAATAGGTATTTAATTTTAAAAAGGGAAAAAAGTCAACACAGCCAGAAGATAGGAACTACTTTTGTCACGTGTAATTCTTCCTGTTATACATGTTACATAACACTAATGTTTTGATAGTAAAATAGCAATTTGGTCATAATTTAGAAAAGATAACATGGTATATCCCAATATTTATCTCAATGCAGTAAGCAAACTTTGATAGAATTAAACATTCGTATTACTTTATCATGTAACAATACCCACATTATGCCAGAAGATTCAAAGCTACTAAAACCCATACAAAAGCAACTTTTCTCTAGAAGCACAAAAGCTTTCTCTCTTTTTTACTCTACTCAGAAAAATATGAAGTCCAAGAATTCTCCTACATGTTCAGACTACTGGAATGCATCTTCTCATTATTTTGGTAACTGGTTAAATGGATATTGAAGTAGAGTCTAATACTTTAACAAGAAAAAATGATTTTGATCTAATGGCCTGTTATTTAATGCATTTGGAGTTTAAAATTCATAACATTATCAGATTTTTTAATTGTTTTCCACTTGGCAAAAACTGATTATTTTTTTCCCTATGTTTTCTGTCTTGAACTGAGAGAACCCTCCTGCTTGGGTATGACAGATGAACCCAGAGGAATCTGTGGCCACAGGCCATCCTGAGAAGTTCACAGTATTATATTACTTATAGTGAATCAAGATTAAGAAAAATCTGGTAAAAAATAAGAAAATAATAGTTAAGTTTTTTTAACTCAAAATCTTTGGATCAAGTTAACATTTAACTAGAGAGTCAAAAATCCTAACTAAACTGTTGGGAAAATGGCAGGTCAGTGAACACTAGTTAAATTACCTAAAACAGGAAGGGAAGAGAACAGGAATGTGGACAAGGTACAAAAACGCTCCTCATTTCTGCATAGGAGAATCACTCTTTTTGATCTATTAGAATTCCTTTAGTGTAAGTTGCTGTAAAAACTCAATAAAGAATAGATTTCCAGTGCATTTAAAATCTAGAAAGGAAAATGGTTTCATAACAAATTTCTTGATATTTATCATAAAACACAAAATAAAAACTTTTAATTTAGTGTCAAAGTCATACCACCTTAGATATGACTATGTCTGTTTAGTTAGCTGGTATCTGGCAGGTATCACCACTCAATTTTTACTATTGTAAAATTCTGATGTGTAAGAAAAGAACCCCTAATACACAACTGGAATCTGGCACATTATGTTTCATTTTTTGGTATTTTATCCATTCTGGTTAACATTTTATGTAGAGAATGCAGTTCCTATACAAAAATATACAAGAAAGAACTCTTCAGAAAAAAAAAGATAAAATAAAATTACTTCTTCCAATATAGAATATTTAAGAATAAATAAACTAAGTATATTTACAGTTTCAAAATTCTTTCCACTGCCTTACTTTGACTAGAACTAYATTAATTGTACTAAACAGTCAGTTTAAATTATTCACTGTTTTAAAAAGCTTTGACAGAAGTTTCTCATCAACTGTACTTAGGAAATTGAACAATCAAAATGAAGGAATGAATTATTGACTTCCATGGGTTTTAGATCAAACCTTTCATTGCCCCAATTAAAAAACTGAACCAAAAGGTATTGTTACAATAACAGTTCTTAATATACAGTTTATGAAATATTTTCCTCTCAGTTTAAGTCACTAYCAGCAGATCTTTGAGCAACAATGAAAATCAAATATACTATTTTATAAATAATTGCATTGCAGACAAATTTGCACTTAACTCAGAAATCTGCATGCAGTTGCACCTATGACACATATTTGCCAGTGCAAAGTAGAGGTAGGAGCATTTGATACACAAAATCTACCTCTTAGCATACTTAAGTGTAGACTATTGATAACAAAAACTAGTGCATACATATAATATTTTAAAACATACTGAAGAGTTGGGAGGATTCTGTATGCAAGGTATAATACAATACTTACAAAACTGAGTTTTTATATTTAAATTTATATTCAATTGCTTACATACAGCTAGATAGACTTTTTAATCTGTAGAGCAATCTACAGTCCACTGACATCATAGCTTCTTTGAAAAACAATCCACCAGGTAGGAAGAATAAATTGCTTTCAGGCATAAGGTTTTTGTCTGAGAGATCATGCATGATTTCTTACTYACTGATGTCCCCTAATTATCACAAAATTATCTATTTTTCATAACATCATACAAATGTGCTAAGTTATGGTTTATACTCCATGGAGGGATTAAAGTTCTTATTTAATTGCTAGCATTTAGCTGGCAAAATGAAAGATAATGAATTGTATTTTATATTTACTTAGGAGACTATCATTTAGCAAAAAGCAATGGGCTGTAAATAGTAGAAACAGACAAAATGTTACACAGGAAAAACTACTARAGGATTTTTTCTTTTTAAAAATATTTTAAAAACATAATTTTGGAATCAAACATGTTCCATACTCTGCTTTCCAAAAAGAAAAATCATGAAACTCCTTTTTACCTACAGTGCTTCTAAATTTTTTAGTTCCAGTGGAAAAAAGCTTTCTGTGCTGATTCATAGATATGGATGTTTTTTCCTCAGACAACGACTCAAGTATTTCTCAAGTATTCAGCTCTCTTGAGAAAATGTCCTAAATAAAACAATAACAAGCAGCAACAATTCCAAATAGTTTCAGCATRCTAATGATGGATACGTACTCCTTTCTAGTTACCAGTTTTTCCCTGTCTTCTAGATCATCAAATTACTCCCTCCAAAAGCAGCTTTTTCAGAAAAAAAAAATCCCCAAAAGTTAAAATGTAGTGATGCTTCTTATCTTTTTTACATTARTAGTTGAAACTCTGCCTAGCAGCAGTAAAACTTTCAATAATTATCCTAGACCAATTTTTTTTGTATTAGGTTTCCCTTACACTACAGAATGTGGAAATACAGTTCGCATTGTCTTCACTGCTCTAGTAAAGCACTTTTCACAGCAGACTTATGCTTCTGTTAAACTAAGTATAAACCCATTTTCACTTCAAACAWCAGCAACAAACTCTTGATATGCTATTTCTTTTCCTCTTCTTGTAGAGGATGTGAACAAAAGCTTCCATGACAATGAAGTAGATTTTAAGTGGCTATTAGTACCATATGGGGAATAATTATAAAAGGTGGTGTGCTTCAATCAAACCCAGGAAAGGACTTCCATGTTCTTTGAAGCAGATTGTTTCTATTTCACAAATGGGCGCTAATCATAACAGAACTGAATCAAGGATACTGTAGCAATCTAATCTCAGATGTAAAGTGATGTTTATGACACTAATTGATTCATTATACAAACAGCAGTGATTCTTTGGCTTTCCAATATAAATAAGTCATAGTAATCCTCCTATTTAGTGTTACAAGGTTTCGTACAAATGCTGCATGTTTGCTGTGCTGTTTACAAATGGAATTTACAGGAAAAAGGCTGGGTAGAATCTAACAGAAACCGCACTTGTGCGCTCGGCAGTTTCAAGAGGCAGTAAGAGATCACTGTTCTTCCGGAACTGCTTCACAGAGATGCTCCCCATCTCTTCGTGCCACTGCACTTTGCCTCGTATATGCACCTTGAGAACTCTGCTGGTACTGGTACTAAAGAACTCAGTCTGATTTCAATATGATCAGGAAAATATAGTTGATAAGAAAGTATTTCAGACACTTGAATCAGAGGAAGGCGATAAAGGATTTCACAGTGAAAAAAAGTTTTAGGAAGCTTTATGAGAATAGCAGTCTTTTGATAAGTAGCTGTGATGGAAGTAATAAAACTTTTAAGTTTAACTTTTTATTGTAGCCTCTGCCTTTGCTACTGTTTGCTAAAAAGGAAATTGTAGCACTCCATTCATCTACCTCAACATAAAGCAGCCCAGAAGTTGGGCACTTAGTTCTCATCTTACAATCTGTTTTTTCAGTTTAAAGGCAGTGATACAATTTCCATTTTGCTTCAGTTTGTACAAGTGAACATCTGAAGTTTATTGCATACGACGTCATTTTTTGAAATTAAAAAAAAAAAAAAAAAAAAAAAAAAAAAAAGAATAAATTTACTATTTGTTCAGGGGCCCTGAATGCACCACTAGACCTTACCGGTGCTGATCTACCTCTTCAGGACCTCGCTTGACCTGGCCCCACCACTGCAGCCCTGCCCGGCCATCACAGGGTCCTGCCCAGCCTGGGGAACCCTCACCAGGCCTCACCCTCACGTGGCCGCGTGGCTTGACCTCGGCCATGCCTCACCACCACAAACCTGCCGGCTGCTCTGGGCTCTTGGTGGATGCTGGGGCCAACCCGCCCCCTCGCTGGGGGTGGTGGGACAGGCCCTGATGGCAAGGTCCTGCCCGGCGGCCGAGCTAACAGTCCTGGCATCCCGCTCKCCAGCCAGGAGAGCAGCCAGCCAGCCCGGAGCCCTCACGGTCAGGCTTTGGGACGTGTTGCTGAGCAGGGCGAAGGACTGCCTCAATCCACCGTAGCAGTACTCTTCAGTAGTGACAGACATTTGTGCCCRAGATTTTCATTTTAGGTTTAGTTATTACTGTGGTTGAAATCTCCTGTACTTTCAAAGTTTTCTTGTTTTTTGAAAATTTGCAAAAATCTAGAAGGATTTTGATTGAAGCTCCCAGAACTGAAAGCGAATCTGAGCTCTCACTCCACAAAAACCTCGTCACACAAATAAGAGTTTTGTGGGAGTAAAAGGTTATGTATGTCTATGAAGCCTTAGAGTCCTGTAGTGGAATCTGTTATTCTAACTACAAATGCTAATTTTATCAGATTATACCTGATGTCGCATCATTGCTATAGTTGCAGACATAGTCCTGAAAGGATCTAACAAAATTTAGCTCAGATTCTCAACTGCTTTGATGCAGCAGAGTCCTAGCTAACTATAGATAACAAACAAGAATAAAATACCTACATGAAAACCATCAAGCTGTATAAGAACTTTCATATATGCTACTTTAACATATTATCTTGATAACTTATTTGACTAGCAAGGATAATTTGGCTGCTATATTTTTTTTCWTTTTCATGTACTGAGCAACCAGTAAGTTGCTATAGCTACATGTGTTAGCTCAAGCATGTATATCCTTTTAAATACACAAAAGAAGCAGGTAGTGTGGGTGATTTTTTCTCATTTTATGAAAACATTCATTGTTATATTCTACTACCCCATCATTTTTTCCCACAAATAACTCTATAAATAAACTAATAAAATATTAGTAAATCGTATAGTCTAAAATCTCCATTGTCATGAGCCACCTCAAACAAAGTGAATTTCTCTCTCATTTATCCCCCCAGAAAGGAGATATTCTACTAGATAGCAAATAAAAACTCACCAAACATGCATTGGATAAAATATTGGTAAAAAAAAAAAAAAAAAAAAAAAANAAAAAAAAAAAGAAAAAAAAGAAAGAAAGAAAGAAAAAAAAAGAAAGATAACCATTATTTAAGAATTCCAAAAGTTATATAAAGCACGTACACCACCTGCAGGCCCAACAAGTGAATAAAAGAAGAGACACTCTTTACTTTTCTCTGTGTTCAACATTACTTCTTCTTGTATTTTTATTTTTAGCTCTCTTTTTTTAACTAAGCTTATTATCATTATAGGATTCATTCCATTTTTACTTACGTCTTTCCATTTTCCCTCCCTTTATTGTAAAAAAAATTGAATTTAAGATAAAATTATACAGGATATACTGTAGATTCTGATAGTTCTGGATTCTAACTTTCTACATTTTGTTATTATGAATTTTTACATAATATTTTTCAGCTACAATTACTTCAACGCTCATCCTGGGAAACAGAGAAAAGACATCTCTGTAATGTATTTCACTGCGACTTGTTTCTTATGTTTATCTTGACTTTCTTTAAAATGTTGACTGAATTTGTTGAAACTCTATGTGCTTTCTGGACAATTCTATTGCCTCTGATTTTCAGTAGAGCCAAAATGTATATTAAAATGATCTACTTGTTATATAAAAGCCACTTAATTCTTGTAATTGAAAATGGAATTTGTTCATTTTCATTTTCAATTAGTTTTATGCAAACATGATTTGACAAAGGTAAATGTCCTTTCCAAATAGATCATTCATATATATATATATACATATATATATACACGTATGTAAACAACTAGAGTATCCACATGTAACAGGTAGATTGAATATAAATTACAGGCACTGACAATACCCTGTCCCTACTTTCCAAAAGTCTCATTTTTCAGATGACATAACATCCTCATTAATTCCAGCTGCTGCAGAAATAGAGACAGTCTCTAACACAGCCAGATTCCAAGACAGCTTTACATAAAAGTTARTTCCGGATAGGTGACTTGTTGTAGAGAATGTTGTATGGATGTATAGGGAGATAAAGGAGAAACTTGTGGAAAGAAAACAACATGGAGAATATAAGGCCTTATTTTACTGCATGCTGAATAAGATGAAACTTCCACCTTATTTCAGGAAAAGCATACTGTAAAAACACTTACATTGTAATTTTTAGTGCCTTCTGGGAAACGAACAACAACCATTGCCATGAACTGTTTTACCCTGAGGAGTCACACCTGAAGTTAATGATGAAAACTGCTGTCAGCACAGGCAGCACAGGCTTATTTAAAATTATCAGTACTAGGAATACCAAAGATAATCCAGGACTTAGCATATTTCTGACATATAGTTACAAATCAGGTGTTCCTTTTTTTTTGTGGAGACCCTAGATTCCTTCTGACACTCCTGATAAAGACAGGTGATAAAATAAGATTTCAAAAAAGTGAAAATGATTTTCTTGGCTACAAAGCAGAGTCATCGGATAATGTGGATTCCAAGAGTTATTTGTCAAAAATAAGGAAATCTATCAGGATACTTTGAAAYCTAATTATTAACTTATCAAGTATTATATCCACTGCACCTCAATGGGAAATAGCTATTTAAAATATTCATATCGAAAAGTGTCCAACGGTTCTGTAAATAAACATTTCCTGCCACACTATTTCAGTAGTCACATGCTTCAAATAAAGTAGTATTTCATAAACTCACTATCTAGTCATGTCTGCAGAGGGCAGAAAGTTGTTTTTCCCACATCTATTTGTAGGGCTAATATTCTTTAAGTCTGGAGTTCTTCCAAAGTTCATTTTTTATTCTGTCAAAAGTAGCTGTGGTACTGACTTTTCAGCCTCATTTCTGTTAGCCTAATTTGAGCAATACATCAGTTGGGAAAGTTCTCAAATGGTGCTGTTTAATTCRGGAAATTGGAAGTTTATAACAATAAATATTAAATGTTATGTTTTATAAGATAACTATTATTTTTATTTAACTAATTTGCTATTTAWTTTGAATCATTTGACTCACTCCTGTAAGTAAGTTTACAACAGGTTGGAGAGGAATACTTATCTTTGCAGTCAGCAAAATAACTATTCATAAATTACTGCTGTTCCATATTAGCAGAGATTCAGTCCCCTTACAGGCAAATGAAAGCAGACTTCATTTTTCTAGATATCTGGATAAACAGTCGTCAGGCTACACAATGACCCCAGCTGCCTCCATATGCTTTATGCATAAACTGTACTGTTCACACTGAAGTCAGCTATGGCAATATAGTAAATGAATAAGAGTCTAATTAATATGCAAATTAGTCTAGATCCATAAAACCCTATCTTTTCATATGATTTTGTATTGAATTAGAATCAGTTTATTCTGAAGCCAGTTTAATTTCATATATAGTTCCACATATAATTTCCAGTAACTGGATTTCAGTTATTTTATTTTTCTACAGTATGATTTTCAAAAGTGTATGAGCATGGTTTTAGATGATGACCATAAGCTGATGGATATTGCTTTCTTTGTGCAAAGTGCTCCATCACTTAAAAAAAAAAAATGATTTAATTTCCACACAGAAATGCAACTGACTGAATATAACCATTAGCCCCTTGAAAATGGGCTGAAAATAACCTGACAAAACCCAAAATCTTCTGTGAGACTTAGAATCTGTTTTGCTAGGTCCACGACAGTATCGTGGATTTCATTATCTCCTAAGAAATAGTTAAAGCAGTAGCCACTTAAAAAATACAAGACACAGCTTAAATACTTTGGATGAAGCCAGATATATGAAATGTTTCTTACTTCTGCTTCATACATTCAAGAATGTATGACTAATTTGATTCCCCAAGGTGAAGTATATCTCTTTGTCAAATTCAATAAAATAAACTAAGGATTATTTTGTTTACTATCACACACACACCACTGCACAAATAACATCCTTAGGACACACAGCAGAGATGGATAGTACGTTTCCTTACCAATTCTGCAGCCTCTCCTTCCTATTTGAACCACCCTGAACTATCCTTCCCTAAAGGGGAATGAAACACTGAACTTTTTTTTTTCTTCCTTTTTTTTTTTTTTTTTTTTTTTTTTGCAGGGTTTGAGATATTCTTTCTATCTAGCTACCTTTTAGCAATAGCAAACAGCCCACACAGTGTATTCCAACATTGCCTTTATTTTGTGAGGTAGCTCTATTGCAATGCAAACAACTACAGTGACCATCAATTCTTTTCTCTTGGGCTCTAAAGGTTCTCCATACAGCAAGTCTGTATGCCTGCATTAATGACTTTTTCACTTCACAACAGTTGCTCCAACAGTCCAATGAGGAGGTAGTTTGGGACTGTTAAAACCAATGGGTGAACTAAGCAGCTCGTAGGATATATAATGATATTATGATACATGTTTTCCATTGAAAAAGTTCAGTAAACAGTATCTAGTCATCAATATCCAGTTCTGCCTCAATGACGAGCTCTAGTCAGAAGTTAAGGAGAGAGCAAATACTTCTGATACTCGAGAAGTTCTCTCTTCAAAAAGAACTGCTATTATTGCAGTCTTATATAAACAAAGACTAAGGCTAGTACATCTTTGTAAAACTCAGTATTTGCTTACATACCAAAAAGAAATTGGGGAGATTTTACGTAACATTGCCCCCTAGTGATTTTTTTCATTATTTTTCTATTCAAAAGCTAACTGTCAAAATTAATTTTTATCCTTATATTGTTCTGTTATTGTAGTCTTCTTGAGTAAACTTAATTCCTCTAATAATTTTGTATACATGTGAAGGCATAATCCCTAGATTCAGTTAAATAGGAAAAACAGAATATTCTGAAGTTATTTAACATCAGAGAGATTTCCATAGCAGATTGGCAATAGRCCAGTGTTCCAAACACACAACCACTTTCCTATTTAAGGTCTTATCAGCCACAAATTTTAAGTTCACCTCTACTTTTACATACTACTTTTATATACTATGCAAATAGCATAGAACTTAGTACCTCATTTACCAGATCACAATAAACTAAAAGAATAAACAGTACTATTGAAGAAAACATAATTGAACAGAATACTCTGCGTAAAATGTAAGCTGAATTCTGGCAGGACATGAAACACTTCAGCTGCAACTCTGCATACAACATTTTAGGTTATTTTAATGACTTGTGGGAGAATTATGCCTTGCAGTAAGATCACCTTGAATTCCATTCATTGCTTATAAAAGATTTCTGCTAGGCTTTTGGTGACATTGACTTCAGAAATATTAAGAGAGGGAAAGACATTTCAGAAATGTTCGGAAACTGATACCTCTCATTCAGTCACCTGTGTTTTTCACAAAATTTCCTGGTGTGGAAAGAATCATTTCCTTCAGGTACCTAAATGGGATATCTTTTCTCTAAGCAAACTCGTTCCAAGTGCAGCTGCTAAATATTCTGAACTACTGTCCCTATCCTAAAGTGAAATTTATAGAGTGCTTACTTGCTTTATGGTAAATTCTTTGTCTTCACAAAAATGAGTAACTGCTATCACCTGTCAAGACAGAAAATAATGATTTTATACATTATATATAATACGTATGTGTACACACACACATACACACACACACACATACATATATATCTATAAACATTATATTTAAGCAACAAGTTTACTTGAAAAGTAAAACAAGTTTGTCATTGGATTACATTCATTTTTTCTCCATGTTTAAACATTATTATTTTGTTTTAATATAAAAAATGGAAGTTATTGCGAAAAGACATTTGACACCCAGGWGGCAGTACTGTCATAGAGGAGGTAGAGTCTACATCACGAAGACCTTGCTTTAGACTCAGCCTCTGAGTGGGCACCACGCCAGTCTAACAGATGGTCATCAGTAATGGCAGCAATGTGCCCTTGCATGTGCCTGTGCTTCTAGTGTATTTGCCTAGGGAAAGGCTTCCATCCAAGATTGTCCAAACAGCTGTTCATTCTGAGTTTCTAGTCGTATTGTTAAGGAAAGATGTCAACACTAATCCATTTTTGAGACAGATTAATTATTTTTAAAAAGAAAAGTAAAGTGGCTTTTTGGCTAGTTGACTGTGACCAAAGAAAATTCAGTATCTTTACACATGCACATCATCTTCATAAAACTACCAACTCCACCTTTCAGGTGAAAGAAAAACTGAAAAGCCATGGTTGCTCATGATACAACACAACAGCAAAGCAATCCCATCATGAATGAACCTAAATACAGATGAAATCTGTTTTAGCGTGATACTCTAGTTGGATGTCAGTACTTTTTTGTTTCTATGAACTTTGACAACCACTATTCCCCACAGAACTCCTTAGAAGGATCCTGCTCCTCCTGTTTTCTCACTTTTGATGTTTCCTTTGTTATATACTTTTCCTAATATACCACCATGTGAAGGAGGAGGAGCCAAAAAAAGGAAGAAATGATCAGAGAAAGGCAAAAGCATCACGTGTCACACAGTGCTGTACCAAGTCTAAGCTCTACCTCCATTGCAGTGATGGGAAGAAAGTGAATAAATTGACCACTGACTTTTCTGGTACTCCAGAATCTGCTTCCTGGGTTCTTTTGCTCTTGCACTACATAAGGACAGTGGAAGAGTAAAAGGCGAGAGCCTTCGCTGTTGCCTGTTTCTTTAACAGAAAACCCATATAACCAAAGTTATATAGACAGGAGGTTGAGCCACGAGCTTTCCAAATCTCCGGGCTTTCAGACTGTCAGTTCATACAGTTAGGCAGTCGAAGAATTATGGCCATATGTGAAGCTATTGACATTGTATTACTATTTTGTCGGTAACAAAAGCTATTATGATTATTGGTTCAGCAGCTTTAAATGGTTGATGGAATGCATGTGTACTTTTAAACAATTATTATGTCTCTTTCCTCGATTTTGGGGATGGCAAAAAAATGCAGGTTCCTATGACTGAGTCACTACAGGTAGCTTGTGGGCTTGATAGAAAATGCTGATTTCTGAAGTTTGCTGGGGTTCCCTTTTGGATTGCTGAGGTAATGTAAAAACTGTCCAGTTGTGCAGGCCTCACTGGTGTCTATATGTCCCCATTCCTTTAAAGCAGACTTAGTTTTATTAGATTCTAGAAAGGGTAACTATTACTGAATTAAGGACAGGAAATCTTATGTAGATATTTTTCTGTACCTCAGTAATAATTTTTATTCTCATTTGAATGTATAGCATTCCCAGCAGTAATTATTCCCTTTGTTGAACCTGTACATTACATTTGCAAATAAATCTGATATGCACCAAACAGGCACTATTTAGTTATTTTTCACAGACAGACTGAAGAAAAAGAGAAGTATGTTTGGTCAGAAGATACAATTCTAGCCTAGGCTCCTTTCTTTCTAACCCTAATCTTTAAGGGGTTTAGTATATAACATACACTAAGAAGCCAAATGAAAAGAAGCATAGAAGTGCTGACATTTTCAATTAAAACCAGCTCTTTGGGGAAATGAAGGTTTTCTTCTTATCCTTCATCGGAGATAAAATTTCCATTAAATATTGCTGGCAGTTCAGGATCTTTTTGTAATGCTAGCTACCAGTTGAAAAATATAGCTTCCATTCTGACCCTGTGCAATGGAAATGGTTTGTTTTCTTCAGCTGCATTTAAGGAAGCTAAATGTCTAGAGATAGAATATGGGGGGAGGGGGTAGGTAAAATCTTCACTTGTTTTTAATAATTTCAAAGAAAGCTGTTTCCTGAAGCAATATATTTACCTTTATTACCTACTGCCTATGAGCTCATCTACAAACATTTTCATTAATTTAAAAAGCARCAAAAAGGCATTTTTCTCCAGGGCTAAGTCATTTCTGCATGCAAAGCATGAATTAAAGTTAAAAGAGCTGACTATCTGATTTGTTACTTGACTATTTTTCTTACAAGTTACTTGAACTCTCTTTATTCCCCTCCAATGTCTCCTACTGTTTCATGATAAAAGCCTATAGAGAGCTCTTACTATGAGTATTGAATATCATGAATAAATGAAAAAAATCCTCTTGTAGAATTGTTTAGCTAAATAAACTTGTACTACTAAACAAGAATTTTTCAGGTAAAAGAAGGAGGAAGATATTTCTAAGTTGCCTTTGTATCAATTGTTTGCTTTGTTAAGCACTTGAATCCTGACATATGATACAATCACATCATAAAGTTCAATGTCATTAAACAGTTACATTTTCCAGGAAGCTAATGGACTTCTGGAAAATATCCATCAATAAGTACAAAAAAGATATGTTCCTTTCCCACTGTATTAATTCACATTGCCTCCACTGAATTTCCATACGGTCATATCACATTCCAGCTTGGACTGAAAAAAAAAAGGTTTTTATATGACATTATTGCCTTAAAATCTTTAAAATACGTAGAACCAACCTAGGCAGTTAGATGTAACATATTTCAGAAAATGATTGTTCTCCTTTCTTCATGATGTAACAATGGTCTTTGCCACTTATCATTTTTTATGTTCCTTGAAAATTCATTAAAACATTTACAAATAAACTTTGCACATCAAAACCTAAGGTATTCATGCAGTGTTTTGTTCTATTGTGAAAGCCATGGCAATTACAAATCAGTCCGCTGGATCTTTGGCTTCTGTATCTCCAATTTTCTAAAGGCAACATTTTGTATTGTAACTCATTATTATTTGTTTCCTTGACAATTCTTCTCATCTAGCCTGCAAGGCACAAATGACTACAAACTTGGCAGCATTAAAAGATTCTTCATCAAAAAAAGCTGTAGAACATTTTGTTAATTCTCTCTGTGCTGGTGTCAACACACCCAGCAAAAAAAAAAAAAAAAGAAAAAAAAAAGAAAAAGTAGCAGAAAGAACTTGTTAGTCTTCTCCCTGCTGCAGCAGGAAAAGAAGTGTGTATATATATATATACACATATATATATGTATATACACACCTGCAAATAACCCAGATATGTACACACCACAAAATATTCTGTCTCGTGAATCGGGCAGCACAGTGTTGCCCCACGTCATAGCTCTCCATACGTGCTCCTTCTTTTCTCCTTGCATGACAGTGAGACTTTTAACTCTGCTGAAATTGCTCTCCACATTTAGACAGTGGTACCTTTACTCAGTTAGATTGTTTGGGCCTATATTTTTTATGACTAATAGCCTACTTAATACAGTCATTCTAAATTCTTTGATAAGTGCTGGAAGTACTTTTTATGCCATGTAGAACTTGTGACAATAAAAACAGCATTTAATCTTATATATTCGTGCATACGTGCAAGCACACTCACACACATTTGTCCAGTCAGTCTTAGTATATGGACTATCCTAAGCTCATACCATGCAATTTTATTTTATCTTATCTCCCAAAATGAAAACATAATGATCAACCAACCATGGAAAAAAAACCTGTTATAAGTATAAGAAATTCAAAATTTACTCAAAGGCCAAAAAAAGAACTGTCATACCCAGATTGTTTTTCTCCTAATATTAGCATTATTAGTCATTACTTTCATACCTAATAAGTAGAAAAACTTTCTGCTTTTCATGAGCATCACTGACAGCTTGGCTGAATTTTTCAGAAAACAGGAAAATAATTTTCTACATCAGAAGGAGCATAATTTCTTTTCAGTCATCCTCTAGCTTTCACAGTAACAAAGAATGCTAGTAGTTGATTTGAACTACTCAATAAGCTCTTCTTAGAGACAGGAATTTTAAGTGCAGTAAACATTCAATCTGCACACTAGACAATTACATTTCCTGGTATTCAAGCTTGGATACTCCCTTCATCTGAGGTCTATAGCTAAACCGAAAAATCCAAGGAAGGACTAAATGCTTCATCCTTTACAACAATGTTCAAATCTAGCCATATTTGCCTGTACAGACTAGCAAGGTGTTTCTACAGACCTTAACTGGATACCTACAAACTTCTCCTCTAGTACCCTGATGCTTCTAAGCTGGTACATTGCATCCATTCTGTTGTCTAGAAATTTCTTCTAGGACAGTGTTTCCCAAAAACATTGGATACATATATGTTCCATGAAATAAAAATGAATTAAAAAGCCAAATTCTGAACTTTTCTTATTTACTTTGATTTCTTAGAACATTCTAAACATTCTTGATTACTAGATTTTCAATTAATTTTAAATATTTTTCCCGATACATTTATCATGTATCTATGCGTTGTGTTTGTGCGTGCATGTATGTCTCTATGTATAAATATATACAATATATGTACACATACAATATTATCTTGCTAGTAAGCATTAATAAAGAAATCTAGGMTTAAGTTGGATAAAGTATGAGTGGAATATCTGACCAAAGTATTCTCCTGAAACTTTTAAGACATATGTTGTTCATGTAAAAGACATTTCTGGACTGGGATACAAACAGATGCATTAATATTAAACTGTAAGTCCACAGCATTCTGTGTTTGGGTTTCTTAGTATCATCCTGATGACATTTAACAACTGCGTTGATGAGAGTCAGAGTGAAGTATGTATAATGAAAAGGGCAGATTACTTTGAATGGGGACTAGATCTGCAAGATTTGGATCTTGCTCCACATTCCAGTTCTCCAAGATCTTGGATTTAGCAGAGGATGGCATTGATCTTGGATTTAACATAGTACTACAGAGAAGTAGGAAACTGATAGATAAATTCGAGTTCCTCACTGAAATCTACATTTCCTCATCATTTGTGCTGTGTGTAGCATTTTCCTTCATTTTTAAAAAAAAAAAAAAAAAATATAAAAAAAGGTTTCTGCAAAGTAACAAACTAACTATTGCTCTGAATACACCTTTTGCCCAGAACAACAACCAGTATTCAGAAGGAAAATCTTAAGAAATCTAAATGCTTTTTGATTTTTAAATTGTAAATGACTTCCCTATAGTCATCCTCTCCTGTCCTATCCAGCTTATGTTACACTGGAAAATTAGAGTAGACGATTAAGAGGACCTTTTCTGCTACAAGCTCTTTAATAATGGTGCCTGGCAGGACATAATATCTTCTCAAGATACATTGTGAAAGCTGGCATACAAATTACTCTGCAGGTGTTATGAATTTCTCTTTCAGTATTGATTTCACATGAAAAACTGGCAGAGAACTTTTGGACATTCTGAGTATTATACAGCAGGGGAGTTGTGTATCCCCTTCATTTTCTTTGTTACTGCCACAGTTTCATTTAACAAATTGCTCAGCTAGATTCATTCACTTACACTTTCATATTCATAGAATAGGATTCCATGAGGTAATGACAATAACAATTAACACCTTTTATCTTTATGAGGATTACAGCCATATCCTCTATCCTCTACTCATTTTGGACAGTTTGCTTTTCACAAGAGAACTCTGAAACCCAAAAGTTCTCCACCTCTGGGAGAAGACCTGTGCATACTCTTTTCTCTACATGAGACATRCATATGTTCTGCTTTCCCTGAGAAATTAAGAGCGTGTAGATCTTAAAGATGTCATAGGATGYTCCAGCCAGGTACCTTATTTGGAAATACTGGGACAAAAGGAACACTGCGTGTGCCCGACATGTTAAGCACAATCAGTGAGGCCTCCCACAGGACAACTGAGAATGCATAGAGGCATGAAGTTAGRTTATCAATAACTCACCTACTCTGTCTGACATTTAAATCATCTGAAACAAAAGCATGTGTTTAACTACTTTTCCTAGATCATGAYTCTTTTCTGTCAGGTTATTTCCAACTTTCCATTTACTGACAACTATTATTTCCTCATTCATTTATTCAAATCTTTCTTGTTCACTTTCATTACATAGTCTGAAGATAGGCAGAAAAAAAGACCTTTTTTAAATCCCAGGATTAATTCTAAGCATTTAGTTATCAAATTTATTATTTGGAAGTGATCACTGTAAAATATATGGATAGAATATTTGGATAATCTGGATTTTAATCAGAACTGCTTTGTATGCACTACCTCTGTGGTTTATATATCTGCATTCACTTGCCTTTTTGCAAAGTACACCTGAAGCTGCAAAAATAGGGTCTGTAAATAAAAAACAGGAAACTTCTTTCCTGTATCCTTTTGCTTCTTTTTTAAAGCTACACTCTTATCTCTCATAGTCTGAATGCTTTCTAAGAATATGCACATAATCATTTTTAATCATGGCTGTAAATTATATCTAAAATTCTACTGTACTATCCCTTGATATCTGAATTAAATGAGGTGTTTGTACTGCTTGTTTGTTCACTTATATTTCAGTTGAACAAATTATTTCATTTGTGCTCAATTAGTTTTTACACTCTTGAGTTCACACCTTGAAAGTTTCCATCTCTTTCTTCTGATCTTGTCTTACTGATGACGTAGCTGATATTTGGCTTTTTCAGGAAAATATTTCAAATGCTAATTTTTACATCCTTACTCTATAGATTATTGCACATTACGCCCAACCAGATAGTTGGTGATTTTCTAATACTAACAACAATTTAATAGGTGATTGCGATGCACTGTGTTTTAGTAAATCCAGTCAATCATGCTGCCTCTGCCAAGAAATTCTAAGAAGGTCTCTAAGGTTTTTCAGCTCCAGCAGTTCTTCTAACTAATGCAAACAAGTAGTTTTGAGGACTTAGTCTACATTTCCATCAGATGAATCTTTCCCTTCTACCTCCTGTTACATGCATATTCATATTGTATTATCAGAAATACCTACTACTAAGTTGGAGGGCAATTGAAATCCGTGCATTTGGCAGGCTCTTCAGGAAGCGTATGAAAGCTAACGTAAGTTTGAGTTTCCCCAGATATATTCTCTTTCTAGTAATCTCACTCGAGAAAAACATGAAAGCATGGACATTTATTCAGAATTTCCAGAAGGCCAACATTTCAGGAGGTATAACATATATACTTTGAATGACTGCATTTCTAAAAATAAACTCCTTCTACATGCTTGCACTTACTGCTCTCTCTTAGTGTGTTAAGAGTTTAGAATGTAAAATGGTCTAATGAAGAAAATATAATACAGTTAAGCTCGCAAGGTAGTAGTTATCTGCTGTTTAGTATATGACATACATGTGAATGTGAAGTATCTTGTTGTTTACTTATTATTGTAATGAATATTTGTTATTTTATACTAAGGTATCTAGACAGATTGATTTTAATTGCATGCTATTTCACATAATGTAGCTCACAACTGACTTCACGTGAAGATAAAAACACTCAAATGCTCCTTTACATATGCAGTTTTTCCCAATTCAATCTCCACATTGACATTCTATTTCGATATTTTTATCCAGAAAGTACATTGGATGGTTCGTTTCATAGGAAACTGTACACTCAAAATTCACAGATTGCCTATACCTATGTAGGTATTCAGTTTAGCTAATTCTACATGTTTTAGACCTGCCTATTTCTTCCACATACGATGAAAGTTTCTATAACTCAGAAGGCATTTTTAATCCCACTAAACAAACTAATGTGATCCAAAAAAATAAAAAAAAAAAAAAAAAGAAGAAAGAAAAGAAAAAGTACTAAATGGATTGAGCAAAGTTAGAGTGATTCAGAAGTTAGTCTGGAATGTTAATTCATGATCTCCTTTCATTGTACTTCCTCGTACTGATATGCTCTTCAATGAAATACAGGTAACAGTCATTTTAATTTTAGTATACACATAAATAAAATCACATAGTTGCACTAAGCATGAAACTTTTGTCCATAAGAAAACAGCTTAACTGCAAAATGTTGTATGGTTATGGATGTAGAATCTGTGAGATATGAATCAGCCTACAATGTTGCTGGTTAGATTATCTGTAGGCAAAATTTAAAGATGCATAAATTCTTATCAGTGGAGGAACAGTCTATCTAGGACAGATTATAATTTATAGTAATATAGTGTGTACATATTCCCTATCTTACTCTGATGAGAATGTAACAACAAAAGAAAATACACTGAATTAAATAAAACAGCTAAACGAATACTGCCAGTAACAGATCAATATTGACAGATATGCCAATTTGTCATTGCTTTGAAAGCAAACCAATATACTGAAAAGCGTATTAAGACTAGATTCTTTCAATCTGATAAGAGTTTTGACCTACCTTTTAGTTTTATTTATCAATAAGCTGTGATTTCTAATATTTTTTTTGCAATAGCACCATTTCATGTTAACATCCTTTCAAATAATGTTTGTATCATAGGTCATAAAAAGTAAACAGTTCATAAATTACGCTATATGAGGTAAAGCCATTTAAGATTGGCTCCCTGTTCTAGGATGAATTTTCACTTTCATTAAGCAGAAATGAAGCACTTTCCAAATTGCTGGAAATCAGGGATGTACAGAAAATGACTTGGCATCACTTACATCTGTTTTGAATTTGAAATATTTCCATAACCTTAGAACAAAATAATACTTTGGAAATATATTTGTGCTATCAAATCATTTTTTCCAACAATGATATTCTACTCTGTCCAGTTCCATACCACTCTATCTAGCTACGAATATTCTGACTTCTTTTGTTGATTGTRTATTATTTTTTTTTCTCCCAATAGATTACTATTTTATTAGTGATTTTTGAAAAGTCTGTTGCCAAACATCCCCAAATTTAGCATTTGCTGAAAATGCTTAGAAATAGGAAYGGAAGAGAAGGGAGGAYGTTTTGATAATCTGTTATCACATAAAATAATATATACATGYATGTATATACACACACCAGTTCTTTGTACACAAAGTACTCTTTGCTTAACACAAATGCACACATATTAATTTGCTCCACCATTTCTAAGATACTGAATTAAACTCACTACTCATCTATTGAGTTCTAATTTTGCTGCATAATACCATGATCTGTTGCACAATACAGCTTCTAAAAATATGAAAAGCACAAAGTTATTAATTTTAGGAAACCATGAATAAATAACAAATTATAGGACTATATAAGCAATCTTACATTAATATTCAGGCACTTTTGAATATATGATATTTTTCAGTCATTCTGACTTGTTACTCCAGTATAAAGTAAACGATTTTTTAGTATTTTAGATTTCTAAAAATCACTTTCTAAAAATATCTGACTTGCTCACAAAGCAGCATTTTAAGGATAGTGTGGTTTTGCTTTTTTCTGTACACACAAAAGGGGGCATTTTGAATTTACTGCCTTGTTTTATTCTAAAACATTACTGATATTTACGAAGATACCTTAAGGATCTCTTTTAAAAATTCAGATTAACATAATCTTTTCTTCCCCATTGCATTAGAATTGGAATACAGACCTTCCCTACCTGAAGCAGCAAAAAATCAGAAAAATCCTAGTTCTAAGATCTTAAATGAATGTTAGCTTGCAATTCAAGTCAAATTGTGTATTCTAAAAATATTCTAAAAAGCACCTAGATATTATTGTGACTGATGTATGATAAACTGTACTATAGAGAGACTGAAGAATGCTACTGGAGTACATTTGCAAAGAATTAAATAATCATATGTGGCTTTCTCAGTACTGCTAAGAAACAGAAYTACCTAAAGTATCTATAATAATAAATACATCTAATGATAAATAGGAACCAAAACAAACAGCTTAGGGAGAGCTAATTCACAGGAATTTTCCTGACTCAATTAAGCTGCTTGAAACAGAATGCCAGCAATCTTGAACTGAACAGGATAAGTGCATTTTTTCTTAGGGATTTGGGTTTGAAACATCAGCCAGTCAACCCACACTTGCTGCCATTTCAAAACAAATGAAAACGAGCAGCCAAATCTATCATCCACATATGCTCTAACTCTGAAACAAATGACATAAATTTAATTAGGCTATTTTGCTACAAACAAAAGTACAATAAAAATGTTGGAATTTTTTATTGCATATAATAAATATAAATAACTGGAGTGTTTGTAAAAATCAAAACTTATGCACGTCATAAAAGTTCAAAGTATTAAGGCATAGTACTCATGTAAGAGGAAGAGATTTGCTTGTCGTCTCTGTGCAGCGGAACACTGCTATTCTGCAACACTTCCCATGCCTGTGTGCCTACTGCTATGCACTGCAGTAATGGTATCGCCAGTTCACGCATCCCATACGTTAACTTATGTCTTTCATCGGAGTCAATATCTATATGAGGAATGTAGTCAAAAACCAATGCTCACACCATCACCACCATGACTCAGAAACAAATAAGTGATGAGTGTTAAATAAAATCTTTTATTTCAACGTTTTGCCTTTCCATCATTTTTAGCAATTGCTTTAAATACTCAGGGAAAAATGATGGAARGCCAGTATTTCATGGCTTAGACTGCAATAATAAATACATAAAACAGTTTTTTTAAGATTTGCTACATGGAATATTTTAACCAGTGCCTGTGTCTTAGAAGGGAATAAGTAGATTTTACCAAGCTACTTCTGATCATAATCTGTTTTATGTTCTGCCAAATGGCTGCCATACAGATCTGAAGAATGGGAAACATTTCCTTCTCCAGTAAACCATCAGCGACATTTTCTTTAACATGTCATTTTAAGGTGAGGACAAGGTCACATTCCACACTCTGCTGGACAGCTGAAGTTTTCACTACCTTTCTTAGTGTTTCATCTTTATTAATTTATCAAAAATTGCTGGTTACAGAACTTTCAGTAAGTACAGTTCTTCTCTGTACCCAGCAGCAACACTGAAGATTTCACTGAAAGAAATTTGATAGGTAAATTTAGGGTATGATCATACACAGCACTGACTGACTTGTCTGTGTATACATGTAATCTCCTAATAAATACAGTCAGTAGTATTTAAGATTTAAGATTCTCACAGTAATCATTCCTATACATCTTGACACAAACTTTCCTGAACTTAAAGAATGTCCATATTCAAATTCAAATCTGAATCTGAAATATGGACCTGTTTCTGATTTTAAAATGTTTTTTACTTTATTAACATTTTTTTGAATAAATAGCATACTCATCACATGAATCTTACCCTTTTTGGAGAGCAGCAAGCCTCTAGACTTCCATACTTCATACCACATCATCACCAGTTCCTATTAACTGTATACTCTATGCTGCACTTTGTGGAATTTTTAAATGCTAGTACAGAAACTCATCTGGTGGTTCAACCTTAATGACTAAAAAATTATGTTTTGGAGAGTTAAGTGCTAATTAAATAACAAAGAAAGAACTATTATTGTCTGGTATTCATAACAGCCATTCTGGACATTTTATAGAGAGCCTGACAGGAAACAAATCTTTGAATCATAAAATGGGAAAAGCACTGGCAAGCTGTGTCTCTTGAYTGAGACACTCTCCTGAAAATTCTGCTGAAGAAGCACAACAGGAGGACAGTGGGCACAATCACAGCAGTGGCATCACAGGCAGTAGCTGGCATTTTGTTCCAAGTGAGCTTTCAGTACTTTAGTAAGCACAACAAAAATAAGTTCTGATCAAGAAAGGTATTTTAAACCATTTTATGCGCCTTATCTGGGGGCATTCAGCTGTGCTTTGGTTCTAAAACTCTCATTTTCTTAAATAGATCAGAAGGATTTCTGTAAGMAAGCTCCTGACAAATTTGGCTTTATAATAACAAGGCATTCCCAAACATTTTAGTAACATGTCAGACAACTTAATTCCCACATTCTCCACAAAATACAAATTATGAATAAAAAAAGTGTTGGTGATATAACTTTAAGATATGATTTGGAAAAAAGATAAGCAATAGAAATTACCATTAGCCTTTTATGCCTTAAGAAAGCTTTATGCCTCCATTAAGAACAGGTTGGCTGCAGTAGAGGGATCCAAGACACATTWAATTCTAATGAAAATTTTGATATTTACTAGTAGGAAGTTTATTTCAAATCTTACTTCTTGATTTTTATTAAGCTTTTTAAAGCAACAAATATTTTTAAAGCTCCAAATCTCAAAGTTAAACACCTCACTCTTTCAGTGTCAGATTAAGCCTTAACACTTTCATATAACATTATTTTATTTCAGTGGCTTTCTCTGCACTTGAATGAAAGAATTTGGGACTAAACTCACCCGAGCACTTAAGCCTGCTAACTTTCAAGCATTAGCCATTCTGACATCAAGATATCTAATCAGTACCTAAAATGCTGAACTACATCACATCAAATTGGCGAACTTGGCAACTGGAAAAAACAATTCAAACCTGTCATGTAAAACAGTTATATCCAGTTCTCTTTTAAAAACACACCAAAAGCAAACATATTCAGTGCTCCCAAGTGTGTATGTCTATAGACACATCCATACATATTCCTCAAGGACAATACAAAAACACAAAAGCAATGAAGCTGCCCTGCAATTTCAAGACATAACAGCAACTAGCTGAAATTCAGATGAAAAGCTTTATGAAATATCAGAGAACTTACTGATGTTTCARTGTAAGCCTCTGTATATTAAAGATATGGTATGATACTCTATTAGCATAAATATGTCATCTTCTTTCTGCTTAAATTATTCACAATAACAGATTTTTGTTATTCATTACAATTTTAATTGAAAATTAGAGCTTCATTTTAGCAAAGTTTAAAGATAGAACTGCTTAAAGAGAAACTAGAATTCAGGGAGGTAAACCTGATCTATACCATGTTAAAGTCTAAAATTTAAAGTCTAAAAGTCTAAAGAAGCATTTTCTTTGCCCTTTTGGGGCTTTGGTTTCAGCTGTATTRTCTGAATGTGATGCGTAACGCTAAATATCTCAGTGTGCTAGAAACTAGAATACAGCACCTCCTTCTGCCTTTTAAAATTATAAATGGTTTTTATAAAGAAAAATACTTGAGACTTGACTCTGCTAGCCACATAGAAGTGTTTAGCTCCATCTGAAATGCCCTAAAACATCTGAGACATCTCCACAGTGCTGTTAGATTATGATTATGAGCTTATGGGGTACCAGTGCCAACTGGAGTGGCAGCTGAAGGTAAGGCTGGATACCCTAAGATATCTAGTGGCACTAAATGCTTATGGGAGGGCAACTGAATCATAGCTTTAAAAGTAATCATGCCACAATTTTTCAGATGGGTACTGGGGCTTCGAAGTTGTTTTATTCCTTTTTTTATTAATAGAGGCTTGTATTTCAGCTCCTGGATTACATCTGGTGGGTTAGCAAAGATGGCTGTAACCCACTTTTCTAGTTCCAGGGAGACAGTAGAATAATGCTTTTCTGCGATTACTTGAAGAAAATATTTTAAGAAATTGTAGCAGAGAACTCACAGTTCTTGAACATAAACATTTTAAAATGATATATTTAAGAAGATATATTTAAGAAAATGTAGCTCTGTTGAACTAGGTACTGTTAGAATTTGTCATATACAAATTCTGTTCAATCACCTTGTCAAGGAAAACCAAACTCATTTTCAGCAATTAGTGTGAATAAATACAAAAATAAATAACATGTCATTTTACCACTCAGTGGTGAG
>NW_028186468.1:4591803-4647271 GCF_003343005.1 Rhea americana | reverse complement strand
AAAAAAAAAAAAAAAAAAAAAAAAAAGTAAAGTGATCTGTAGCATAAAAGACTATTAAAAACATAAATATGGCCATTTATGTCTCTATGCCATACCTACCAAACAGCACAAGGAAGAAGAGAGCCTGTACCCACATTTGTTTGTTGAGTCCAAAAATAAAGGTAGGGTGCTCAAATGCATGCTTTATAGACTGTAATACCCAAGTGACAAAAGTGAGAAAAGCTCAGCTTTCCCTCACAAGCAAACCTATTGCAAAGAAAAGTGAAATTACTGTCAACAGACAGCAGTGATTTGTACAACTTCCACTCTGTATTGTGAAATTTTACTGGGGCTCCATGACCCACACTGTGCCAATGTCTCCAGGGATCTTTGGGAAGCAGCCGATCAGGGAGCACATTTTCTTCACTTGTAGCACATTCTGCCCTCCAGCCTGTACTCTGGCTTGAACAGTGAACTTTTAYCCCCAGCTCCAGGGAAAACAAGTAGAAAGGTTGTGAGATTTCTTCTGTCCTGCAAATATTACTTCTAGACAGGGCAGACGTTGCTGTTGTTTTGAGTGTAGAAAATGAGGTAGAGTACAAAATAATAAATGGCAGGGTAGGTATAYACAATCTGACTAACAGTGGTCAAGCTTTTAAACAGTGCTTTCCATCTGTAGCTCACCGACATTTTGCAAAAATAGTGTATGTTTTTCCTAATTTTACAGATGGAGAAAAAAGTTCAAAGGATCACAGGATCACTACAGTTAATATCAGAACTAGAACAGAAGTCAGACCTTGACCACCAAACCTAAGCCCTAGAGATCAAAAAGCTACTCTTGCAATTTCAGGGCAGGCCAATTTTGATGAGATGTTGAATTAGAGTTACTTTATCGTACTGTCAAGGTGACTAAAAAAGTTGACTGTGAAAATTTAAACTGATGTTTGTCAGAACAGTCAATTAAGATAATATAATGAAATACTTTACAGATCAGTTTCTTGAAACTGTCAGCTGATGGATACTATTTTAAGTAATACATACTCAGAAAAGTCTCAGCTACCAGAAATATAATGTTAATTTTATATGGACAACACAAATAATGTTTAAAACTAGAATCGCTGAATTTTCCACAAGATTGATAATGCATCTGTTGTCGAAGGCTCAAAACAAAGTTGTTTCAAACTGTATGGAATGTTCTTTGGCCTTAAAGAAAAATGATGAGGTAGAATTCTTTTAATATTAAGATGAGAAATAAGGATTCTAGCTGGCAAGAAGTTTGTATTCTATAATATAGAGGTTGCCAGGAATCAATGTTTCAAGAAATAACAATAATTATTTCTTAAATGGTTACAGATATTTTGTATAGTTAGAGACCAAGCAGCATGGTAATGAGCAAAAGAGAAGACACACTACAGTGTGACTTCAACTAATTGCTACCTAGCACTTTTGGTGGCAGGAATTGACTCGGTCAGAGGAGTCACAGACCTCTTCATAAAGGAAGTTACATGACTTGGTACTAATTTCCATGTGAATGTAGAAAATGGGGAGATGCTGAAGCATAATTCTGAGATTACAGCTTCAGAGGAGGAATATAACAGTTACTGTGCCTTAAGAAGGAAGAAGGGTCAAAAAGAACTCAGGAGAAAACTAACTAGTTTGCTTTTTGTCACAGTACATTGATGCTGATAGTAAAGTATGTATAAGGAGCTAAATAAAATAGCTGGATGAAGACTTGAGTCCAAAAAGGAGTAGTTTTGGCTCACATGTCAGAATTGGTGCTGACAACTGCATTTGAAACAAAAATATGAAGCAGGAGCATCAAGTAAAGCTCAAGAATTAGCTAAGACATACAGAAATAGATGAAGTCAGAAATGAATGTAACTAGAATTTAACAATTCACTGAAATACAACTTCTTGAGGCAGGAAACAAAAAAATAGAGTTTGTAAATATATTTAGAAGCACTAAGTGACAGAGGTGAACAAAGGCACTGTGAAAATTTTAATTCAATTTAATTTAATTCAACCTTATCTGACACTTTTATTTAGTATCTGATAAATTGTAAGACTGAAAAGAAAAAAAAATTGCTGCAGGAAATGACCATACACTAAAGCACCTCTTGAAAGACCTTATGTGACTTATCGTCTGGAAATAGTACAGAAAGTGTGAGATGGGTGCTGAAATGCTCTTGATCAGTTCAGTATGGTTCACCTCATGACTGAGATTTCAAACCAACATGCAGGCGATCAAAAAGTCATTGAAAAGATGAAAAAAAGTCAGGTAGGGTATTGAGCTTATCAGCTGTACCTGATTTATAAACTACATTCCACAGGTGACATGTGACATAAGCCTGATCTCTCTTTTATGCTTGACATACTATTTTTTGTATTCTGTATGTCAAGTTCTTCCCTTAGGTATGCAATGGAGGTCACGCTGCACAAAATAAAGAATTAAACTCTTAAAATAGAAGGTAAAAGAAAAGAAAGCCGAACATATAAATRAAGGTGCTATATAGCTTAAAGGTTTAAAAGTATAAAAGATTTGGGACAATGAAAGGAAGAAAAATATTCCTAAATTCCTGTAACAATCCTTCTCACTAGGTCTGGTTTAACATCAGTTTTCATTTAATTCCAAACTCATGTAAAACTAGGAGCATGAAAGCGCTTTACAATGTTCAAGTGATTAGGACCATCAAATTCTATCTATCTATGCATCAAATAAAGAGGCCCAGTGCCTAACTTGTTTTGGATTGGGTTGCAGAGCAAGCACCTAAACATAAATGGTGCAGCACAGCACTGCAGCACATAAAACTTTTTTCTGGATACAAGACAAGAGTCTTACTCTTACTGAGTCATTCAAATGAATTCTAACATTGTCTATATAAAACAGCACATTGCTACACAGAACTCTGAATAGGTATTGACTAATAATATTTTGCCATCTTATTTTCAATACTGCTAAGAAATTCACTAGAAATTTTTAAATTGTGCATTTTATGTTATTGAGTAGGGGAGTCCCGGCCTTAAATGTGATTACAGTCAATTCAACTTTGGGGTAATCTTATGTTCCAGATATTTACACATAATTGTTTCTTTTTTTCATTTGAGTTCACTGAAAGCAGTAGCAATAAAATTGTCTACATTTATTTAGAAAAATTTCAAACTATAGTTCTAGTAAGACTGATCTCTATCAACAACTAATTTATCACAATCATTCAAAAATTCTTAGGTGAGAGTACAGAGGTGAAGGTTATTTGACCTTGYTTAATCAAAACAGAAAAGTAACCTGAATACTTCATTTGATCTTTTAAATAAATAGATAAGGACTATATACCTTTATCAGTAAAGACTTCTCATGAATAATAAACATTTGCTGTTTACTTTCCCTGATTTCTTCACTCCACAATTTTTTAGTCACAAAATTTCATTATTTTGGGAAGAAAWATCTTAAGAGTGATTTTTGAAAATGATAAACAGGTATAAGCATCAATACTATGCTTGCACGCTATGCTTGTTAACCTTTATGATTGTATAAATCAAGCAAAATGAGGTTAGATTTGGAAATAGGCTCATTTTCAGGTATTCATAGACTGGGAATAGCAACTTTTTTTCTGTGTCTCTCTCAGACTTCAAATTAAATGTCTGCATGTGCAAAGAAAACTACTCAAGAATTGCTAATTGAGATGCTTACTGAAATGAATGAGAATTTCACATAAGCAGACAATAAATAAATAAATAGTCAGCATCCGATTCAAAGTCTCCTGATAGTATCTTTCATATAATTTTTCCCTTTTACCCATTTAGTTTTCTGGTAAGAAAAAGCTAGATGTGCCCCATTTACATATTTTTAAACAAGTTACAAATTAGATAAAATCTGTTTGTTTAATAGATTAGTCCTGCTAAAGACTTGTTCACAGGGCAATTCTCTCAGATCTGCAGTTCTCTCAACTATAATTCAGTGTTTCTGGTTGGAATTTGCTTTAGTTCTTATTATACCTAGTGCACGTAAGATTATTTAAATTATAAAAGAATAGTTCTGCATTGYTTATGATCATAATTTTTTAATGTGCAACAGTGCTGCTATGGATATCCACGCACCTACAGAGAGAGGTGAAGTGACAAAGATCTGACAAATCACTTAATTACAGCAACATACATGGTACAGCAGCAATCAGTTTTGCCCCCTTTCTCAGTGTCCCATGACTTTTTCTTATTTCACTTTTGGTACTGACTTGTTTCTTCCAACTAAATAGACTGAACTATCATTCTGAAGCTAGTCCCCCAATGAGTGTTTTTAACTGTAACTGTTTCCTGGAATCCTAATACCTGTGATACAAGTTCTGCTAGCTTGTATCACTGTGGTAATCTCTTCAGGAGTTTATAGTACATGTAGCCAAAAATATTTTGTAGAACAAAACAGAAAAGCTTGATTTAACTTCCATTAATCCTTGCTGAGAAAGAAAATGAGATTAGATTTGGAAGTGGATTCATTTTCAAGCATTCGCAGGTTGGAAATAGTGACTGTCTGTCACTCTCAAGAACAAAACTTTTCAATACATACTTYAAAAAAATATGTCATATTCTAGTCCCATGAGGGAATATCAGTGAGTCAAAATAAGAATTAATGTAGAGTAATGTGTACTTAAGTACTGTACAGATCTCGTTAATGTTGTGGCGACCAGGTATCAGGCACAGATACAAGACTATGTGAGAAAGGCAACATGAAGACTTTCAACAAGTCACTAATTTTGGTATAAGCCAAAGTAAGCTGAAAGGCAATAGTTTATAGACTCAATGCCTAATTTTTGTTTGCTATAATGAGACTTAGTCAGCCATCAAACAGCCTGAGAAATATTATATAACTATATACATTTGTACCAAGTGTCATTGTTGTTGATGACGCTGTATATAGACAGGGCAAGGTATCAGGCCTTGGCAGGAACAGTTTGCAATTTAAGTTGCTGAAGATCCAGAGCTGCATTCTAATTTAGGTGCCCATGTTAGCAGTTAAAGGATGGATGTTCTTAATACAGCCAGAAGCAAATCTTAATTGCRAGTTGGGAACCAACTTCAAATTAAGACTTAGTAATTTCAAATTAAAAATTAGAGGCTTTTGAAAGCCAGTAAATGAGGAACAGAGAACAGAGACCTTTATTATTGGAATGAACAAAAAATCTGAAATATTCTGAAATGAGCAAAAATCAGTTTATTAAATATAGTCATTCCCTTCAAGGAATTKGCAGTTGTAGTAACCTTGTTCAGACAAGTACTCAATGTGCTTTAAATCTAAGAGAGAACATAAAGCCTCAAGTAGCAAAGCAAAAATAGCCTCTTGCTAGAGTCACCTGCCCTTAAGGACACTGACTTTTGGGAGTGGCTAGCTCAGACCTCTTCAGCCAGTCTGTCATTCAGGAAGGAGCCTCTTGTTCACTTATCCACAAAACTGAAGAAAAATATTTTTGTTGCCTTAGCCCACTTCTTCTCTTGTAAACATCTATTAAAGATTTGGCAGTTTAGGGCTGACTGAACTAGTGACAGCAAAAGTCATCTTCTTGGAAATATGAATAGACTTTGGGGACAACTTTCCTGCCATAGATGGCTTCAAAAAGAAGTGTCATCATCTAAGTGAGAATTCAAAAATGTGCAGATCTTTCTTTACTATTTTGTATGTTTTCTGGGAGCTGCCCCAGACAATTTGCCCCCTTCCTATGTTTGGATATGATAGGTCAGACAAATTTGGTCAAACACTACTACTCATGCAGGGGAGCAAGATTACTATTTGCTCTGCTTCTACTCAAAGACAGAAGCCCTCTCTCATTTGCATCTCCTCAGAAACTGGTAGATGATGACTTGACATCTTATCTACAGTACAAGGTGCAATAACCTTTCTTTCCAGAGACTGACAAGGTTAAGTGTAATACCGGACCTCTCTAGGCCTGTGCTCACAAGAAAGTGTTCAGAGAAGCTGCAAGCCTTCCAACCAGTCTCATAATTGTGCTTTGTTGTTGCTTTTACGTTGTGTACAACATTTGTATAACTCCTTCTTCCTCCATTTTCTTTCTGTCTTCTCCCCAAACCCTTCCCCCTCCTTCATCAGGTTCTGGATCTTTTATACTCTTGCTAAATGGCCTGTCCCTTCTTTGTCATCCTTTTTTTTGTGCTTGAAATACACATTTTTTTCTTGAATACACAGTCTGAAATGTGAAATACACATTCTCTCCATCTTAAACAATGGCTCACAAACCTAACTATTGTATTTAGAGCCTCTGTGATTCATCTTCCATCACAAAATGACTACATGCCTTCTTCACAACATTTCTGCATGTTCTGGAAGCATTACAACTCATTTCATTGAAGGTAGTTTCGAATTTTTCAAATCAGAAGCAGAATACATCTAAAAATGTACATTTGGGAGATCAGATTCAAAATGGTACACAACAGTTCAGAAAAAAAAAAAAAAAAAGGGTCTCTGATCTTCAGTAATCTCCTATTCAGACCTGGCTTTATCTCTGCGTTCTTTCAAGAGTCAATGCTAGTCTACTCTCTCTGCAACAATTTTATAAGCTGTCTCCTCTCTTGGTTCCTCCCGACTTTTACATCTGACTTCTGCAGCAAAACAAGATTAACAGAGATAATAGCAGCTTGTCAAAACTTTGATGTCAAGGTACATCTGCACACACACTGCAATTTTTCACATGAGAAAAGCTCAGTCTTAACTGAAATTAACTGGGAAGGTTTTGAACTACCCAGAATCTTTTTGATTTGCTAAAGGAAACTAAAACTGATGAGGCACTGAAATTAAACAACACTCACATTTGGTGGCAATCCCTTTAGGTTAAGAGATTTATGGAAAGCTTACATTTACACAAATATAAATTTACATGAATGTATTGAACCAGCTTGGATTTCTTCCACAGAATCCTATGAGCTCTAAGTAAGGAGCTTTCACAGATCACTTTAGTTAGACACTTGAGGCCTGACTTTCTAAAGAATGCTCCACAATTCACTGTACATTATGAATGTCTGTCTGGTTATTCACTTTCTCTAGAAGACTATGTCCTTAACAGCGGACTTAGTTTCCCTCATAAAGGAACTTCTCAGCAGCAGTGCTCATAATTTCAAAAGAAAAAGCATTCCCAGAAGTTAATCATCTTTGACTAGAAACAGTCAAATGTACCATTTGTTCCTAATTTTCAACTTTAATTTGCTATGGGAGTTCTGCCTCCTAAATGTGTAAAAGGTGCTTTCTAAGTAGAACGCTGAAGACACTTTCTTCTAAAATGACATTTCTTCAGGTAACAGGCATTATATATGAATAATGCTATTGCTTTGCAAGACCATGTTTGTGATCTTTCCAAGACCATGCTTGTGCTGRTGTCTTTTTGTCTAGCACTCTTCAGCCAACAGGTTACAGGCAATGCCAGTTTAAATTGAATAAGGGGGTACAAGAGTATTTGTAGATTCAGGTGAGAAAGGTGAAGAAAAACTGTGCTGCACACCCAGGACAATCCAGAGTACACCAGATCAACTTTTTCTGACCCTCATATTATGGACTGGTTAGAAACAGGGCAAACAGTATGCTCCTATTCCATTCTGGACAGAATTATCTTTTAGATGACTGTGGGATTTTATAGTGTCACCATGACACCAGAGCAGAAGAAGAATCAGGAAAACTAAGGGCTGGAGTGGACTGTTTGTATTATACTTGGCTTTTAAGCATCTGTTCAAAACAAAGACCCACTGAATTTAAAGAAAACAAACTTGAGCAGAAGATGGGATGGAACATAATAGGGATTTAAGATTTTATCTTGATACTTGAACACTATGTGAATATGAGGGAAATGATTACTTTTGAAGATTTGCTGCTACTCAATCTTGTTTTATCTACTTTCTATATGCTGCCTTTCTATCACAAAGTATACTTTTCTAATGCTCATCCTCCCCATTTCTCCTCCCCTATTCATGCTCAGTGTGGCCCAGTATTAATTTGGATAACACTATCTCCACCTTTTCCTTTCTGTACATCCTTATTTTTAAAAATAATGAAAAAATCATCATAAATTGACTAYACTCTTTAGATTATCCTGCAGCTGTTCTAGAACACTTTTCAGCAGTGTATAGGTGAAAACAAGTAAGTAAATACACAGCAGCTGAAGTGCAGATTGAATAGAAATTTTGTCTTTCMTATGCAAAGACATAATCTAATAGGGAAGACTCTACTTGGCATATTCAGCTATGCCATAAGTTGGAAGGAAGATCTTTGTCCTCTATTTCTACTAATGCAGTTCATCTCTCGGTGTTCAAAAGAAGAATTACACCTTCCAAACACAGAAGCTCTGGCCCTATGTTGAGCGTACAACTTCTATACTGCTTTGTTCAGACCTGAATGAGAACTCCAAAGAAAGTGCCCAAGATTGGACACTTGTGTTCAAGCTAGCAGAATCTTTGCACACTTCTAGATTGCCCATGGTACACATCTACACTGATATACTTGAAATTTGCCCAATCCTACTAGAACACATCTGAACCCTGAACTGAATTCTGTCACAGATTTACTCATCACCAAATAACTGCTTTCTGTCTGCAATAGCAAAAATTCAGAAAGGATGAAAGGTATAAGAAGATTGTGGTCATGAACAAGACTGATAACATCTATGTTGTGGTTACAGGCTTTTGAATATAATAACCATATTGATTTGGAAAGCGATGTAATGACAAAAAAGATTGCATTTAGAAGTCGTTAATGACTCCTACACCAAGTCAGATGAAAGACAAAAGAATATAAGCAAGTAGTCTTCCTTGTTATATACTTAATACTATGGAAATACCTTTTTTCCAAGAAAAAATAATCTATTTTTACCCCCAAAATCCTTGCAGTTTTAGCCATCACTCCATTCTTCTTTCAATTCTTCTACAGTCTGTTTTTCATAGAGAAATTAAAATGAAGTAATCAGAAAATAATACAGTACATTAAAGAGAAGTGGAGAAACAAGAAAAATTTCACTTGCCATTTCAGATAAGAGAAAGGAGTATACTAGCTTACTTACTAAGACTTATGTGTAATACTAGAGGAAAGCTGGAGGAAAAATCTAGCATGATCTATCACTTTTAGTACTGTCTTGTGTCTGGTACTTTGGAAGGACAAAATAGCTTCAGACAAAGTTCTTTTGAACCTAAATTTAAGAAGTAATTTTGGCTTACCAAAACAGAGAGAATACTAGAGTATAAAACTAACTACTGTGTTTACTCCAAYGTTTCTAATTTGGCAACAAATGTTAGTGTGTATTTTTTATTTTGATCTGTAACTTGCTTTCAGCATATAATTGTACTAKTAATATCATTTTATGTCAGTTACCCTGCATTTAAAATAAATGCATGACTGCTTGTGAAACACTTTACTATTATACAGAAAGAAGTCATTTTAAAAGCCTGTGGAAAAAACATGTGATTCTTTCCTCAAATAGGGTTTGAACAGAGTTTAGCAAATAAAGCACTGGAGCACTTTCAATAATGAGGTTTAAACAAATATTGAGTAAGATACAGTTTTAGGGTGAAAAACTTGCACAGGTCTTTGTAATTAAAATCTGAATCTTAATATGTGTGCAGCTCCATTGAAGTTGTGTAAGAGTCTTAAATGTTGGTTTTCAAACTCCTGGCTTTGCCATGTTAATATTTCTACTGTAAAGTTTTTCAAACTAGCATATTAATCCTTGCCCTCCAGTCATTCTGTCATAATACTGTCGCCTAAATGGATTACAGATCAGGACTAGTCACTCTACCATTCATGCTCCTTTTCTCTAGGGAACAAGCACAAAAAATAATTATGATTACCCCAGTTGGAATAGATGTCATAGAACAGTTCATCTGGCATTGTATGAACACTGATTATTTACTCAGTAGGTACTAGAATCAGAATTTTTTCTTAGAAGAATATGCCAAAACTCATCAAAAACCTGCATAAAGAATAAAATACTATAATTGAGATTTGATCTAATCAGCTCAGTCTACTTGCCCTCTCTCTTCTTCAAATATTCAGTTGTTAACTAGCATCAGGGAGCAAATTCTTCCACGTCAGTTAATTCTTACGCTCCTATTAACTTCATTGCAATAGYAGATATTTGCTTTTTGCAACCACGGTGATCAAATGTGTTTACTGGCTATGGTCATAAGAATTCTAAGCAAGTATCCGACTTTGTTCAATTTCAGAAGATCAGAACAGTCATCTAATACCATATAATAGGGATTTAGTGACTAGAACTACAGAGTAGGTTTTGTACTGTTTTTAAACACCAATCTACCCATCTGTCTTAGCTCACTGAAAAATATATATAATATGTATTACGAAATATATAAAAACAAGACATATGATTATATTACAACTTCTTTCTTTAGTGCTGTATTTCAAGTTCTTATTCATTAAAACATATTTTAGCTCTGGTAGCTCTAAGTTTCTACATCCATCATTTTTAGATCACTTATCGAAAGCTAACAGAAAAAAAGATAAACTTTTCTTCATTTGTTTTTGTTGTTAATGTTGTGATCCAGCAAACTTTAAAACATAAATGCATAAGGGAATTTAGGAATTGGAGTGTTTGCTTCTATTTGACAATCCAGATGATGATCCATCAAAATCAGTAAGACATTATTAGCGCAGTTGGTCAGGCTCATAATGAATGGCAGATGCTGTACATAAGATCAACAGCAAAAAGATGATATCACTCAAAAAAGACTGCCAAAGATTCTCAGTATCTTTGTATAGGATTATATAAAAGCAAATACATATAGCGTGAATGTTAAGAACGTAAAAGAATGTAACATGCCACAAGTGTGTACTGAAAAATAACAAAAACAGAACAGTCCATGACTAGTGCCAAAGTCACTGAAGCATAGATTCAATTCATTGGCAAAAATCTTTTCACTTTAGTCCAAATAATAATAATATTAAAAAAAAATCCTTTCTATTCTAACATCACTTAATATGTTTGGGAGTACAGAAATTACAAACATGGTATCAGCTAGTGACTTCATGGCAGCTGCAAATTCCATTAATTCAGTGATTTACATTTCAGTGATCTGTCTTATTTTAACTCTTAAAAACCATTAACGGCTACCTCTTCTTGAAAAGTTATGAAAACTTAATCTTTTTCCATAGTACCCAGTATAACCTAGCTTTCAAGACAATACACGAGACAGAAACTCCAAAGGGACACATTTGTATTTTATCTTATTTCTACAATACTTGTTTTAAGACATGTCTGACAGACATGAAACCACATAATATAACACAGTATGATTCAGAAAGAAATAAAAATACACTTAACTTATTATTCTCACTGGATTAAATCCAGTTGACTAAAACAATGGAGTAGCTCTTGATTTACAAAAATGTGACCGAAAATAGAACATATTTCTTTCATTATTAACAGAATAATCCYCTCCAAAAAAGCAAACGAAAAAACAACCCCTCCTTTTCCCTACATGCTACACAGAATCCAGTAAAATTCTTATGATAACACTTTTTAGTTGAGCTGTTAGAATTCTTTTAAATCTACTGATTTTCCTTATTTTACATGGTTGTAGTAGCAAGGAGTTAGAGGTAAAGATCCAGCGGGGGGGCCTGCAGAAAATGAAAATTTTAGATTTTAAATATAAAGGGCCATGTTATTCTTTGCATTCCAGAGATTGGACTTCCCAAGGAGTCAGCACAAAAATATGAATAACTGGAATTATAAAGTCTGGCTGGTATTTCTCACATTTTGAAGCAATGTGAAATCTTAAGCTAGAAATCTGCCAGCAGTACGATCAACTAGTATTTCAATTTAACTTGTGACATGTGACAACCTATTTAACATATAAACTATGTAGCATATAAAACACTTCTAGTGCATCCCTAACCATAATATTTTGAAGTCTAAGAGAAACATTAAGTACAGTTTGTTAAGAAAAATCACTACTTACAGCCATGAGACCYTACTTCTACTTACTTTGAATTTTTCATCTCCTGTTCCAATTGCACATCCCATTATGGGCCACAGTTCTGTGTCTGCAGAGAAACGAAAGGCAGAGTGCCACTTAGCTGGGTAAATATTCTGCTCTAGTCCTACTTTCTGCCTTTGAGAAGGCCAAGGTCACTGACAGGCAGACTTTTGCTAACGGTTCATCCACATCCGTATAAACTCCCAGTAGAATTATTAGTTAAAAATTATGCTCTCTTGTCTGTCAGTATATGGTTTAAATTGAACAGTCTCTGTGGGCTGGATGAACTAAACTGGCATCTCCAAAGTCCACTGACATAAGATAACAGGAAGCATCACTCTTAGATATAATGATTTCCTTTTGTCTAACTACTACTAATCAAGTGTCACWAATCACCCATCACCAAAATCAATCACATTTTCAAATATAGCAAAGTAACTGAGCATGCTAGCTAAGTGATAGCCCGAAATGAAACTGTCCCTATCAGTTACTCTTCACACTAATCTCCTTTTTGGATGCCACTAAAAATATATACATGATCAGATCTGACACCTAATCTTTCACATTTCTAAACACCAACTGTGCCTCTTATGTAATGCTGGGATAGTCACAGAAATACACTATGGCTTGGCGGTTTGAATTTGGCTTGTCCACCAGGTTTCTGCTCAATGTCCAATTTACCCTGTACTTGMAAGCAAATGCTTGACAGGTTAAATTTGGCACTGGACTGCAAGAGGTAAACACAACCTCCTTTCATCCTCATTGTGCTTAAACACAGTATGTTACAGATTTCCCAAAGCATTCTTGAAACAGTTGTAAGACAGAAATGTAGAAAACATTTAAATATTAATTTTAAAGACCTGAAAAAGTTGTTTTAGGAAACCAGAATGTTATGAAGAACAGTCTATCTTCTTATAGTCTTTTTTTTATCTTGTCTTCTAGAAATCTCTTCTCAATTAACTTGCCACACAAATATGAAAGTGCTGTATTAGAAAGTACAGGCATTAATCAATATCCTGATTTGAAGTAATTCACTACTACTACTATACTCATTTTATGTAAGTATTTGAAATGCCTTTTTGTTACACCTAGACAAATTGACACAATTCTTTGCATGTGATACACTGCCTGACTTTTTAATCAGTTTTCATATAAAGGGCCCAAATAAAAGCTTAGGCAACTTCAAGCTGATTAGTAGTTACATTTAAAACAGCTGTTCCAAAATAGCCCTATAAAGCTATAAAGTATTTTAGTAAAACTAATCTATCCAACATGTCTGAGATATACAAGAGCCTGTATTTGGCTTGTCTTTAGCTTTATGAATCTCAGACTTCAAAGTGATCTTCTTCTGGCTAATAAGTGTTCAGAATATGCATGTAATCCCTCCAAGAGTTACCTAATTGAGTGAGCCTTTCTGACTTAAAGTTGACCCTACAGTGAGCTGTATTATAGGGCAAGTTAAGCACTAAAGTCTCCTGACATTAGCCCAGTTCATAAGAGAACCATGTTAACTAAGTTTACTCATCTAACAGTATAGGGTGAATTAGATAGAAGCCAACAAATTATCTTTGTATCAGGACCCCCAGATATTTATTATAAACAGTTTATATCTCAGGAAGAAATAAAACTTGTAATAGAGGAACACTATGAAGCATCTTTCCAACATCCTTCTACTTCCAGGCAGTAGACCACTGCTGAGAAGCTGTACGAATATGCAGGAAATGCAGGGGACAGCTCCTGACTAATAGGGATTAAAAAACAAAAAACAAAAAACAAAAAACAAAAAAAACCCAACTTCACAGAGATTCTCTCTTACCTTCCTGAAGGTAACTTCAGAATATTTCTAATTCTAGTCCAAAACCTGTCACTGGGAAAGCTCTGGATGCTATATAAATTGCTTCTGATTCAGAGAGCACAGTGAAACTATTTGCATTTATTTTAATCAGAAGAAGAACACAGGCATTTGTTAAAGAAGCTTTGCATTTTTCATGCATCTTCAGAAACAAACGAATGAAAAAACCCAGCAACTCAACTCTGCCATTCTGAGGCCTGCAGCTGTGCAGAATTAGAGTAACAGCAAAGATATTTTTTCAAAGATGAACAGCATTTCCTTCCCAAGATATAGAAATTATTTCCACATAGTACAGTACATTTTTACTGTAATGATTATTATGTATCTATGATTAGGTTCYTATTAAATGTATTTTATGATACTAGAGCTAGCGCAGAAAATATTATTTGAAATGCTTTCTGTGACAACTGAATAATTTGAAAAAGAAGTATAGCTAATCACAATTTATGGTATGAAAGATACAAGGTAAAATGACTCACGGAAATGCAATATAGAGAAATCATGAACCCCAAATGTATGAATGACCACTTATCCTAGCTCACTGGGGATGTTGGACACATCTTTTACATGTTATCCACTTTACCAGAGCAGAAACAAAGACAAGATGTGTTGTCAATACTTTAGTGAAAAGCATTGGTTATTTCTTTTCTGATGTATGGTAAGTGCAGCACACCATAGTGAGATAGAATAGGATGGGGATTCTATTCACTTGCTTTTCCTATTTGTTGAAAAATGTTATACCATAATGACAAACACACTTTTGTGCAATTTCTCACCCATAATTATATTACTAGAAGACACTTAGGTAATCAAAATGTCATATGCATACGAGCAAAAGTAAACGTTATATATGGGAAAAACACATTTTCCTGTAATGTCTCTCTAGTTCCTTTTTTTATATATWTTTTTTTACTTTGTTCATTTTTCTGGTTGATAGCTGATATGTGGTACACAAATAAACTATTTACTTTYCAGGAACAATTTTTGAGCTTCAGGGATATATCTCAAGAGGTGGTAAACTAGCATCATCCAGAAAGAAGGTAAAACTTGCTTTCTTTGAAATGAAGCTACAAGTACTAGAATGATCTTCTCTGTGAGAATATTAACAATTTATCCAAGGTTAAAAATAGCATTAGGAATAAGAGTTAAAATATCTCTAAAGGGTCTACTTTCCAAACCATATATGTTTTATTAGGTAATGTTGCCTACCAACACTATTTTATACAAAAAAATTTAACATTGGTAGTATATCAGTTCCATTCTTCTCACAAAACATATTTTTAATTTCTCACTTGGAAAAGATTCTAATGACTACAGTAATAAGTAGAGATATCAAACACATTATGTTTTTAAAAGGTTCTGTATGAACCATATTCCATATGCACAAATCTCACCATCACCAATAGAGTTAGAAGTGCAAAGAAAGCAGTAGGTTACTCCCAAACTCTTGGAATTCCTAATACATCTATCTGATTTGAGCATACCTTTGGGTATACATCCTGATTTTATATAGATGGCTTGCAAAAACACTGCCTGGATTTATAAACAAACTGTACATATCTTTCAGGATCTTGTTTCCCGTTACAGGTCAAAGAATGTCTTGATCTTAATTGATTGCTTTAGCAGATAATGATTAACAGTCTCATAAAAAATATATTTTCCATGTGTCTAAAACACTAGTAAATATGGATGTGAAGTGATGTCTTGAATAGCTAGAAACAGTAATACAGTAATAATAAAATAGTAATTAGAATAATAATAAAATGCATTATTATGCTTTTCTTTCACTAACAAGCTTATAAAAGTTAAAATAATCAAACCGATAGTGACATTTTATATGAAATCATAAACATTTTTCATAGTATCTCACTAAACATACTCTGTGAAAGAAAGTTAGTTTTCCTGAATGATAAAACCTCAAAGTGAATGTAACATCTTTCTCTAACATCAGTCTGTATCTCTTCTCAAATAATCCTACAAAGGAAGAAAAGTCTGTAGATTAAAAGCAGGCATATAGGCAGATTTAAAGCATCTTATAATATGTTCTCTTTTACTTTGCACTATTGTAAATGCTGGCACTTCCATATCAATAATATATTTTAAATTATGTTTCTAACTGCTGATATCTTGGTGAAAGCATAACTCAGTTAATAATTAATTTGATCTAAATATGAGTGGATCTTAAAATACTGTCTACAGCACTCCTAATTATGATTGATCATACATTAAACCCTTACAGTGTTTTATATTTAAAGACATCCTTCAGAACTAAAGTTTTATCTGGTCTGTACAGTAATTCCACGTAAAACTTAAACATCATGATGGTAATACATTGGTTAAGTTCATGTGCTCATGTCTCCCTCTAGTGTCAGTATCTGTTCTGTATATTTTTAATTGGATTTTAGAGGTTACAGTCAATACAGAGGCTGAAGTTTGGCAAGAACATTACAGAATTCTAGCAAGGAGAAATAGGTTAAAAGTGAGACATTTACAATGTGCTTACGACTTCTCCTTATTCTTTTTTTAAGATATGATACATATAAAATAAATATGAACCTAATTCTCAAAGGGAAAAGARCTTCGTCTTGATGATTCTTTGGATCTCTCCTCAGTCTTTATCCTAGCATCTGTAAGATTTACTAACTCTCTAACTTCTTTCTTCAATAGGAAAATATGCAATTAAGGGTTTTTTTTTTGCTAAATCTTTCTGGTGTGCAAAAATAGTATGTCACCATAAAATTTAGAGACAACTCAGAAAGTTCATGTTTGGATTTAGTTAGACCACAAAAACTTGGTTTTGGCAGACTTTCCAAACAAGTGGCCTCCTGCAAAGTGATGTATGTAAGGATGTTAAGAAATTTAAAAGGAAACTACTTTTGCCCCACTCCCTTTTATTACTATTTAAGCTATTATGGTAGGAATATAGGTAGCTGTATTTATAGTATATCACATCAAATAACCATATCTTATGTCTACTGTTATCAGATATTGCTGCTGTTTAATGCTGTGTTATAAGACCATGGGAATTGAATAAATAAATCTTTTGGATTAGACTGAAGGATTCCTTCAATATACAGCCTTCTGTAGTAAATTGCATTTGTAGATTTAACTGTATGCAGTTTCACAGCTTCTTTGTGTTCACAGATTGTAACATAAATGTTTATGACTCTAAGGGACAGCAATATTTACGGAATCACTGTAGCAC
This sequence comes from Rhea americana, assembly GCF_003343005.1. Taxonomy (NCBI): domain Eukaryota; kingdom Metazoa; phylum Chordata; class Aves; order Rheiformes; family Rheidae; genus Rhea; species Rhea americana. The sequence goes on along the minus strand of NW_028186468.1, from coordinate 4,630,262 downwards.
TAACATCTTGTGTACTTAAAATGTTGGTATGAAGAAGAATTTATCTTTAAATATATTACAATAATAAAAACTACAGTCATTAAAAAAAGACCACGATTATTAATGACGGCTTAATTAATTCACAAGCTGCTATATAGAAAACATAGTTTCTAAGCAATATAAATTAGCAGATAGTAAATTACAAACCTAGGTTGAATGAATATGTTGTTTGAACAAAAACACCTAGGAATTTAAAGTTCTTCAAAGTTTCCTACCCAGTGAGATGGGTGAAGGTATTTTATTTGGAAAATATTTCTACTTAGATTTTCTATCTAGCTGCTTTCCAATCTTGTGTTTTGGGTGAATTCTGTCCAGTTAAAATCATTTACTTTTTTGTGTTTACTTTCAGAGAAGATTTGTGTAAACAGTGTCTTAGGTGGAAATCAATTCCATAGAGCTTTCTCAAGTACTTCTATTGAAAATAATAAATGTATATGCACATTACCTATGTTGAGAATACTCAAACATTTATCAACTCAGGAAACCAAGGTAGCTTCAGTAGTGAGTAAATAACATGCAATATTTGTAGAGCTTCATGATTCTGAACCACATAGAATAAACAAGAAAATACCAAAATACCCTAAACTGCTGTTAAATATAATACGAGAAGTGAGAGATTACATTTTCAAACCTATTCAATACAAATAGATCTACAAATAATGCTAATATAAATCTTGAGTTTAAAAAACAGCTCCCTTGTTTTTTTGAAGAAAAGTACATTTCAAAATGAAATACAGATATATGTGAATATAAGCAACAGAAGCATCTTCATCTGGGGCATTTATAGTTAGATTGCACAAAAAGCCTGTTGGCTAGAAACTGGGCAGAAAATCTAAAGATCTATTACTCTACTGTCTAAATGAAGGTGTCTGTGCAGAATTAATCTTTATGCTTTTTAGTCTCCAAACAGTTCAAGGACATATRCTTTCATGGCTGGCATGCCAAAAGAGTAAGAACTTTGTACAAAATTTTGTATACGAAATAAGTAAACATATAAAGCACAAAATTAGTCTATCATGATCAGAAAACAAGAATCTTTTTTTTTTTTTCTGATATTAGAGGTGATCACACTTTGGTGATGAAGTACAGCAAAATATTTTTAGTTTTGTCATACATTTTAAAATAGAAAAATGAACATTCATATTACTACAATCTCCTCCTCTTTCTTGTTTCTCTTATCATTCTTTCCTGTTTATCTCCTTTTTCAGTTTAACGTACATTTTTCTTTCTATCACAGGTCTCAGTCACTCTTAGAAAAAAAATATACATTCTGAGTGACAGTTCTGACTCAGAATATATCATACACATATACAAATGAGCATCAGACATGAAAAATGGAGAGAGTGCTACTATATCTAAATCATTCACTTAATTTCTTAACTGCAAAGATGATGCTCTGAAGAAATGCCAAGGATACTGATAGAATATACTAACTCTTCTGCATGGTAACATGCCCTCATGAGACCCACAGGACATTACTAGGCAGGTTAAAGTAGACTGTTAATTTAAGCTTTTCTTAGTTAGTTGAAGTTCTTCTAGAATCTATTTTTCACAATATAGAAAAGTATCTTAGAAGAAAGCCTATACAAGCAAAAGAATTCTTGTACCAAAGTTTTTCCATGCTTGTGAGAAAGAGGAAATCGCTAACAGACAAAAAGAAACATTGAGATGCAGACCTCCATGCAGAGAGCCTAGCGTGCCTGTGGCTCTCCAAAGTTAGAACAGAATCTGTTGTTTCTTCTGAGAGCCTTCCCACCCAGAAGAATGCAAAGACACATCAAAACCAGTAACCCCTCTGTGGGAGTAGATGATTAGATGTCCAGTTATGCTCTCATCACCTACAACAAACAACATCAAGCTTACAGGAACTTTGGCAACAATATTCTTCCCTGTATTTAATATTGGCCTCCCCTTGTTCAGTTAATTCAGTTCTCTTCTTCCATCTTAGCTTCAAACAAAAGTTTGGGAAACAATAATGAAAGCCAAAAACAAACCGAGTCCAAAGAGATAATAATCTCTCTTTCTTAATGTTAACTCTGATGGATGTGACAAAGTTCCTTTCTCAGCCCTTGCAAAGCCAATAAAAAGATTCCATTGACCAGACCTAATCAAGCTTTACTAAAAATGGCAGTTAATTAGACATTGAGCTTTTCTTCTAGTTCAGACTGGTTTTGAATTTTATTGCAAAGAAGTGAGAAGATAAAAGGCCAGTTGTGCTTAATCATTAAAAAAAGGAAGCGGCTCATGTATTATTTTGTGTCAATATGCTTCTTTGTTACTGGACAATTAAAAACTTTGTGCAGCTGTGGTACTACAACACTTGATGGTCAATTTATCAACGTACACTGGGTAATTAACTTAAAACTACTTGCTAGGCATTCCTCAAAAATTTATCTGRAAGTGAATATGCAGGCTGCATGTTTGAGTGCCTACACAGCAGCAGTTGGTGATCTCAACCTCACTAACCCTTATGTTGATTTGGGGTAGTATCAGACATATAAAGTAGAGAATGTTTATATGATTGTTCTGTAAAAGGAAAAAAAAAACGACATTTTCCTCCCAATGAGATCAATCAGCTTGCTTGCTGTTTCTGAGTAGAAAATTAGACTAGGATCTGAATAAGAATAAACAAACCTGTGGATATCTAKGTCTACACTTCTATAGAGTACACATTATTTCCTGTAAGAATAATTATACCTATCTAGAAAAGCAAATCTTACTACAGATATGCTATTTGAATAGTTTTGTGTTTAGGAAGGGCCAACTGTGCCTATAAAAATGCATAAAACTCATGCAGACTTTTGCTGCAGTTTCAACACATTTATCAGTAGAATTTTTCTACTTGTTCCAATAAATGTCTTTCTAAATCTTTAAAGGTCACCTTTGGGGGAAACTTCTAATAAAGTCCAGTAGCTCAAAATCAGCTGTTTTCTTTACAATGTTTATTTTTCTGGATCAAGTGTAATTTTCATATCTAGTATAATTTGACATGCATCGAGGCAGATATGTCTCTGAAAGTGTTTAGACTGACTTAATACTTTTCAATATGTAATAAAGCAAACAAAAAGACTATCTATTCTTTTTGAAGGACTTTGAATACATTTGAATTTGGGATTTTTTTGAACCTGTTACTCAAACTTTTGGATTGGATTGGCACCAAATAACTGTCAGTGTGGTTAAAAACAGAAGGTTGTCTTCTATAAAATGTAACCTTTTGCTATGTCAGTTCTGGAATGTTAATGGAGAAATGCTTACATTGCTATGACTTTTTATTGACTATGCTTACGGGGATAAGGGCAGAGTCCTTTCTTTCCTCKTGAATGTGCACTCTTGGAGTGTGAATATTCCACAATATGGAATTTGCACACCCTGCTGGTACATTGCTAATAAGGGATAATGTACTTCAGTTCAAAGTAGGTAACTGCTAGACTAGAAGTGGTTCATATGGATGAGACATACTGAGACATAGTATTCCKATTGTTCCAAATACAAATTTTTAAGGAAGGAAAAGATCTGTAGATAGTCTCAAAGGTTTAGACTTTGGCATTTCCAAAGACAGAAAATATGCTGAACAAATATTTTTTGCTGAATCAAGTTTAAATGCAGTTGGATRACCAAAGAATAAAGAAAAATTATTGCAAAATATCCACTTAAGATACAACTGAATATTGTCATCTAAATACATTTTGTTATCAAGTGTCTGTCATTTTATCTAGAATTCTATCTCCACAGATGAGTGCATCTGGAAGGTCCAACTTTTGTGATCTATTAAGCTGTGAAAAGACTTAACTACAAAGTTTTGAACAAGGAGGAAATATGAGTGCTAATTAAAGAGAATCAGGATGTGGTTTTGTGCAATTAAATGAAAGGGAAGTAATTTACTTGGTAAGACAGCAGTTAACAACATATCATAATCACAGCAGAATTCTATTGAAAATTCAGCATTATGATAAAATAAAAAATAACTATTCTGTTTAATAGATCATCACTGTATTCCAGCATAGAAATAAYGCCAAAAGGCAGCTGTATACTATCATAGTAAAATAATATATAGGAACAGATAAGACCAGATCAGATAAGAAAACTCACCAGGCAGGCCAAATTGTAAAGTCACGTTGGACATGTGCATTTTCAACTCTGCAAGTCCATGGAACTGCAATTGGAAACGGGAAGGAAGGGAAAAAAAAGGAGGTGGAATTAGAGCAGATGTATTTTTTTAATTATTGTTTTGATTTTTTAACATCTGTCTGATGGAAATTTAAAGCATCCCAAAATTACAACAAAGGGGCAATGTTAGGAGAAGTATCACTGATATCACCACTCTCTTTGTATGCAATCCATTTATACGACAATAACAAATAGGGCTGATTTCTATCTTAAAAAGAAAACGACCAATTATTTGTTAATGTAATTATGGCTTTAAAAGACAGATCTGAGGCACTGGGCCATTGTTAGAAACCATGGTATTTCAGATTGCAAAGGCCAGACTACCAATCCTACCACATTACATAGTATGTCTTATACTGAGTGAAATTCAACGAAACTTGCAGCGCTAAATCCAAGCTATCATATTCTAATGCATGATCAGACAAAAAAAAAAAAAAAAAGAGAGAGAGACTTATGCAGCATATTCAACACAGGATTATTGTCAGATATATAAAGAAGCAGGGGTATTCCAGCCCTCTTTCCAGTTCCTCACTGTATGTTGCACCTGGTTCTGTATATCAGTTGATGTTGTAATCCTTGGCAAATACTGTCCTGTGAAGTAAACGTCAAACTAAGACACCTTGGACCGAAAATTCTACCCATCATACAAAGTAAAAATGCTTGTGATCTTGTGACAGATTTTCTTATATTGAATTTGTGTCTAGTTCTTTGTGTTTGAGGATGCTTTAAAGAGGCAGCTTTTTTTTTTTTTTTTTTAATTAGAATTTTGACCTAATGATCTTGCTGAATATAAAACCCCATAAAATCCAGTTATTTGGAAACTGCACTAGTAGTTCCACTTCAGTACCATATATCTGTACAGTATGCATAGCATCTATACTCTAAAAAGAGAGGTAGCAAAACAAAGGAATGCTGATAGAAAGAAGATTAATGAAACTTTTTTTTTCCTCCTGGCAACAGAATTCTTTCTCTTGCTATCATAAAAAAGAAGTCAGATCTTCTGTTTTTTTTTTTTTTAGTATCAAATTTTATCACAGTGATATACTCGTGATTCAGATCAGTCGATAAATTTTTGCCAAGATTTTACTCCTAAACTTTGTAAAATATGGTCAGTTGAAATGCGATATTTTTGAATTAATACTGCAACAAACAATTTTTCATTTTAAAGCAGATTTACAAAAAATGTAAGAAGCTTAAGAAAGAGAAACAAACAAGTAATTTCAAACAAAACCATTTAATTCTAAAGAAAAAATATATCCTGACAAGACAGGAACAGATTCTGCTTTCAGTTACAGTCACTAGAGCAATATTGAACTTACTCAGCTATGAATGATAGTAGACTGAGATACAAAGCTGTTATCCTCAGTAACAAACCAGTTTTTGCCTTTTATCCACTTTTGGAGAAAAGATTTACATGTTCTCGTTATCTCTAAAGACTCATGAGAAAGCAGAGAGTAAGTACACTGTCCTCAACGTTTACACGAGGAAAAGGTTTCTGTTTATCATAACAATCTCTTGAATAACAACTTTTTAATCCTATGTTAAAAAGAGCAAGACAGCTGCATTTGGAACCCTTCTTCCAGATGCAGTATCACTCAGTTGCTGCTTTTCATGGAATTCAGGGATTGGTGTAATTAAACGGATGGGACTTTGGGTCATGCTTAACAATTAACTCTGCTAATATAGCTGATGTATTCAAATGTTCCCTCTGGGTATCAGTGTAAAAATTTTCTCTTCATAATTCTCTGCTATCCACTTTTTACAATAACAAATTGGCAGCTCCTTCCACAATCTACAGCCCATGTTTGTTGCTTTAAAATAAATATATTAGAAATTAATTTCTTCTTTATTAATCAACAGTGCAAATAACTGATATTACTAGAAAAGGATAAAGGGATCTAAGAAAGTAAATTATTAAAATACATTAGTGCTCTGTGTACATCAATATTTATAGCAGTTCATCAAGAAAGATTAGGAATTCTACATTGCTGAATACTGTTAAAATTGCAACTTCACTGATTTGTCAGTGAAATGCAATTCAACTACTTCAATCTTTAATTTGTATTATGCTTATGCATAATGCATATTGTATGCATGCATTAATTTGTATTATGTTTATGTAGCATAGGCTTATGCTGCAGTTTTATCCTGCAAGGAGGTAAGCCTCAAATTAGTACAAGTTAATGGCACTCGGTACTTTACGGAATCAGGTCAGAGACAGCAAACTTTGTAGCTACCAAAGTTAGCTCAGGAAGGACCAGAAGTTTTCAGAAGAATGAAGTATCACAGAATCGTAGAATCATAGAGTCAGTAAGGTTGGAAGGGACCTCTGGAGGTCATCTAGTCCAACCTCCCTGCTCAGCAGGGTCACCTAGAGCAYGKTAGACAGGGTTGCATCCAGGCAGGCCTTGAACATCTCCAGAGAAGGAGACTCCRCAATCTCTCTGGGCAGCCTGCTCCAGTGCTCYGTCACTCTCACATGGAAGAAATTCCCCYTCACRGTCAGGTGGAACTTCCTGTGCTTCAATTTCTGCCCATTGCCTCTTGTCCTGTCACACGGGGCAACTGAAAAGAGTTTGTCTCCGTCCCCTTCACACCCTCCCTTCAGGTCCTTATACCCATTGATAAGATCCCCCCTCAGTCTTCTCTTCCCCAGGCTGAAGAGGCCCAGCTCTCACAGCCGTTCCTCACAGGGCAGGTGCTCCAGCCCTCTGATCATCTTTGTAGCCCTACACTGGACTCCCTGCAGGAGCTCCATGTCTCTCTTGTCCTGGGGAGCCCAGAACTGGACACAGTACTTGAGATGAGGCCTCTCAAGGGCTGGGTAAAGGGGCAGGATCACCTCCCTCGACCTGCTGACAACACTCTTCTTATGCACCCCAGGAGACCATTGGCCTTTCTGGCCACAAGGATACATTGCTGGCTCATGGTCAACTTGTCATCCACCAGCACTCCCAGGTCTTTCTCTGCAGAGCTGCTCTCCAGAACGTCAGCCCCTAGTCTGTACTGCTGCCTAGGGTTATATCTGCCTAGGTGCAGGACTCTGCATTTGTCCTTCTTGAACCTCATGAGGTTCCTCTCCACCCAACTCTCCAGCTTGTCCAGGTCTCTCTGAACGGCAGCACAGCCCTCGGGTGTGTCAGCCACTCCTCCCAGCTTGGTATCATCAGCAAACTTGCTGAGGATGCACTCCGTCCCCTCATCCAGGTCGTTGATGAAAAAGTTGAACAGCATGAGACCCAGTACTGAGCCCTGGGGGACGTCACTAGCCATAGGCCTCCAACTAGACTTCACAACACTGATGACAACCCTTCGAGTTCTGCCTTTCAGTTAGTCCCCAATCCACCTCACTGTCCACTCATCTAGCCCACACTTCCTGAGCTTATCTAGGAGGATGTTATGGGAGACAGTGTCAAAAGCCTTGCTGAAATCAAGGTACACAACGTCCACTGCTCTCCCCTCATCTACCCAGCCAGTMATTCAATCAGAGAAGGCTATCAGATTGGTTAAGCAGGATTTCCCCCTGGTGAATCCATGCTGCCTACTGCTGATCAGCTTCTTTTCCTCCATATGTCTGGAGATGACHTCCAGAATGAGCTKYTCCATCACYTTTCCAGGGATGGAGGTGAGGCTGACCAGCCTATAGTTGCCTGGGTCCTCCTTCTTGCCCTTTTTGAAGACTGGAGTGACACTGGCTTTCTTCCAGTCCTCAGGCACCTCTCCAGTTCTCCAGGACCTTTCCAAGATGATGGAGAGCAGCCTGGCAACAACATCCCTCAGTACGCATGGGTGCATCCCATCTGGGCCCATGGATTTGTGGATGTCAAGCTTGCCCAGAAGGTCTCTAACCTGATCCTCCTCAACCAAAGAAAAGTCTTTCCTTCTCTGGAATTTTTCCCTCATGTCTAGGCTGCAGGATTCATGAGGGCTGCCCTTAGCAGTGAAGACTGAAGCAAAGAAGGCATTCAGTAACTGTGCCTTCTCTGTATCCCTTGTCACCAGGGCCCCCACCCCATTCAGTAGCGGGCCCACATTTTCCCTAGTCCTCCTCTTGCTGCTGATGTATTTGAAGAAGCCCTTCCTGTTGTCCTTGACATCCCTTGCCAGACTCAATTTCAACTGGGCCTTAGCCTTCCTCGCAGCATCTCTACATACTCTGGCTGCATTCCTGTAATTCTCCCAAGTAGCCTGTCCCCTCTTCCACATTCTGTGTATTTTCTTCTTCTGTCTGAATTTGGCCAAGAGCTCCTTGCTCACCCATGCAGGTCTCCTGCCCCTTTTGCTGCACTTCTTACTCATAGGGATGCACCGCTCTTGAGCTTGGAAGAAGTGATGTTTGAATACTAGCCAGCTCACCTGCACCGCCCCTTCCTTCTAAGACCTTAACCCGTGAGACTCCACCAATTAGGTCTCTGAAGAGCCTGAAGTCTGCTCTCCTGAAGTCCAGGGTTGCAATCCTSCTTGTTGCCTTACTTTTTTCCTGCAGGATTCTGAACTACACCATCTAGTGGTCACTGTAGCCAAGGCTGCCCCCAACCTTCACATCTCTAACCCCTCTCTGTTGGTAAGGACAAGGTCCAGCAGGACACCCTTCCTCGTAGGCTCCTCCACCATTTGTGACAAGAAGTTATCATCAATGCATTGCAGGAGCCTCCTGGACTGTTTGTGCCTTGCTGTGTCGTCCTTCCAGCAGATGTCAGGGTGGTTGAAGTCCCCCATGAGAACCAGGGCCTGTGATCGTAAGGCTACCTCCAGCTGTCTGTAGAAGGCCTCATCAACTTTCTCTTCCTGGTCAGGTGGCTTGTAGTAGACAAATAAGTTACTTTGCAAAAAAAAAGGTAGAAAACAACATATACTGGCGTTATACAACTAAATGATACATCATGATGTCATCATCATCACACATCAGTGAAGAAGGTAATAAATAAATATACTAGGAAAAATAGCAACACGCAGTTAAGTTCAACTGGACTAAAGAAATAAACATTCCTTTTCCTTGTTCAACTACTGAAACAGATACGGTAATTCACTTCGCTTTCTCTTCTGCCTCTTCCTAATGTTATATTCTTCAGGCATCTGTCTCTTGTTGTATTTTGTACAGTGCTTAACAGGACAGCTCCTTAATTATGATTATAATCACTATGAGCAATTCTAATGCAAAAATACTAAATGTATAGGTTGGTTATGGATTCTACTCTTCCTGAAAAAAAGAGGGGTTAGATTCAGTAAATGACTCAATAAAAGCACACAGAAATAACTGAAATATCTGAATTTAAAATCACAATAAAAAAAATCAGTTACTGCTGAACATTGTAAGTGCCTGGCTCATCCGCGTACCTTCTTGCTTGACATCTGTGTTTAGCATTTCTGCGATAGGCTCTTTTTCAAAACGGGAACTGATCCACTCAGCAGAGATTATCACCTAATTCCCATGCAAGCCTGGTATCATGCAGAAAACCAGTACCACCCAAATCATGGAAGAGTCCAGATCTAGCAGGTGTCTTCAGATCACATCTAACACACAGTAATAGAACTAGCCTATCCACAAACTTCAGCTGTGACCACTTTATGTCTGTGGGGATAAACAGAAGGAATGCAGCCATTGCCTTCTTGTATCAGGAGTGAGGAAATCAGGTCCTGCAACTTCAGTTGTTCAACTCATCCTCTGAGATTTCTCCCTGATCCCCACGTTGGACCTTCCTCTGTTTCTGTCTCATCACCATGCTAATCTTCACAGGGTATATCTGCATTAAGGATTTAGTTTAGAATTGTACACTGTTCATGTGAATCTCTCAGTCACCCCCACTAATTGTGCCTTGTCACAGAACTTCATTACTTGGGAGGAAGCTCAATAGGAAGATCCATTTCGAGTGTGCATCAACTGTGCTCCGTGGTCAGTTCTCACGGGAAGCAACTACCACTGGCGTAAGAATCATCCTTCCTCCTCTCCCTTTTCTTTACCTCTTGTTTTGAAGACTTTAGTTTATCTTAGAGGAAATCAAAACATAGGTCATAATGAAACAGGCAGTAGTTATTCAAATASTCAGTATGAAGAAATGAAGCACTTGTGTGTATCTTCTTGCTCTGCTATAGCAAAATCTAAAGTTCAACTGTATCCTTGAAAACAGCTGTATATACTAATTGCAGTAGGACAAAAAGTCTTATACTGCTATTAGTGCATAATGAAGGATACCCTGCCCATCTAGTAGAGTTCTCGCAGTGCACGGTATCTTTTTTCAACTCTTCAATCTTGCTAGACATGCTGCGAATAGCTTTCTGTCTTTGTGAACTAGAAGACAGAACTGCAAAATGGAAGAAGATAAGGCTGCTCAGTTTCTGCCTGTCTGGCCCATAAAAATCTAAGAACATTCTTACTTCCTTTCCCATGGTCATAAACTCTGGAGAGAATGTGGAACTTGTGTCAAAGGGGAAGACTACTGATTTAATGAATTATGTTGCTTATCCTTAAGAATTTGTCTGTATCAGAAGATTGCTATCAGAAACATCCTCCTGTGCCAATTTTTTTTTTTTTTTTTATCTTGTAGGCCTTGTTTGAGATGGGTAAAACCCTGACTAACTTAAGTCTTCCTGAACTCCTTTTCTTCTTTGTCTTCCAAATACTTTCTTAGCTTTTGGATAGCTGTAGTAAGAGGTCTCACACTTTAGTACTCAAAATGATCAAACTCAACTGGACCTTTTTACTGATATTCCATGTAASTTGATAAAGATTTGTAAGCCAGAGTGAAACTGAATGAGGGATAAGAAACTCGCTGCTGGATAGAAAGGACAATATGAAAGCAAACTGGAAAATAATGTAGCTTAGACTTCCTCTGACTGATTCTTCTGCTTCTGCCTCTGAAGCCTCAATTAGCAAGACAATCCTCTCTTGGGGTTCCCTGATTGCCACTAAAGAATCACAATAAAATATGAAGAAAAAGCAATTTTACTTACCAAAGCTGGCTGTACAAACACTCTCTTCCCCTGTGTTCCTGGGAAAGCAGCTATTATGGATATGGGTCACTACTCCCTTAGGGAAATCAAATACTAGCAAGGAATCGGCTTTATACTGGCAATATCCTGGCAGTATTTAGCATTTGTGTACATTTGGATAGATTCCAATCATTGTTCAGTTTCGAATAAGTAAGTGTTAGGGCACTGGATGCGTAACAGATTATTTTCATGAAGAGTAATATATCTTTTATGAATATAAGCCAAATTCTTTGTGGTGTGTGTGTATATATATATATTTTACTGAATATAAAAGTGAAATCAATTTATAAAGTGCATATCAATAAAAATTAAATTCAGTATATAAAACAGAATTATTCAATCAAAGTATTATTGTTGTACATAACTGGTTTTCAGTGACATTACAGTTAAATTCACTAAATCCAAGTATAGTGACAATATTTTAATGAGACTTTTTTAGTTTGTTATTATTAGTTATAGGTAAGAAGTCAAATAATCACTTTTTTCTCTGCCAGTTTGCATGACATAATTCCGCTGACTACTATGTGCTGATGACACAAGAGATGCTCACTTCATGCCAASAATTCTCACTGAAGTGTGATGTGACACTAGCTATTTCTGATCTTTTTAAGACCGAGAGCTGCAATACAGCTTGGTCAAGAGTGATAAAAAGCTGTACTTCAAAAAAACACTACCTCCCTAACATAATCATTTCCAGCCCTTCTCTAGACCCAGGAATGTTCTTATTTCATCCTCCACTCCAAGTATGAATTTTCAATGTCTCACAGCAAAAGTGGTGGAAATCTTGAGTCACAGTAGTAACAATAGACTGGAATGCCATTGGACTCTTGTTGCTGTCAGATGTAGACTGTGAGACATGCAATATCAAAAAGAGCCTCTTCAGCCATGGCTTCAACAGAAACCTGTGAACTATGCTCCTGTGTCAACAGCATTTGACCTTCAGCAACACTGATTCCTGCCTCTGATTCTGCTTATTGATACTGCTGGATCAGTTAGTTTCAGACTGCTGCTATTACAGTATACAGGTTTGAAGATCCATAAAATACTGCAAAAAGTTTCAGAAATGTCTGTTTTATACTTTCGTAACTGACCTAGGTTCACAATGTATGAATTAATGATCTGATTTCAAACAGGCAGCTACTCTTTATGACAGTAGTCTCACAACTTAAAGATTATTCTTTATAAAGTTTATAAAAACAATCTCTAATAGCAATTGTATCWACAAACTAAAGATCTTGATTGCTTTCAACTGCAAGAACTAATATGTTTATTGTAAACTTATATAAAGTAGGGAATTTACTTCCTAGGAGTTGTAAGTCCATTAGTATAACAAAAATTCTGCTCTCTAAAGCACTTCAAAAGATTCTGCAATAGACTTTCATTTCTATACACTAGAACTGTTCTATTGCATTTAGCGAAATTAGCTTATATTATTCTAGATATATGTTAAGCCTTTCATGTTCTGCAAAATTATTGGAACAATTCAGGCACTGAAAACAGTGACATGAGAGAAAGCTATGGAACTGCACATCAAAGCAGGATTTACTACAACAACCAGTCTGATCAACTAATTTATTTAGTCCTTCATGATTAACAGTTGGCTAGTTCATGTAATTATTCTAGTTTAGCTAATATGAAAAAAAATGCATAGCACATAGAGTTGGAAAGAATATCAAAGTCTATAGAGATTATATAATATTCTTTCCTAAGTTATGCTGCTTGTATTTGGCAGATGTAATTTTCTAATTAGCTCTTAGGTAACTAATGACTTTTTAAAATATTTATTTTTCTGCTTTTAGACTATAGATGAATAGAATGCTGGATACAAAATTTATACGTAAGAGACATTAGCCRCATTTACAAAATCACACTAATAGGAATACTTCTTTCGCTAGTACATGCAACCTAAGACTCTGGTACAAGTTTCTCTTTTCCTTGCACAGAACTATGTCACTTTAGGGCCTTCTGAAGCATGGTCTCCTTTCTGATTTCTTATAGAAGAAAACATTGTCACATATCTGTGGTAATAATGAACTTAAAAGTTCCCATATAAGCAATAAGGAAGRAAACCTCAGTCTTTCTAGTGTTTGTTTAGCAGTTAGACTTCAAAGATTCTCTGAGAGCCAAACAAAACCAGGAAAAGGAAAACTGAAAAATAACAACAAGCGTTCTGAACAGATGAAAGGATTTTAATGCATCTGTTCCCCCCTCCAAGTTAAAAAGGGGGAATAAATTATCTATTAATTCTTCCACAGATAAGTTTCTAGCGTTMATGATATTTTATACACCCTAGGATGAGAAATTTCTTATTTCAGCAATGGGGGGATCATGAAGTTTCGATATGAGACACAGTTTATTCTTTTAATTTCTATATTTGAAACAAGTAGCAGTGGAAAACATCCGCATTTTATGGAAAATTAATTGTTTGGTATAAGATAAATAACAAAGTAAGTAAATACCACAATATTATTGCTATAGCCTATGATGAATACTCTTCACAATAATTTGAAACTTTCTGTTGTTCAGAAATATTTACTGCATGACTGCTTTGAAAAACCAAAGCAGGAGTGCCCTCTATGTAACTCAATATGTATTACTTTTCAGATATATGTTTCACATTTTAAGTTTCACTCTGGATGTGATGGATAGAAGAATGCTCATGGCAAAGGTATTAAAAAAGTCAGTYTCCCCAGTACTAGACTGCAATATTTTTTTCAGTAAAATTTATAGAGCGAAAGCATAAGTTAAAAAAATTTAATCATGCCATATTAAGTAAGTTGCTAGTAAAGGTCCACTAAGAATGCAGGGCCAGAACTTCAGATGAAGCATAACTAGCTTCTAGTATGCAAATACTTCATCTACAAAGTAAGTTAAACCAGCCTAAGAAACAACTGAGGAGACTGATTATTATTGTTACAGTCAGGTGACAGCAGAATTCTCACATCACAGACAGCTGACTTCYTCAGTGGTCTTCCTCCTTCTCAAAAGTTTCTGCTCTCACAGCAGAAACAACTCCTGAACCATCACAGATTACAGTTCACCATACCAAACTAGACTGATGCCACTTAGGGTTGCTTTAATATCCTGGGTAGTAAAATGTAGGTGTTCAAAACTTGTTACATGGTTACTCCAGCTGCAGGAGCAATAATCTCCAGGAGAATGCCAGGCAGACAACCAGTAATTGTTCCAGTCATATGAACTGCAACCTTTTGTTTGTAAATTAACTTTCAGAATACAATGGTGATTCTTTAGTGATGCATTAAAGAAATGGGGACCATTACAACATTTCCAACCTATCTCTTCAAGGATGCTCCTGCCTCACGTAAACCATTCCTACAGCTACTTGTAATTTTTCACAGAATGCTGTCATACAACTCTGCAATTTAATGGTTAAAAAAGGCCTCCGTTTTCCTCATGAAAAGTAACACACAATGCATGATGTTAGTGAGTACTGTTTAAGTGTAGTCACTGTGGACATTACTTTATTGCCTTGAAGTTGTATGAAATGATCCAAACTATTCATTGCACTTTCTGAATACRACGAAGTCATCTCTAACCATCCTTTCCATTCAGAAATAAAACTTTTGTCACCATGGTTGTTTCTGAAACTACAGTCATTCTGACAGAGCTAAAGTAAAAGCATGAACACAGTTGCACTTCCTTCTAATGAAACCTGTTGTTTATTACAGTATTTCTTACTCTAAAAGCACTGTACACTTGTAATGACTGATTAAGACTTCTTTACAGCCAGAATGTATTTGCTTAATTAGTCTTTTAGATTTTTTATTTGCTACCACAGCAAGAAACACTACYGTTTCACTCAAACATTCTTAGACTAACACAACAAAATAAAGAAGATACATTTCAATGAGGACAAAAATTACTGTGTTACTATGAGGCTCATCAGCTTTACTTTGTTATAGTAAGATATTTAAAATTCTCTACTTAAATGTGAGACAAATTAGTCCTCAGTAACACACACAGTTCAGCAATGAAACAGAATAGTAAAGATATAAATGACAAATATAGCTCCTGGACAGTACCAATCCAGAAAACATTGCACATTTTCATAATAGCAAGTTTGATTACAGTCATAGGTTTTCATAACTGAATTACGGAATGTCTAGTAAGCATTTTCTTGCTATCTGGAATAATTCAAATATGAGACTGACATAATCACGGACTGAACTTCACAGTTTAGAAAGGCAAAACTTCCTCTGCCATAAAATTAAGTTCTGAAATCTATACAGGTGAAGTTAACTTGGTCTGTAACAGTGCTATGGTTAGATGCTTGCAAAAGGTTAGCAGACCTAGAAAGATCACAACCTTAGACCACAACTGCCCTTCGTAGCCTCTTTACATTTTTTTCTCACAGTACTAACGGGCTATAGAGATACTCTTTGTACATCTGACAAATTCTTTTCAAGGCATTGTTTAATGGAAGATGTCCTGAGAGGTCTTAATTACACTATTACAGTCTGCTAAAAAAATAAACAGTATAGAGATGTTTTGCATTTTAATTCCAAATACCTCAACCAAGCCTAGAAGGACTACGTGCAGCCAGGGGTAAGTTAAGGCAGTCTTCAGGCAATTTTTAAGCTAGGAGCCAGAAAGATGGTTAACTCCAGCATGAGGAAATCATATCTTTGCCTTCAGATATACAACCAGTGAGAATAAACTTTCATGGTGTTGYGCTTGTTGCTGTATTTTGCTTTTCAGGCAAAAGAAAAAGACATGGAGGTTTGAAGATGTGTCCCCTGCCTCGCATTCATGTAAAAATGCATTTATTTCTGTATAAATAAATATGTTGTCTTTGATTCTCATCCAAAACAGTTTGCTTAACCTTCACAACTCATTCTGAAAATAAACATGCCATTGAAAAGTAATTTCATTGAAGTTAACACTAAGCACATGAATGAAAAATAGATGATTGAGTATTTATTCATAACCAGTATAACAAATCTATTGTTAGTATGATTTTTTTTAAAGCCTGAGAAGTAAGATATTTTGTCTTTTTCCCTTCTCAAATGAAACTCAGAGACTGGATTCTCTACTTTCTTGAAGTGCTTTTGTCACTTTTGTTACACAAAGCAGTGTAAAAAAAGCCATTTTGTTCAGTCATTTGATAGCATTCTTTGGATAAAGCTCCCTTCCATGGCTTAGATCTCACACGGTGTTTGCTACTTTTATTCCTATTGTTATTGATGTGCCACAGATGTAAATGCAGATTTTGGCATTCGATAAATTCACAACATTTTTTTTGTTTTTCTTCAGGCTAGAAAAAAAACTGAAAAGCAAGTATTTTACCTCAACATTTTCTAGGCAAGCATTTCAACTTTAAGATGGAAAAATGTGTTCTGTCTTGAAGCTAGTCTTCGTTTTATTTTAAAAATAGAAAATTTAACATGCCCTAGGATTGATCCAATCAATTTGATAGATAAACAACACGTTAAGAGTAAGAAATCTTACTATTTAGTTTGAAGTTTTCTCCCYTTCTCCTCAGTGGCTAAGCTGACAAGCATTTCACATAGAGTTATGGAAAGGAGAAAGGTAACTGCTGGTAACTCACAAATCCCTTCCTGAGGAAAGAAAAAAAAAATCCTTAAATTCAGAATCACTGCTTATCTAGCAGAAATATCTCTTGTCTTTATACTAAAACTTCCATTAAAACACATCAGATTAGCTGAGGAACTGCCTTCTTTTCTATCTCTGCTGTTGAGACATTCACAACCTAATTGCTGAAAAGATCCTCCAAGACTCTTCTGAGGACCTKCAGACTACGGGCACCCTAAGCAGGCTACTTCAGGAGTCTTAGGATTTAGTCACCATAAGAACTATAGTATCCTGGATCATTTGATTAAAGACCCTTGTCGTGCTTCTATTTTGTACAGCAAATCCTCTGCCACAGAATAGACTGTGAGAGACTCAGTGCTCTAAGCACTATAAAGTGTCTTAGTCAGATTTTCATAGCAGCATCTTACTGCTGGGGTATTAATAGGTCTCTAGTTTACACTCCAAATAGCTTTGTAGAACGCTTTATGTTGAATGCATTCCCAGTACTGAATGCTGGTYCAATAAATGCTCAACTGAATAACCCACTTTAAAATACCACCACTATGACTTTTCTGAACAGCTAGTGATGCATCATGAGAACACAGTCATCATGGCACAGAAGATACTTCTCTAGGAAGCAGTAATGACTCTGGAAGTGTAACAACCAATGAATTAGACTCCAGATATATAGTTGGAAGGCACCATCCAACTTTGGTAGGTAACTGCTTGAGGAGAGAAGATAAAAAAGTCAGAAGACCTGAGAAGAAGAAACTGTGAAATTGCCAGTGGAATATTTGCTCTATTCAAGAACTACAGCTTTATTTTATGGAGCAGGTAGATTGAAGAATGGCTTTGAAAGTAGCTTGCAACTAAAATGTTTGCATATGTTGAAGCCATGGCACAACACATTATACAGATATGCATTGTGGATAGACAAATAATGTAAGCATGAAACTCGACATAGTCTTAACTACTAYTGTCGACATAAACATATTTAAAAATGTAAGATAATGAGCCACAGAGGCACAGATACTGRCATATGGATTGGGATGTGAATTATGCCACATAGCAAAGTGAAGCTTTGATTGCAAGACGGGTGGGCCTGCTTATGGTAACTATAATCCGTCCAGCATTAATAATTTGCTGGCAACCATAGTAYAAGACCTTTGGCAATTCTGAGAATATATTCTGGTTGCTTGAGCCTGTGCAGTAGTATCTTCATTGCCTTTGTGTGCCTATCTAACTACAGTAATTTATCTGTGATGTGATCGCACAATTAGGTGGGCAGAAAGGCCTAAGAAAATTACTTTAATCTTCCCAACCAAAGAAAGAAGTAGTGTGGGGAAGAGGAGTTGAATCCTCCTTGGCTGCCAGAATGGTCAGTGGCAGGCCACTGGCACCTGATGCATGTTAGAAGCAGCCTTTCACTATAAATAAAAGATTAAGTATTTACTACAGGATCTAAATGTGTTTACTAAGAAATTCTATTCAATAACAAAACTTTTAAAAGAAATATATTATGTTGATTTGTCTCTACTGAAGGACATCTTAATACTGAGTTGCGCCTTTTGTTAATATTTAAATATGGGTCACACAACACCAGTGTGAATTTGCATTCATAATTCCTTTATGAAAAGATAATTTGACATGCTTGCCTCCTTCTTCTCTTTGCTGTGTATTCAACTTTCATTGCAAAGATCATTTACTGTGCTAATGCCTTATCCCTTTAAAAATGTCTGTTCATGTCACCTCTCATGATGAATACCCATTTGTAAACAAAGTAGTGATTCATTATTATAGCTGAAGGGCATCGTTTTACCTGGATATAAATTCATCATTTTTAATGCCTCACAGCTTGATGCTGGAAATCTCATCAAGCACTCTGAAAGCTTCGTTGACACAGACTGATGATCTAAACAATTAACTTAATAATGGCATCAGCGACTGGAGGTTAGTATCAACCAGAAAAAGAATGGGCCAAACTCATCTCTAGAGTAAGCCTAATAAAGTCAAAGGAGGTACACTGGGGATCAATCTATTTACTGCAAACAATATATTTGACCCCCTTTTTCCTGTTCTGAGCTAATTTTTATGGGTCCAGCTATACTGTGAAAGTATTTTGCAGACAACACATTGAGATGTGTTTTTTTAAAAGGTTATGTATTAAACACTATAAACAGAACACTACATCTCAGAATGGTTTCCGAAAAGCTAATCATCTGTGCATATTTTATTATAGCTCAGCTGGAGATAAACATTTCTCAGCTGTTAATTATTACCCCTCAYCTGAGATGTGGTAATTGGCAATATATGTACTTACTGGTCTGCTCCACTGTATAGCTAAATAACTTTCAGTAAAACCCCAAGGATTTATTTTGTTGTTGTTTTCTTCTGGCTTGTGGAGTGTATACCTCTATGTGTCTCTGCATGACCTGAGAATCCACTGATGAACATAAGGTATCATCTGAATTCAAGCTGAGCAAATCACAACAGTCTTAAGGAAGATCTGCAATGGACTCTGAGAGATTCTAGACAACTGCAATCATGACGGTCACCTCATTATTATAGCCTTTGTTATCAGTCTTTCTGTAATATTTGCTATATTAACCTCAGCCTTAAAGAAATCCAAAGARCTAACTCTTAAAATTAAGGATCTTAATTCTTCCTTAGATTTCTGTGATAGCTCAACAGTAAGTCTCATGTCTTGTGCCAACTGACGTAATCGTAGTTGGCAAACAGAGCCTGGGAACTGCCAGTTTCAAGCTGGAGACTGACAAATGGATAGCTTTTTTTCCCTGAAGAGTGCCAGGTGCTTGGAGTTAGATGTAAAGGACTTAGGGATTGCCTTGAAGCTAAGCTGGTTCATCCTCTCTTTGATAGTAAGAAATGGAAGAAATTCATGAGTCAGATAAATGTAACAGTACTCAGACTTCAAAAGTGACATCTTCTGCCTTCTAGCTGCCTTTTTTTATGTTTTATCATTTTTTTTATGATATTGATAATTTCTACAGTCTTGTCATTCCTTCCCTCCACCAGAGTTATTTTAACTCTTATTTGGAACATATATTCTTCAGTTATTTCACAGCAGTTGATGTCTTTAACAGTACAATTAGGATTCCCACGTTAATACTAGTTCTTTTCCACTTGTACTTCTGGCATCACAGAAATAGGGTGAGTGCTTAGCTAAGTAATTTTCCCGACTATAAGAACTCAGGCACAACTACACATAGACAGCTGCTTGTATTTGCCAGGTCATCTGTACATGTCAGTGACCTCGCAGTTGCAATTCCATTGTAGGGCCAACTATAATAGGCATGTTAGCTATGAGAACACTATTAGTTACTTCAGGAATACTGATTTGTAGTAATTTTAGGGCAATTATTAACACAGCAAGACAAGCACTTTGCATGTGTACTGAACTTTCTTGTATTGAAATGTCAGATACATTTAAAATGGGGTTCTTCTCAATAGAAACAAAAGTCATTCTAAAGAAACAGGATATTAGGGATGGTTACAATGCAAGGGAAGATGCTGATATTCAAGGCTTGGTCAAAAGTACATACATGTAYGTATTATACATATAGGTCTAAATGCATACAAAAAATTACTGTGGCATGCAGGATAGCAACAAGGAGGGAGCAGGAACAATAAGATGAGGAACTATCGGAAAGCAGAGTGATACAGAGCCAGGTCAACTGGAGGTGTAGTCATGTTCTTGAAATAGGCTAACTTGTGGAGAAGACAAGAACGTATATACGTGCATATGTTTTAAAGCTATTTTCCCCTAAATCTTTCAGTTCTCAATGGAATTCTTTGCTGCTGCTCCTAACTTCTGAGAAGCAATGAATCTAAGTTGAGTCTGATGAGGCAGCAGTGAAAATCTAGTTATCCTCTTTCATAATAAAAGAGCAAGCAGGCATTTGARAAAATAGAAAGACAACATGTTTGAAGTTAAGAGAATATTTTCATACAGCACATAATTAATGTGTTCAACTCTGTGATAAGATAACAATGATGTGTTAGCAGCAGACAGGAAAAGCAATCATTCAGTGAAAATAATCAGTTACACTAGATAATATTAAAATACATTTTTACAGATGTAAAGTAATTAGGGAATTGCTAGATATTTCACATATTATGACAAACTGATAAAAGCCTTATTTCAGGAAATG
Source organism: Rhea americana (assembly GCF_003343005.1). NCBI lineage: Eukaryota > Metazoa > Chordata > Aves > Rheiformes > Rheidae > Rhea > Rhea americana. The sequence continues at coordinate 4,609,341 of NW_028186468.1, read as the reverse complement.
AAAGTAAAGCTGAATAATACTATATATTCCTCTATTCACAATGCACTATTATCACAACTACTATACAAAACAGATCACACACCGCAACCCAAATTCTGATGGCTTCAACTTTCATCATGCATCTCTTGCTCAAGATCTTCCCCTCCCTTCATCTCCACTCTGTTTTCCAAGAAAAATAATGTGTACATTTTTTTTTGGGGGGGGGTCAGTTCTGCTGTATATATTAGTCTGCTGACAATCTGTAAATAGAGAATGGATAAGAGGTGGTGGACAAAATTAATTTTGTGATATATGGTCTAACAACAATAAACTATTTTCTTCAAATATTACTTATATTGGATGAAACAGAAGCATAATGACTGAATATTTTGTTCATCAGGATCTGCACACGAACTTTTACCTTTTGTATGATGAAAGTATGTAGTTCCTTATAAAGAAGGCTATGAGTGCATGTGTATGTGCCCAGCGCTCATTCGGCAGACTGGCACATCCCGCATGCACATCCATCAGGATGGTATGCTTTGCAGACTTTACCCACCCTTATCTCTGAGGCTTTTATATAAAACTGTAGTAGAAAAATATTACTTTAAAATGTAAAATGTACTTTAACAGTAGCTGGAAGTGACTTTTAAATCCATAACAAAAAAACCTTTATCCATATATTAAAGTTCACCTACCACTGATATTTGTAAAGAGGTATCAGGCAATGTGAAAAAGTAATTTCAGCTTAGCCTAATTGATTTTTTTTTCCTAAAGGATGCACCCATGATTGCCATAATTGTCCACTGAAGAATTTGTTCCAACTTTTCTGATGTATTTGATGCTGGCCATTCTCAGTTACTTTAAAATACTAAAATAAATAGACCGTTTATTTGGTTTGGTATAGCAGTTCCTATGAAAGGCTAGCCAATTTTACTTCTGTAGCTTTATCCTCTAAGATTAATGAAGGTGTGATTGTCAGGTTCTTAACAGATGCTTATTAAGAAGAAATTATTTAGTTTTCACATCCCTGTCTTTTCTGTGGATAGTATAAAGCAGACGAAGTACAAGTAATGGTATATGTATTTTTAGGCTAAGAGAGTAAAGGGCTATAGCTATTTATGCATTTCCAAAGTCTTTAAGCTATTTAAAATAGACTTGTAGCTCATAGATTACATACAGGTTATTTTCATACTCAGTGAAGTGATTTGTATTTGCACGGAAATTGAAATTTCCCATACAGAAATATGCAGTTGAAAAGCAAGGAATTATTTGAATTATTTTATTTTGTATGTCGCTTCAACTTCTAACAGTAAGTTGCAATCTATTTGTTTATATCTATTTGTTTGCACTGAGAATACAGAAAAGGCCAGTAGTACAAGTCCTACTGTGCTGTTCTACAGACACAGTGATAATGAAAACATTACTAAAGGAACTAAATTTGCTGACTACTGATGAGACTCAAGAGAAATTCCTTAACAGATGTTTCTTACATCAAATACATACTTTGCCTTCTCTGATTATGATGATCTTGAGAATGCATGACTTATTCAATGATCGACATTTCTTCGGTAGTCTCATAAAAAAGCAAATTCTCGCAGCATGTTTTCCTTACAGACGACAACTGGTAAAATATATTTATGGCCCTGAGTCCCTTATGGTGAAGCTGTATTACAACATTCTGTGTTCACGACATAATTAAGGTTGTACCAGCACATCAGTCATACACTGATGAATCCACATCCCATTTTTAAGCTGCTTTCCTTGCAGTAACCAGTGACTACTACTAGCTGGCCTGACCACTTACTTACTTAYAGAAATTTTCAACTACTGTACTCCAAGATGATTTATTATTTACTGCAAACAATTTCAACAAGCTTCCTGTGACAGCTGTTGTTCTTTTTTTTTCCAAACATCCATAACATGTGACATGGTGAATTTTACTCCTTCTAGCTATTTCCTTAACTTCAAGTTTCATTGAACACTGCCGAAGCATCTTTCCAGAACAGTTATCAAACCCATTCTAGAATAAACAGTCACAACCTAAACTGAGCATTTGCAATTTATACCTAACTGTACCTATACCAAACTGTAGTTAGCCACACGAGAGCAAGAAAATAGTAGTTTGCATCACTAGATAAGCCTGGGAACAGAAAAGGGTCAAATAGACGTTCCATTTTAACACAATATCCAAAATTTATTTGTTCCACCTTTTTAAAATTTTCTGTTAGGACTCTTCAAATCTGGGATCATGGTAGTAGTTTTTTCTAACTATAATATAAGCCTGCTCAGCTCATAAAATATACAGTGTATGTGTAAGACCAATGAAGTATGGCCATTTTGGCAAAAAACAGCTGGAAACAAACAGCCCATTGCACAGACACTGAAAAGAAATTATTGCCAAAGAAACTGTAGTAATCCCTTAATTTTTCAGTTTTTAGACTTACATTGTAGCTTTTTGTCAAATGTTCATACTCTGTCAATTTTCACAAAGAAAATACATCATTCATTCCACAGCTCAATTTAAGTTTTTTGCTGCTTTTCAATTCCAAAAATTTTGAGAAAGTTAAAATCAGTCATCAAAATAGAACCTGGAATGCACTGATATGGATATTTAGAGGTACTAGTATAGAAATATGTCATAGTATATTATTATTCTATTTCATTTTCTGTCTGCAAAAATACTAATGCCACTTTTTTAAAAAATGGTGCAGAGTAAAAAAGAATGCTTATACTGACTTCCATCTAAGTAGATAACAAAAATCTGTAGTTTTAGGCTAAGTTTCCTTCACACCATAATTTTCAATTTTTTTGTAGTTTAAGAAATAAAAGGCTATGTATTAATCAGCATCCAATATCAGTAATAACTCTTTTATTAAATAAAAAAGTAAAATATCATAGCTCTTAATAACTTGCTTTGCTATTTATTTTGTTAGTGTGAATAACAATTCAAGCACTTGGCAAGGCAGCTGAATATATATGATTTTATTTTTGCTATTCAAGGCATCCTTAAGTTTTTTATGAGTATACTGAAAAAAACTATGGATCTTTAATCAATATAAATGACTTCTCTCAAAAAATACAACTGTACAATAAATACTATTAACATAGTTAAACTTTTTTATTTCAATAGCATAAGTCAGGCAAAACTGCAACTGAAATTAATGTAGCTATGTTGGCACATAACTGGCAATAGAGAAACAAAGCCTTACATTCTCAATATAATACTTCTTCATAGCAAGTCATTCCAATCTGACTGCATTCACAAGAGATGCAAATCCTTTAGCTGGATAACTCCAGCAATACAGTTTTTGTAATTATAATATTCATGCTGAACAGTAGTGAACTTGAACATCTGAGATAATCCTGGGAGCTTAAAAAATACACTTTAAAAAAACATCACCTTGCCTACTTCTTGCACATAAATCATAGACTGCCACCTTGCTTTTCAGCCCTTACCTTTTTAACTGCTAAAAATTGCTGGCATCATTAACTCACTTCATATTATGCTATTTCTCTTTCTGCCCAACCTGTCACCTCCTCATTTTCTCCTGCATCCCTTAACTTGACAGATGCACTTGCAGTAATACTTTTCTATTTCTTGAGTTACTCAGATTGCTATATTGCCAGCTTCCTCCTGAGAGCGCTGCTGTATTATCCGCCTATTTTCTGTGGTTGTTAGCTGAACTATCACAGACTTTATGCACCACAAGAACTTCAAGGTTGTCCTAGAGATACACTTCTTATTTCCAACTTAGTCCATGATTCATCTCCAATTCACAAAGACAACTGGCTTTTTCAAGGGAAATCCATACAGCCCACATTATGTTGGACTATACAGCTGTCTCATTAACACTGGCAGGGAATGCATTCTATTTGTGTAGAGTGTATGCAGGACATTATATGTTACATATATTCAAAACTTCTGAAGAATCAAGCAGATTTGTGTTCTCTGTTGTTCAACTGTATGTGAATGATTTTTAGAGCTGATCATAGCTATTGTTTTGTGTACCTTACCAGGCTTTATCTAAAATCAGAATATAACAAATAGTGAGGATCATTTTCCTTTTAGAAATATTTTTAAAAGGACAATTGATACTGAGCCATATCAAAATCAAAAAGCTGTTGATACAACATTAATTCAGTAAGGAATTAGAGTACAATTAATTTCCAAATCCATGATTTCTAAAATGTCTTGCAATCAAACAGTTTGGTGACATTATCAGGTTATATCCAATTTTGATTATAAGCTTCTTGTAAAAATACAAAATAAGTAAAATTTCAGAAAGATCTAAAAAAGTAAAGCTACAATTATCAAACTGAGATGTCCATAGTAGGGCTCTATCAAGCATTAGTCTTAGTCCTGTACACTTTAACGTTTTCAGCAATGGTCTAGACAAAATATAAAAGCATCATTACTGTCTTGATAAAAGGTATATTGATATTGATATTTCAGACATGCAGAATAGTCTGGATCACCCACTCTGCATTTAAGCTTTGTCTGAACATATGCTCTGTGGTGCACTCTGCAGTCATSGTATTATGACTGTTCAGACCAGATGACGTTATAAGCGAACATTGCTCCTTTCCTTTCCACACTTTTAAGTGGGAATTAGATGCAGCCTATCTAGAATTGATAATGTGTTTTGATACAGCTAAATGCACGCTTTTTGTTCCTAGGATCAGTGACTTCAGTTCATGGGATGACATATGAATGAAAAAAATGAGTCCAAAAGAGAGTTACTGCTCAGTTGTGTACATTCACTTGAACAAGTTCAAGTATTTACTGTTATGTTATGGCTAAGACAAGCAGCAGTCTGGGGAGAGAGCTGGCTGGCTGTGCAAAGATACAAAGCAGACCTGCCATGAGAGAGTGTAGCGTATCATTTGGCCTTTCACATGCTCATATCATGTCGATCCTCATATCTGATATATACAGGGAAAAGAAGATAGATGAAATACTAGGCTAGCTACAGAAGAGTACTTGTTCCCACCTCTCTCTCTGAAATGTGCAGGTTGATTGCAAGAATTTCTTTTCTGCCAACTCATACGTTATATGTTAGATGATTTAGACACATGACACTTACAGAGCTATGGTTCGGCCTATTCTGGGATAAAATTAAGTTTTAAGGAATAATTATCAAAGGAAATAATACGGAGTGTTCAGGGACTGTAATAACAAACACTTGGTTTTATAACACTTGGTGCAACAACAAACATGGAAGCTATGGAATCTAGGTCCTGGAATTTGTTCCTAGGTCCAACAATTTAGATATAACTACATATCCCTGCTGCTGAGTCTGGATCTCCTCCCTAATAAGTCTCATGTCCATGCTGGGAATGTAGAACACACTGTTTATTCCTACTGTTTCAGCCTACATTGATTCCTGTGGGAAGGGTAACTTGGAAATGTGGCTGAAGGAGAGCCATGACATGCCCAAAATTGATCAGGGAATGAGGCTACTGTGGTACCGAATGAATAAAATAGAGTTCATCAGTCCTAGCTAGTTTGAATTATTTAAATATACATTTGCTGTCCAGACAGCAAAGACCGAAATGAAATGGCTACAGATAGTAAAAACTATGAGTTTACATAAAAATATAAAATATGAGTAATATTTTACAATGTACAATATATCAGTAATATTGTGCTGACAAGAAGTATTGAGCAATAACTCTACAACTGTGACCACTAGCAGATAGAGCACCAGAGAGCTTTTTCCAGATGGTCCATAAAGCTGCTCTGTCTTAGTATGGAATCAAATATATGGTGTTTTGAGATAGATGTAGGCAGATCAGACAAAGGTAGGTCAGGCAGATTTCAAGTATAGAGACTTTTTTGGATCAAGTAAGAAACCAAAACATACTGCTTCTCACACCTTAACCCTCATGCCAACTGAAAAAGAAGGAATCCTTGAATCTTGTGTGGTTGTTRCTTCTCTCAAGCTGCTGAGTGTTTAATTGTAAACAAACAACATTTAAATATACAGATGATACAAATGTATATACAACCACAAATTGCAAAATAACTCAGATGTGGCTGCAGGCATAGAGACTGTGTTTTTCCCAAATTAATCTTATTTTGTTAACACTGGTTTTTGCTTTTAATTTGTCTGTATTTCTATTCTAGCTAAGATCTTGGAATTATTTCTCTGTAGTATCTGCCAATTTAATTAATGGGCTGCTTACTCCCTCTTCGAGATCATTAATGAAATAATGTAAGTAAGACCAGTTCTAACACTAATCCCAGGGTGCCTTGGCAGACACCTCCCACACATTCCCCACATCATTCATCATATCCTTTGTTTGGAGATTGCTTGGAAGATACAGCAAAGCAAAACAAGGCTGCCCACCTGCTTGGCTATGTTAACCACAGGGAGCATATACACCATTTACTGAAAAACTTCTTGGACTTCATCTGCTTCTTGCTGTAATTCAGAAAATGAAGAATGTTGATAAAGTTCTAGATAAGAGATCTAATCCTGCTGGTCCTGGATACCTGAGACATGGGTTCAACAACCAGCATCAAGGTATATGATCTTGGCAATAATTTATACAATCACATTCCTACTTTTTAAAAAGAACTACTACTGAATTAATTGAGGAATGCGATAAAAAATAACAGTTAAAAAAAAGACTAAAAAATTCAGCTTTTGAAAGCTTCCTTTGCATCTCTGAAACCAAAATTTATTCAGCATTATCTAAATTGTATTTAAGTTACTTTGGACTTCTTAGTCCAACGACTTCTATAGAGACTTCTACAAATAGAAGACTCTCAAGGTAACTTTTTCCCCCAGATAATGATCTATTTTTTTTTTTATCTATCATTGAGCCATTTTTCGTGCAAGTAGTTTGCATCTGTTCCTTCCTATAATCTGCTGTAATAGTGTGGTGCTATAGTTTTTCTGTCTGCTAAATCAGCCTCCTGATGGTCAAAGTAAGATCCTTCTTCTTTGAAAAAACAAATGTAAAATAAGATGCTTAGTGTCACTGTAAGCCTCAGCAATCTTTATWCTGTTTGTGTAAATATTTTACATAATTTCTTGCGAGTCATAGTGGAAGCTTCCTACTACTACAGAAAGAGTCCAGGACGCTTACTTTTTGGACAGGAGTCTGCTCAAAGACAATTGTATTTGGCTATTTCTTTCAGCAGCTTCCTACTGTGTACTTTATTATGTTGTTCAAGGATATAAATTCTGTCCCCATATGCTTTTGAAGTCCAGTTATAGGCCTTCAGTGGTTTATTTTATGATGTTAGTTYTTTTCTCATCAGATTAGTAGTAGTAACCAACTTTAACCCTTCCCTAGTTATTCCAGGATCTAAAACCAGTGCTGATCTTTCACTCACATAACAAAGCTTCTCTTTTCCTTAGATCTGACTTCCAGTCACACTACTTAAGATGGTGGGGGAAAAACAGGCACAGTTCAGAACTACAGTTTTAACAACCCTCCTCAGCCTGTAGTGGACCACACTCTATTAATAAAAAATACTAACCATTTATGAAGTTTGCATGAGGAAATCGAGAGCAAAGGTTGGAAAACAGTAAATAATTTGAAATATCTGAAGACAAAATACTGCAATGTCACCACCACTAAATTGAAAAAGTATATCCAAAAGGAAAGTTTTTGTCCTTGAATTTTCCAGGGCTCCTGTCAAATGTCTTATTCATACGCTTCTTATATACTTTATCTACTTTGCCAAATAACTTTGCTGCCAAAGCAACAATTCTCCCTACTTTACAAACTAGGAGAAATTTTATTGCACAGAAGCCTACATTTTACTGGTCTAGCATTTGAAATAACAGCACTTTAATGATAGCTGCCTGCCAAAATCTCTTAGAAATATATTTCAACAACAGGATGAAAAAATAAAAGTGCTGCAGCATGTGCAAGGCAAGGTTGAAAATTTGGTTAAGAAACATGAATAATCTCACACATAATTCCAAAACTTGCTGGGAGAATTCTGGCTGCCTAACAGTGTGGATCTTAGGAGCACAGAATCATGTAGATTTGGAAGTGAGATCAGGTTCCCAGGGTCTTCCCAGAAAGAAGATTTTAGAAAATCTCCACAGACTGAGATTTCACAAGTACCCTGGACAACTTGTTCCTGTGCTTAACCACTCTTCCTGAATTTTTATATTCTTATATACAATCAGAATTTCCCTTGCTGAAACTTGTGTTACATTGGCTCTTTTCCTCCTTGCTGTGCACCTCTGAGAAAAGCCTCTGCATCTGCAGTAACTTCTCACTTCCTTAGGCAGGTAAAGAGAGCAATTAGAGAAGCGTAGACAGCCTTACTCTTCTCTTCTACCAAGCCAAGTCAGCTCCCCCTGCCTCTCCTTGTACTTCGGGTGCTCTAGTCCCCTAAACACCCTGGTGGCCTTTGGCTGGACTTTCTCTAATTTGTCTACAATGCCTTTCTTATACGGAGGAGTCCAAAATTACACACAGTAGTCCAGGAGTGTGCCAGGTAAAGGCAAATAAAAATTTAAATTAAAATTTAGCAAGAAAAACCTTGCCCTGATGGCTACATTCCTTCTGATGTAGCACCGCATGCCGTTAGCCTTCATTGCCACAAGGGTGCGCTGCTGACTCATTTTCCAACAGGACCTTCCTTTCCCTCCCGCAGATCCTTTCCTGTGGAGCTCTTCTCAGCCAGTCAGTCCCTAGCCAGCACCGCTGCATAGGTTATTCCATCCTAGTTGCAGGACTTGATTTGAAAAAGCAGCATCTTCTTGCCTCTGTGCAAGCCCAGGMTTCTTTACTTCTGAGCTCCTCCAGCTCTACAAAATACACTACAAAAATATACTACATCTATACACTCTGAAACCCAGCAAGTCATTAACCAATCCTGGTCTTTAAAGGCCATTTGCTTAATTTTTTCTCCTTCTAATCCCTGCTACTTCTTCATCTTTAATAACAGAAATCTTGACTAGTCTTTCTCCACTTCCCCAAATTCTTCCTGGCTTGAAAGCCAGAAACAAAAGAAAAACCTTAGCTGGAGTACTGACAGGCTGTTCCTTTCCTGTAATGCAGCTAGCGAGAAAAATCTTTTTCTGCTCTCCACAAGGAAAGGCAGAAATTTAAATACAGTTAAAGCTTTTCATCTAATTTCAAAACTGTCTCATACCCTGACCAAACTCAGCAAAGTCTATCCTTTCCTTCTAATCTGTTACCCTTGACCTATGGCTCAAGAATAAAATARTGATTGTAAACTCTTTGGACCTGGGCTTGTATGACTTCATCAGGAACCTGACACCACTTTGGGGCATAATGAAAGGAGTATTTTAGAAAAGGAAAATAGATATAACTTCTGACTTTCACTATCCAATTTGAATTTTGCTACTGTATTCTTACATAACTTGCTACCGGAGGTGAAAGTAAAGGTAATAAATAAATAATATTTTATGTATGTAAGGCATCTAGTTTTGTTTAATTTACAGGCACTGTTTGAGGGGCTATGAATCATGTTAGAGATTTAGAAGGATTACTGACAGAGAAGAGTGTAACCTTTCTTCCAGTGGAACAGCTGTTCTGAAAAATTTCCATAACAGTTGCTTTTAATTATATAAAGAATTGCAAAGCCTTTTGAGCTTCATATCAATAATGCAGCTTTGATTCAAAAGTTGCTAAAGAGATAATCCTCAGCCTTTTTTTTGTCAAGGCTAGTTTGTGAATAGCAATGATTTAAATCCCAATAACATAAATTTTTGAAAGGATGGAAAGAATAGTCTTTTTTTTTCCCTCCAAGGATGGACTGAAAAATGGAAAATCATGCTTGGAAGGTATTACTTTAATGAGAGGCTTTCAAGAAATACCACTGATGTCTAAATAAATATGTTTAAATAAAAAAAAATCRGGAATACTGTACAAATGTGATAAAATTTTTATCCTAAATATCTAGTCTAGCATTATCTGGTAAGAATTAAAGGAAAACATCTGTATTTCTAAAATAGGTCTGTTTTATTTAAAAGYGAATTTTCTTAGTAATTTTGAAGGCCTAAAAAAGTCAGTGAAAATCCCCCTTCTTTAGCTCTTCCTGCTTCACTCTGTGATTGAATACTGGCCTCTGACTGCTTAATGTCTTATTCATTCCTCATTTTCTGGGCAGATCACTAGTTTGTGAACATGATTAGAAACCCCTGCTATKCCTTCTAAGCCTTGAATCTTGAGGCTAATTAAAATGGAGCGCTGCACGTATGTATGCAGCTGATAAAGGCTTGCAGCAAGGTATCAGGAGTCATAGGATTTGTAAAACATAAGTAAAAAGTAGGTGTATGTGCTAAGACAGACTTTCCTACAGCCCTCATTGAATTTTGCTATACTATTTGAGCTTCATGGATCTTACAATAATATCCAAAATGCTGTTTTAAATGAGTATTATCCTCATGTTTTTCAGGGTAGTATGAAAGTCCAATATCTAAATTTGAAGTAAAAACAGCTAGTTCTTCATCCCAAGATCATTTTTACCTGTCTCTTCTTATCTTTCCTTTAAGTGCTACTCTTAAAATATAAAACATCGAGGGCAAGAGAATATACCTCAGAGCACTGTATGTGCAAATGCAATGCAAGGAGGCTACATAACATATTTCTGCCTCTTTCTAGGTACTTCTTTTCTCTTTTTTCCTTTTGTTTTAACATGTAGATAGCCTAAAAACACCATTGGACCCTTTTTCTTAAATGTCTTCATGGCTTTACCCTTTGAGTAAACTACAGCAACTTCTAAGTCTCCTCCAAACAAATATTGTAATTTCTACTTAACTTGGGAGAAGCCAAAGCCCATCAAAAAAGCAAGGAAAACTACTGGCACTGAATTGTGTTTCAGGACGCAGTCAAGTCATGAGAGCTGTTCATAAGCGCTGGGGTAAGTTATCCCATGAATACCCAGTTTTGATAAGATCTTCTGTTCATGCCTCGAGGCAGTTCTACGTTGCTGTCAAACTTGTTTCTCCAAATGAAGACAGACCATGACTGCAAAATAGATTATGCTATTGTGAACCAGCAGAGGCACCTATGCTGACAGATATGAATATCTAAATGCAAACTAAAGTTTTAATTGGGAAGGGAATGGGTGCCTTTAAGGAGTCTAAAATTTTGAAGTGCAGATTTTCTGAGGTTTTTTAATGTTTTTGAATTTCCAAACATTTTATTTCTGAGGTTAGTCTGTGTCTCAGTGAATTCTTTTCTGATACTTCATCTAAAATTTAATAACTGAAAAAAAAAACTTTGAACAGAAATTTGGTATTAATATGAAYACAGAACTTTGAAATGTCAAAACACATATAGTACACTCAACATTTCTGAAGGAATTCCTATGTTTTCAAATCTTTTTGTCAAGTTCTGCTTTCTACCCCGCCCCAATATTTTAGAATAACACTCAGTCTGTAACAGTCTGATCTCTGTCTGACATCCAAGACATAACTTTGGATGCCCAGTCTGAAAAATAGGGCATGCAACCTTCCCACATTCAACTTCCCTTGGGATACATACACTCCAAGGAAGCTAAGCTTCTGCTATAGCCAAATTTCCACTCCTATGAGGTACACAATTATAACGACTTGAAGATATCCAGCTGCTTCAAATTTCATTGRCCAACTACACATACCCACCTTTTGGAGTCTGCTACAAGAGATGTAGTTTCTTATCATGTTCACCAGGTCAACTCTTGAAAAGAAATGCTCAAGAGTTCAAACTCTTGATGAGCATGATGAGGAAACTGTTGCAGTGGCCTCTGCAGCTCTCTGTCCTGTCCTCTTACAACATAAGAAATAATTTATCTAGGTTCAAATCACTCTGATTTGGAGCAGCACGTGGACCACTGGTCTCATGACACCATAATAACTGTCATAATCACTGGGTAATTAGGCACTCTAACAGAGAAAGGAAGGGGAATCTCTTTTGTGATAAAACATTCCCTTTAATACAAAAAAAAGGACATAGATGGATACTGAATACTTAATAACACAACTTAATAAAATAACTACATTATTATTATGGCTTAGATTAATTCCCAAGGTGACAAAAGTAAGTTCATACTCTCAAAAGCTCCTGTTGTAATTAATGGCAAGATCAGAGCCTATGATCAGAATATCCTTCTGGAGCTAGTCATATTACGCTATATGAAGTCTAAGGTGACTATGTTCAGGATTCAGATGCTCAAAGACAGATTTGATAATTCCAGGCTCACCTAAATTTGCCTTAGTTCCAGTCATTGCTTTAGTTAAAAGTGAGCATCCTAGGCAAGGTAAAAGCACATTGACGAGAAAGATCAAGGTAGTCTCAATTCAGAACATGCATATTGAAGTCTCCCACGTTTTCTCAGGCATTTGAAACTTTAGGATCAATTTCACTCCAATTCTAAGGGAAAGGATGTGGTACTGGATTTTCCATGTAATAACTAAGTGGCTTTAGTAATCAGCTGATAAATAAAGCAAGCTGCCACAGTCTTTTTTTGAAAAAAAAATACTTTTCTTAGATGTCTAAATGAAGGAGGTAGTTCACTGCTCTGAATCCAGAGTGCAGAGAGGCACTTYATTCCCCTATACAGTAGGCCCCTATACATCTAGGCCATCCTGTGGCATTTCCAGTTTCCTGCTCAGCATATACGAGTCACATTCTTAGACATAACTCTCTCCTTGTACTGTACACCGAAAATAGCTGTCTGCTTCAAGTTATACAGTGGGGTATCCAACAGAAGGAACTGGCATTGCTCCCGGTGCGGCTAATGGAGAGAAAGACCTAACGAGGCTTCTGCTCTAAATCACTCTTTGATGAGGTGCCTACCTTTTGCCATTGCTTATATAGAGTTTCAAGTTTGCAGTATCTTCCAAACATTAAGAGTTTATGTACCTCCATTATTATTGAATTTTAAGGAGTGTAAGGAGTAGCTTGCCTCTCTCTTAGTCCCTTTTCTGAATGTAACCCTTTGGTCTACATAGAAGAAAAAWTCAGATTTGAGACAGATGATTTCTGCTTTTTTCTCCCAGTGAAGACAGAAAGTTTAATAAATACAGTACAAAGGTCTCTTAGGAAATAAGTATAATTCTCAGTGTTTGAAAGCAATCTGCAAGTAATTTTCTCTTCCTGACTGAAAACGACAAAATTACTTTGCTAAAACTAACACGCCAAACAAGCTAAGATTTGCAAAAATTATTTGTTCATCTCAAGGCAAACCAGGAACTGATACAGAGCTAAGAAGATATTTTTTTACTGAAAGAGTGGTAAGTAACTTGCTCACAGCCAAACGTAGTCACTAACAGATGACCCTGTGGTCACACTGTTAAGCCTGAGTCAAGGAACTCCAGAAACCATGTGACAACATTAAAATATTAGTAATTTTGTTTCATACATGTGTACACTTAAACCACTTAATTATTTTAGTGTTTTGGTGTTTTTTTTCATTCTCTGTCTGGCTTCCTGTTCTGCTTTGGCTAAAGTACAATACATTAAACTTATAAATAAGTAATAAACTTTCTTATATATTAATCAGAACCCTAAGAATATGCTCATCTGTGACYAGTTTTTYTGTGGCATAAATGAGGATAGTATCATTGCATTTCAACTATCCCTCTTCCTTCTAATCCTTTCATACAAGTAAGTATTTTTGATACATACTGCGTGTTCAGTGAGGGTAGCACATGTGTTGTAGCATTTGTTTTAAGAAAATCCCATACTAAATCTGTAACTTGCCATTTAGTTAACTCTTTTATTTTGATACATTACTGCAGTTTCTTCCTTTTCCTCCTTCCTTTCTACCGCAAGAACCCCCTTGGTCCATATTTTTATTTTACAGTTACTGGAGCTGTAAAAACAACATTATGATAATATATTTGCTGTAATGAAAATGACTTTACACCAACAAGAGGATCCCACCACTCACACCATCATTTATTCTGAGATAATTAACAAAAAATAACTTAACTATGCATCCATGTTGGCTGCACATGATCTTCAAAATTGAATAGCAGACTGTGAATCCATAACTGGAACACACTCACTGAACAGAGCACTATTTGGATTAATTGCATTAACAGACTTCATTTGGAAGGATTTGGGAATGTTTTTACAAGGTTTAGAAAGGATTTCATTAGGATTACATGATGAACAATTTTGAGTGTGCTTAACTCTTCACATAAAACTCTCTAGGCAACCATGTAATAGATCATGTCACCTACTACTTATTAATTCTTATCCAAGATTTTGTCACCATAAAGGGAATATCTTTGTAGTTCACTGCATCCTTCGAGCAATATTAAGAAAAAAAGTTATGCCTTAATGAGCATTTCAATGCTGACACGTTTTTTCTGACTACTGGATTAGAACAGGGAATGCTTGTCTTCTGCACATTTCCGTTCTGTTGCCTTCAGTTATCTGTGTTGTCTAAGAGAAATATAACTCCAGTATTTGCTTTAAATATTCCAGTTTGATTAGTCTATTTTTGCCATGTGATATTGTTTCTTGCCAATTTCCTTTTCCAAAGCTTTGTTAATTGCAATTTTAACATATGTATTTAAACTGCGTACCAGTACTCTAGGAATAACACATTAATCCAAAGGCRAAAATGCACATCAAACTAAGAGCAACTGGATGTTGGTAGCTCTACTCTTGCAAATTAATCACATTAATTTTATGACAAATGGCCTACAACATGAACTGGTACAACAAGGCAGGGAATTAGGTTTCTGGTACAAGCTTTGGAAAATACAACCAAAAAAAAAGGATATGTATGTTTTCCATAATTCTGGGAAATCTGAAACTTTTAAAAGAAATGTTCCACTGATTTCTAATGAGACCATAACTGCAATAATATACCAAATATGTCAGCAAAAATACAAATGTCCAGTTCTGAGCACACTATTGTTGTACTGCACACTAATATCTGAATGTAAATATTGCAAATGCATAGAAATATCCAGAAATGGTGCCTGAGAACACCACTGGGACACGAACTGAGGGAGCTATGCACATGGCTGTAACAAGAGGGGCAAATTTATCAGCATTGATTTGCTCAATTACGGTTTTAAAAAGAGATTTTACCTTTCATCATAGGTGACTTGCCATTAATTTCTTTATCTACTATCATAGTRCAGTAGAATGATATGATTCCACTGATGCAATAGCAGACAAGTGACAAATAGCCTAATAGTAAACATCTACTCAAGTGGGATTTATTTGCTTGTTTGTCCTTTGAATTTGAAAATTTAATTACCCATGGGGGAAATTATGTCTTGTGGCCACTGAATTTCTCAAAGTCAAATACAGTGTGGACAACTAACAGTGTAATTATCTGCCCCAATGTGTTATATTCTAACAAAGAATCCTGAAGGAAATTAAACCAAAGCTTTTATTTAGTATGCAATCTATCAGCTTCCTTTTAACATCTCCATCTTACAAAATGTATCCCTRTAGCCCATATAACTGGAAAGTACAGCGCTGAAACTCAAGAGGCAGCAGTTGAGATTTCCTGACTGAAAGAATTGCTGTTATAAAAGCAGCTGATTCTACTTACCACTCTGTAATATGTAAGCAGCAATATCACCAATAGTTTTGCCCAACAACTGCTGCCATTTATGTACTTGCATTTCACACTATGGAACAAAAACACCCTGATTATCAGATTTCAGCACTGGGCACTAGTTTCAAACTATAGAAGTGTCATATCTCTTATAGTGCCTCTCTTCCCTTTGTTGCAAGGGAACAAGTTGCTCTTAAATACATTTTTTTAACACAAAGAAACTCCAAATTGTTATCAACTATCACCAAACACATATAACAGTCACGAACAATGGTTTGTATCTACCTGGAGTTCAACATGAGGGAGTATAAAACGGCATGCAAAAGATGAGTTACTGCAGAATCTCAATGAAAACTAATTTGTTTACGTAATTAAAAAAGGGAAAAGGGAAAGAATCTTTTACAAGGTTAGTATTGCAGTTTCAGATACATCTGCAGAATTTGATGCAGAATTTAAAACCCAATGTGCTGTAACATGCTGCACAAACCATCTGCTGAAGAATGTCCAGTTATAAACTCTCTTATCATTAAATGCTTTATATTTAATAACTAAATAACAGGAACAATTGTTATCTGTAAGGTACTTCGATTCCTATGTGAATGCATCCGTATGAGTTATGCACCCATTTCTACACCTTTGGAAGACCAGTAAGGTAAGTCTCAACGGTAGCARAAAAATCAGGTTGAGTTTCACATATATTGGAACATAAGTGATCTCTTTTCTCTGATTAGTGAGTTTAATCCTTTCGCTAATGATTGCCTTATTTATAGAATTTAGAATACTCACAGCAAACATATCACTGTGAAAAATAAGAAATGGAAAGGGATTACATTTAGCAGGACACCCTAACTTTGAAATACCCAGCTTCACAATTCAATTTTAGCAAACATAATACTTTGACCTGATTTATTCACTGCCTTTGGGGAGARAAAAAGTGTTCATTTTTTTTAGGAAATGAGAASCATTTCACTCTGCCCTGAATAGGCCTGAATATTCAAGGCACGAAGCTTGAAAAAGCCTGGATATGATCCATTTATGTAAGTAACTGTGAACYGAGACATTTAGGCCAGTGTGAGTATACCTCTGAAGGTAGACATCAGGAAATGGCATCTAATGTTCTACGTACTAATTCCCTCAAATTTCTTAAATGTTATAGAGTTTATTATTCTTACCTCAAATGCAGCAGTGAAAAGAATCTTTTCCTTGTGTAAACAGACTTGGACAACCTCCAAAACCTATTATTTAATCTGCTAAGGCCGAACTTCCAATTGTGCACGAAGTGAGTCTCACAGAACGACGTACTCGCAAGGGTGTTTTAAACAATAAAAGGAATCCAGTGATAACTGAACTATGCATTTGAGGATATTTGAAGTTCACACTTGAGAACAACAGAAATAGGATATACTGCGTTTTCTCTGCAGTGTCTGGCAAAACGAAGCCTGTTGCTTAATGTTCACATGGTTACTGTTCCCCATCCATGAAGACGGTCCTCTAAGCTCAAAGATCAAGCTGTGATGGGTGGGCCAGGACTGAAAAGAGAGGTATGTCACCTCCCCGCCCTCCGGACTCTCCACGGAGCGGGCGGGTCCCTCTCGGTGACGGACGAGGAAACGGCTCAGCCCTTTCCGCTCCCCTCACCGAACGGCCCCAGATCTCCCCTCGCGGTTGTGCCTCGCCGCCCTGCCGCTAGGGGTATAACAAGCGTCTCCATGGCGTTGCCTTCCTTCAGGCTTGGCCTGGACTCGCCCGGGCGGCGCAGCCCTTCGCTCCACGGCCGCCCGGCGTAGGCGGAGCGACGCGCGTCCCGGCAGCACCGCCTCCAAGCGAGCGGGAGATTTGAACGGAAGAGGCGGCGGGYGGACGTGCAGCGTTAGGTGGCGAGCTTTGGGCATGGTGGAGGGTCCGTGCTGTGCCTTGTACGGAGAGAGGCTCCGCGCCCGAGTGCGCCAGGGCCAGGCGGTGCGGAGCACGCAGGGCAGCGCATCGCCAGCCGGAGCCGGCGGCGCGGTGAGGGGCCGGGGCCGCGGGCTGCTCTGGTGGCGCGT
>NW_028186468.1:4303402-4591601 GCF_003343005.1 Rhea americana | reverse complement strand
GGGGGCGGGGCGTGGGGAGGCGGCCGTTGGCGGGGCGGCGCTGCCGCCTGTGCTTAGAGCGGGTTAGCGTGTGTGTATAAATTCTGCCAGGTCTGGGAAAGGAGACCTCTCGTTGCTGTTAGGAGTTGTAGGGCTGCTGAAGCGTGGGAACGTTTGGCTGAATGACATGAACTTAAGAGCAGGATCATTAGTGTCGCTGACATCCCTTTCCCTTCCCCTGTAATTATGGCAGAGCCTTAACCACAGCAAATGTTAGCTGACAGGGTTCCCCCTGCTCCCACCCCACACACACACTTTTTTGTTCCTTTAAATTGATATGCCTTAAAATACTCTTGTTTTCAACAAAATAAATTAGCCTTAGCAGGTAAGATGTTTAAAGAGATGCTGGAGCTGGAGAAAATTAGGCTTTTTCTAGATGAGAGAAGTGGTAGAATTCCTTCTGTTCACTAAAAAGGGTAAATTTTAAAATATCATTTGGCTTCAGGAATTATGGTACAAGGAAAATTATAGTATTAGTTCCTGGTTTTAATGCTTTTTTGGGTGATCTCATAAGCCTTCAAAATTGAAGGAAATAGGACAGAGAAAGATACAGATTAGTCTACAGAAAAATGAATTTATTTACATAAGTATTAGCTTTAAAAAATCAAATTAATTTGACCAGCTATTTAAATAAATAATTCATGTGGCATCTCTGCTCTCAGTGTATACACGATATGTAATTTCTCTACTAGTTTTTATCCTTTTTGTTGGCAGCATAAAATAATTCAACAGTATAAAACTCTGCTGGGGTTTATGAGACCTTCTGGTAGAAAAAAGATGTTAGTGTATAAATGAGCAGTTCTAGCTAATGAGCTGTGAAGATCCAGTACTCTGGTTTTGATTATGGAGGTGGCTATTTTTTTTTCTCACGCCTATTTTTGTTTAGCTGTGCGAMATGTTATGCATTGCTTGTGTCCTCAGTATATTGGATATCACCAGACAGAAAGCTGGTGTGCTATTTTTTCTCCTTTTGTGTATGTAAGTTAGTGTAAGATAATACTTAAATAAAAGATCTATTTCAGAAAGAATGTAGTTCAAGATACTTGCTCTGTTTAAAAGATATGTAATCAAAAGATTAGTTTTTATAGCTTTATGTCTTTCAGGCCTTTGATTTCAAACTTAAGGAATTATGCCCTTGTAGTTACGTAAAGAAATTTCACTAAATATATTGACAATCCTAACTTTGTACAGTAAAAGTCACCTCAGGATGACTTTCTTCACTAGCAGGCAACCATCACAAGGCTTTTGCACTGTTTAGATCTTGAAATGGCTGTTAATCATGGATAAAGCCTTGGCCAGTGCAAAAGAATCTCCATACTCATAGAGACTATCTAAGAGTCTCCATACTAGGATTAATACAAAGGCTTGCCTGATATCAAAGTGGCATCAGTTTAACCTAAAATATTTTGAAGAACAAATTAGTTTTCCAAGTCAAGTTTGACTCTTAACTGAGTTTAAGAAGCCCTAAGTGGCTTAAAACCAAAATAAACCTTGTTGCACATGGATTTACTTATTTAAATTTCACATGCTATTCAAGAAAAGAGTTGTGAGATTGAGGCAAAAGTATCATTTTTTTTCTCCTTTAATAGTATTCTACCTGCTGCTCAGCATCTTCTGAGATTAGCCTTTCAGCTAGCAGGAAGAGAAAAACACTTCTGTAGACTTAGTCTGGGCTCTACACACAATGCACCATGTTATTAGCATGGCTAAACACTCCAGCGAGAGGCATTTTGAGGAGGCTGGAATTCCACAAATTGCAGAATTAACTCTTTGACAAGTATTTAGAATCCAAACTGTACCTGTTGGTTTATATCATCCTGAAAATCTGTTTGAATTCTTGACTTGAAGAAAAATGCATAAAATAACTTGATTAAAAAAATGCATTATTTCAGTTCAGAAAAGCATGGGCTAAGTTATGATATCCTTGGTAATCATGACTACCTATTTCCTTAGTAAGTATTCTCAGCTTTTGATAGAGCTGCATAAAGAGAAAAGCTTTGATGCTGTGTACATGGGAGCTGAATGAGTACTGATGCTAGAATCAAATTATTGTAATTTCTATTGTAATTTGTGTGTGTGCACACTCATTTTCAGATTTCCGTGAATGAGAATAAAATCCCTGCTCACAATTTCCTTATTGGACATGTTTACAGAGGCGTGGAAACTTTGGGAAAGGAGCTTTTTATGTATTTTGGTCAGATAGCTTTGAGGTAAGAGATGGAGGATGAAAAAAGTCCCTCATGCGTTTAAACTGTACGTTTTCAGGGGGGAATCTTCTTGTTCATTCTTGTCAGTTCCAGGGATTTGAAAGTTAGTGTTACAAACTTCTCTGCAATCTGTCTTTAAATGCTAGAAATACTAAATAGTGACTTAACTTGTTTCAGACAACTTACTGCTTTATTCTTAGTTTAAGATATTATGTAAACGTGTATGAAAAGCTTTATTTTAACAGAAATAAATTATTTGCTTTATTGCTTTATTTTAAACAGAAAATTGCGCTATTTTAGGGACAGAACTCATAGAAATGCATACAGTTGCTTAGTATCATCTATTACAAACTGTATTTGCAATTACCTTTAGCTTTCCTTAAACAATTTAGATTCTGTATTTCAACTGTAGTTCAACATATTTCTGTACTGTAACGGTCAATTAAAACATGAATCTTAACAAAAGGTGCAGTGTAATGGCCTATTAAAACAAAAAAGAATTGTTCTTTATGCTAATTACTATAGCATAAATAGGTGAGGCTCTTACATTTAATAGATAATGCTTATATTTAATGCCTTTCTTTCACCTTCCTATATATATATTTATTTATTTATTTATTAAAAAAAAAAAAAAAAAAGTCTCTCTTCTACATTCCACTTCTACGTTCAAGGTAGTTGTTGTCACTTAGTAACTGATCTTGAAAGGTGCCAGGTCATGATTTTTGATTGTTGATAACATCAACAAATACCTTACAGTTCAGTGACATGATATATTTCCAGTGGCACTGCTCTTGTGGGAGAGTGATGGGACGGAAAATGCTTGGCTGAGAATAGAAGAGTTTACAGTGGCTGCACTCTGGATAAGTAAAGTGATATATTAGTAATTACCTGGGACGATATGCAGACTGATCTCTGATAGCAGAGGGTTGCTGGTAATCAGATATTGTGCGAATATGCTTATTTCTCCAAGTGTTAGAGAAATGCAACCTAGGGGGTTGATATAGAAAAAGTATACACAACTAGCTTTAATACAGAGAGTACTCCTTGAAGAGGTACATCTTTCATTTTAAATACAAAGTGACAAAAGATGGAAGCAATAAAATAAAAACAAAAGCCCCAAATCTAATATGTGATTATGCTGAAAGTCTCTAGGAATAAAAGTTTGTAAACTATTAAAATAGTCCACCTCCCTCCAGGTGTTTCTTCTGGAGTTTTTAATCTCTTGATACAGGTGTTGGATATCCATTGCAACATTCCAAAAGACTTTTCAGTTAGAAGTGCTTCCTAAAGGACATTAGATTAGGGCCTGATGGTTGAAGAAACCAAGATTTCCCTATAGATGAATTCTTAGTGCAGCTTTAGGATGTTTAGCAATTTTTACTGCAAAATACTATCTGAGGAAAAAAGGTAGTGAGAACTACAATTCCCATTATTCTCCTATAGTTCCATTGTAGCATCAGCCAAAGTGTCTGATAGTTCAATTCAAAGGAATTGGGTGTCCCCTGGGAACTTAGCTGTTCATCATCTAGCTAATTATTTATGTGAAGAAACAAAACCTAACCCAAGTTCTTATTTTACATTGAGGTATACCAGTGGTTTTTCCCTGGTCACATTCCTGTTATATAGTTTAGAGAAGAGGTTAAATATGAAGAAATATTTGACTAACAATATCTAAAATACATAAAATATGCTAATAGAAAAAAGATACTATAGAATAAGCACTTATTTTTTTGTTTTCTTTTTGACCCTAATTTAAGGTAGAATTATAGATGATTATATTAAAGGTGGCAGTTTGTTTAAGCTGAATCATTAACAATACTTTACAAAATAGCATAAGGTGACCCTTTCTCAAGGAGTAACAAGGTGTTAGTCTTACAAGAACACTTCAGTGCTTTATACAACAATCATACAACTAACTATGAAGACAGAACTGTCTGTACTTTAAAGCTACTCATATTGTGAAGGATAGGATTATGGTCCTAATCAGTTTCTCTTGCTTTGTGTGAGACTTTCTTAAACAGAGAAGAAAAAGCAATTTAAAAAAAAAGACGGAAGCTAGTTATAAAGAAAAAAAAATAAAAAGGYGGGGGAAGTACCTGAAACAGATGTTACCCTTTTTTAAATGACTGTATTATAAATTATTTGGGTAAGTAAAGGAGAAAATTGTACAGTAAGAAAATATTTTCAAAAAACTGAATTACTTTCAGATACAGGACTTTTTTCATGAAAAGGGTTACTGCTGTACAGATTCTGAATCTATACATAGTTTTTCAATATATCAGGAACAGCTTTTCTTGTCTGCCAAGGTTTCCTGTAAAATCCTGGTAGTTATACTGAATGTTAGTCAGAAAAGACTAGGTAGCATGTTTTCTGAAAAACAGAGCTCTGAAAGCGCTTGAATTTTTGCTCTTGAATTTTTTTTCAAGTGGGAAATGACTGCCTGGTGGAAGAAGATAATCTGGCCATGAAATCCTTTTTTTACAGTATGGTTACTGTTTGCGTGACTTAAAAGTGAGGCAGGCACTTCTGAGATATTGCCATTTTACAGATAGCAAATAACCAAAGAAGGAAATCCAATTCAGTATATTTGATATCTACAAATTGATAAAGTGGGCAGTTAGTTTTGTTTAGAGAGTACAATGAGCAATAACTCCTAAAGAACTTACCACTGGTACTGTTACTTTTAAGTAGATACTCATTTAAACAAGTGCATCAAAGTCACCAAAGGAAGTAGTGTAAAGTTTTAGGAAAATATGAGGCATTTTTTTTCTGAATGTGCCTTTAAAATCACTTAAAAAAAAAAAAAAAAAGTTTTTAAAAAATTAGCAGTAGAGGAAATGGCTAAAAATATTTGCAGAGGTTACTGTCCAATGATGCTAGTGAGCTGTCCCATGGAGGCCATGTTGCCACATAAGTGATACAGTTAATGTGAGAGAAATGGTACTAGGCCTAGTTTCTGTAATGTGCTATTAATATAAGTTTACAGTGATAAACAATTTATAAAAATTTCTAAAAATTGATAAGGTGCCTGTGTTTTTGTATAGCTGAAAGAAGACAAAATATATTGTTGACCCCAAATTCCTTAAAGTGAAAGATTTTTTTGGCTGGAAATCATGTCTTAGCTGTTAGAATTTGATAATATGAACTGTAAGAGTTTTATTTATCACTATAATAGACTGTGCTGTTGTTGAGCTCTTTTATTTATTTTTTTTTGGGGGGGGAAATGTTTTAAATAAAACCAGAGCCTTATAATACTGTGTGACAGGAAAACATTCTAAAAACTTACTTTTTTCTCCTCTATAACAACAAATTCATCATCTTACTACTAGTTGTCATTGAATAACAGGTCTATGTTTAATTAGAGAAACTTTTGTACTTGTAGTTAAAATGAGAAGAGTTCCATTTTTATCTCATTTTAGCATATCAAAGTAATGAAACACACAGGCAAAATTTTGTAATATTCTTAAGGCTCCCTAATGTAAAAGGGATTTATGCATAGAGATAACTGTGAATTATTTTCCTAGTCAAGAACTGGCACGTAGCTATGACAGCTAATAGTTGTGGCTTTTTAGGCTCCTTTTAAATAGTGTACTGGAGCTTGGTAAAAGAAATTGTCAGCTACCAATGTGCATGCTGTTTCCTTAAAACAAATTTACAGGAAATGTTTAGTGCATTTCTAATTAACAGCAGTACATGAGAGTTTAAAGCTTGCTTAAATAATAGGGGCGAGGAGGAGCTATCTAAGCCTATGTAGTATTATTTATGGAACTTGAGAATTGGAATTTGTTAGAAACAAAATTGGCCCAAATAGCTATATTAACTGAATTGAGAGGTAATAAAAAAATCTTTTGAAAGGGACAGCTTTTTGAAAATTGAAAAAAATTTAATGAATAAATGCTATTAGGAAGTTGCATAAAAAGCTGACTTACGATTGCACTTAGTGAACTGTTGTCTTCACCTGGGTATAAAAAAAAAATTAAAATGCCTGTCCTTTCTGATACGCAGCAAAGAGAAAACAAAAGGAAGTAGACACATGATACTGGGTTTCTGTGGTCACATGTAGTTTGATCTAGTCATTCTTTCTGTATCTAGAAAATAATCCACCTTTTTGATATATAATCTTTTTCATTTAAGAAGTATAGAAGTAGGGCACTACCTCCATTCTTCTCTCTGCTTTCTGGGAGCCGAATGTATCAGGTAATTGTGTAATAAATACATAAACAAACTAGATGGGACAACAATCAAACTTGTCCTTTGCTTAGGTAGACTGTTCCCCAGTAGAACATGTTTTAAAATGTAAAACCTCTTAAAGCATTGGTGATCTGTAAAAGGATTGCTTGGAAGAGTCTGTTCCACTACTTTGCCATCTGTGTATTTTTCACTTTTTCTTTTATTAATTTTTAATTTACCTGCAGTTTTTCCCTTGGTCATAGGCAAAGAAAAGCAGGAAAACAACATATGGCAGTTGTTAATTACATTGTTTATGGCATTATTGAAAGTAGCTTTGATATGATAACAGGGTTGACAGTGTGAGGACTGAAATCTTTCCTTTCTTATTTGAAGACTTTTTGCCCCTTTTAACAGAAAATTATCTGGGGAAGTTGTCTATCAATTCTTTAATTCTTTGCTGGCGACCTTAGAACATATGGTGAAAGACTGGCATTTCAAGCAAAACTATTCTAAGTGAGATAGACCAGGAGTGTGTGTTACTTAATGATCACTTTTGACATTTACATAATAAATTCTGAAGATTCCCTGAAAATTGCTGTGTTTTGGAGTATTTCTAATTTGGGGCAGAAAGAGTTCTTCCTTGGGAACTGAGCACTATGTGAACAAGTCATGTGCCGCCATACTACTGTTAATGACTAGAATTAATGCACATGCATACTGATTTAGTTAGATCAGAATAGTTCACAATTCTAAAAAAAAAAAAAAAAAAAAAAAAAAAAAAAAAAAAAAAAAAAAAAAAAAAAAAAAAAAAAAGACTAACTAATGATGCTTGGAAGCATTGTTAAGGTAATACCCTTAATAACTTTGTTTTTTCTCAGGGTTCACTTTGGTATGAATGGTTCCATGTGCATTAATCATGATGGAAGGAAAGACAGAAATGGAGCACTACCAGTTTTGGAGATACAGCTTGCAGAGGATACAGTTTGTTTTTTTGAGGCAACAGTAGAGTATAGGTAAGGTAAAAACTAATGAAATCACAATGTGATTGTCACTATGTTATTAATGGAATTTATTGAAGTGCTTGGATTGCCATTGTAGAAACAAAGAAATATAATAAAAATTCCTAAACATATCATGTTTATAGTATAGCAGTCTACTATCTGTTACTTTTTGTATCAGTTTATATACAGGTAAAGTAGTTTATGCAATAACTCTTTAAATAGTGTCAAGACTGAGAATTAAATTTGGATTGAATTCTGTCCTCTGATTTGATTGCTGAACCCCATTACTCCTTTAATTTGCATTCAAGTCTCAATTTCTTAACAAGGATAAGAATGTAAGGTTCTTCATATGTGACAATTATTGGTTTTAAATTTTTATGCCAAGGTTGTATTTTCATTTTTGTTTCCTTTTTGAAAGCAAATTGTGTTACTGTTCTAGTTAACATTAACTTGATGTATTAATCCATCAGCACTGTACTTCTCAATGCTAATAAAACTAATAGAAAGCTTGATTTAAAAGCATTTGAGGCTCCTGGATGAAAAGGAATTTGTAAATTAACATATGTTACTTCACATAAATTCACATACATGTTTAAAAAAATAACAGCTTATGTAAGTTTGAGACTTCTTGCAATGAATTCTTTTGAAACTTTGTACTTTTAACTATTTTAAAATTAGGTTTAATTGTAAACCTAATTGTGAAACCTAAAATTAACCTCATAAAATCAAGGTTTAATACAATCTATCTTTTATTATCATGTTGAAACTACTGGACCCTGTAATCTTATAGTTAGTTATGGCTGATGGTCCAAAACCATGATATTTCCATATTCAAAATAGTTCTAAGACAAGGACCTGGCAATTATTTTTCAAGCTAACATGAACAAAAAGAGGTGATTTCTTTCTTGTGTGTTGAGCCAGATGCTAGCATGCTCCACAATACCTCTGCCTGTCATTGGTATTCTCTTGGTTTGTTCTATCTGCATATAATGATATAATGTACCATCATATCGTAAAATGTTGTATTTAAAACCATATAGGTAAATTAGCATATAATTAAAAATACTCTATGTCTTACTGTGCCTTTTCTTCCAGAAATGCAGCTGAAAGTGAGCAGAAAGTGAGAAGGATGGAAAGTTTGGATGTCTGCTCTCCAAAATTTAGCTGTTTAAGAGCAGAAAGTGAGATTAAGCAGCAGAAATCCCGCATGTTGTGTGATGTGTTACTGGATCAAGCAGTATTACCTGGAGTGGGAAATATCATAAAAAATGAAGCACTATTTGACAGTGGCCTCCATCCAGCTGTTAAAGTGGGTGAAATGCCTCAAGATTGTTTTTAATGACAACAAAATATTAGGAATGTAAATATAATGTTTATATAACATTTTGTCATATCCTCTGAAGTCTTGTTTTTTCACTTCTTATTACTTAAGTTCTTTTAAGACCTTTAACTTATGTTTTATCATTATAATCTAGGATATTTGTTTTATGCTAGCTGAGATCTTTTTTGTTTTGCTTGTTTGTTTTTTGTATTCTCATATTTCTTTGGTTTGCATCCTCAAGCAAGTGTCTGCAAACTTCTGTGGAGAATAAAGTCTGATGTTTGCAAATGAGTCTGAAATTATATAGACTGTAAAGCAAAGCTGATGAAAACAGTATCTGGAAGTCTACAACATATATCTTTTAAACATAATTTGCATAAGAGATTTCATAGGATCAGTCTGGATTTGAATCTTATCTAGAGTTGTATGATGATATCCATTCTGAAGTGAATGAATATTCATTACAGTTTGGGGAGGGTTGTCAGTGCATTTGCAGCAGCTTATCATTTCTAAGACTTAAGTATTGCTGTAGAAAAGAGCCTATCCATTCTGGGGGAATGTTAATGTAAAAATGGCACTGCTGCTATGCTTGGTTTATTTGAACAAAAGTTAAAATTGACAGGAGCTAAAGCCTTCTTATGTATCCAACACCCAAAGCTGGATGAATAGGTTAGGAATTGTGCTCGTATGCTTTCTCTCAATCAGTGTTAATAACAAAACAAAAGGGTAAGTGAACCATTCTGTGCTCCACAGCGTTATCAATACCTTGTTTCTGTGGACTTTGAATGCTGGTTCTGTTGAAACTACAGAGAAATCCCTTCATTAGTCTTCTCTAAAATATCTTAAAAAATAAAAATAAAAACTTAGAAAGGACATCCTGGAGGTTTATTCTAATGTCCTTCTCAAAGCAAGACTAAACTTTCACATTAAATCGGATTGTCTGGAATCTTAC
This sequence comes from Rhea americana, assembly GCF_003343005.1. Taxonomy (NCBI): domain Eukaryota; kingdom Metazoa; phylum Chordata; class Aves; order Rheiformes; family Rheidae; genus Rhea; species Rhea americana. The sequence continues at coordinate 4,581,911 of NW_028186468.1, read as the reverse complement.
GCAGTGGAGTTCCAAAAATCTCAAGGACAGATTTCACAGCCCCCACTTCAGTGCTTAATCCATGCCTAGGTATTAATCAAAATGCATTGGGGTGTGTCTACCATGTGAGCTGGCAGAGGAAAGAAAAGTATGACTTAGAATTTTGATATTCTTAATAAAAAAGTGACTTGATATATCTCACTCAAACTGTCGTGCCTTTGGCTCAAGTATTCTTCCTGAAGGTCTCTCATGGGAAAGAGCCTATCTGATGGTAGTTAAGTTATGTCATTTCCCCTAGGAAACCGTGAGGGAACTAAGAGTTATTAACTCCAAGAAGTTAAAACTCATGTTAGTGTCCTATGATCAGGAACTCTTAGGTCAAATGTAGAGGAAGACCACTGAAACTTTTTTTTTATCTAGTATGCCTTTCAGCAGTGAGACAAAGTACGCTATTTAGTATTCACACAACGAGTTTGTGTAGTTATATGTGTAAATATACTATTTTACTGAGATATTACATAAAACATGTAGCCAGAGAATTCATTGTAACAGGAAGCCATGTAATTCCATATTTGCTGAAGATGTCTGGACAGCTAGTGTATTACAGGTGGTCTTACTGTTGCTTAGCATACTAATATTGTAAAAAATTGTGTTTGTCTTATTCACAGGTTTGCCAACTGACGGATGAACATATACGTCACTTGGTGAAAATGACACGTGACTTTGCCCTTCTTTTTTATAAGGTAAGGCCTCGTGTTTCTGAGAAACCTCCAAAACTTGGCTCCAGTGTGTATTTAGTTAAATGTTACCTTCTAGTGGAAACAGTAAAAAGATGCAACAAGACAAATATTTCAGTGAATAAGAATCTTGGTTTGGGTGCTATTAACTGTGAATTGTCAAATGGGGGAGAGGTGGTAGAGTGTAGCCTGTTTTAACACTGTGCAGAACCTTGGCACAGTTGCAGCAGATGAGTTTGACACCATGTTGCCTGGTGAGTGAGTTCAGTTCTGCTGTGTATGCATTGCAAAGTCACTCTGCACATGTCAGAACTGATGTACATTAAGCACATGTTTACAGGCAATAACTAAACTGTAAAGGTCATCTTTCAACACGAAACTAAGAATTGCCTTGGAAGTATGAAGGTGATTGAATTAATATAGCTTCATTTATGAAACTTTGAAATAGTAATTTCTTTGACTAATAAATGGTAACTTCTAACAAGGTTAATTTTGTATAGTTAACAGGAAGTCTGCCCAGGTATAGAAGACAGGAGCTTAAAACTGGTTTCGGAAAGTAGTTCGCAGGCATGTGGGAAGTGTCCTGGTGAGATGTTTGGCTGCCAAATGCAGCTGATGAATAGGGTGCTGAGATTCCTGTCAATGTATTATTAATCATGGGGAAAAGCCTTCTAGCAGGCTTTCTCTATCTTTCTTGTAATGAGTTGAATCTTGTTACATTTTAAACAACGTTTTTGGTTGCTGGAGGGGAGAATTCAAGGTTCTTCAAACTGCTACAAAATCAGTAGCGTTTGTTTCTTCCCCTGAAAACCAGTAATTCCTGGTTCATGGTGGCAGTTGCTCTTTAACTTTAAAAACAGAGGATTCGTAGAGAAAACGTAAGGTTTTGTTTGGTTTTGTTTTTTTCCTGTTTGCAGAGAAATAAACAGTAGCAGTGAAATGGCTGTCTGTTTCTCTCAGCATTTGTTTATGAAAAGCAAGCAGTTAGTCTTTGGAAGGTAAAGAGAAGAGCGCTAAGTTAGTTTTCCTAATGCAGCCTTTCTGTCACAGAGGCTAAAAATTTAACTGTTTAATACAGTTTAATAATAAAAATTTAATAGTAAAACTGCTTAAATTCCTGCTTCTCCCTCAACTCACTGAAGAGAAGTGTTCAATCTCTCCAGGCAAGGGAAATCTCACTCTCCATACTGGTGAAACCTAGCAGTAAAGAGAGAGCACCAGTTCTGCATTAGCTATAATACTGAGACCTTTAGATGTGTAACAGGCTTTTGGAGTGACAGTAAACAAATCACTTAAACTTCTGTAGCTCTGTTTATCTATTTTCAAAATTTTTATAATCCATACTTACACAATATTTGTTCTTATAAATATTATTCTAATAATAATACTGTATTATTATTTCAAATAATCCCTTACAGATCCAAAGATGTGCAATCTTATTGATGTAAATAATTGCTGCTTTTGTTTGGCTTTTAAGTTACTGAGTGGTGGTTCTACAGATAAGAAATTAACTCCAACCTTTAGGAGAAATCCATGAAAAAACAAACTGCTTGTCAATATTCAAGCAAATATGTAATAGAAATACTTTCCAGTTAAATTACTGGATAGTGAATTGTACTTTCAAAAGCAGAAACAGCTGTCATTCAGCAAGGCTAGTTAATATGGCTGCAGCAGAAGCAAATATGTTGAGCCACCTGTATTCTCAGAAAAATCCATGAGTCCTCAAGCATTGTGGAGCTGGAGCCTGTCAGAGCTGGGCTGGTTTTGCTAGGCCAGCTCTGATATCATCTGATCTGTGCTTATGGAACTGTGACTATGGTGCTGATTCTCATGTAACTCTCCAGAGCTGGCTTGGCTCTCCTACTTTCTTTTCTATTTGTTTTTCTTCACCAGTTTTATCAGCCTATGATGACTTCATGCAAATTTTCTCATGAGATGTGCTTGCTTGTCAGCCTTCTGGAGGCTAATTAGATCACATGTACTAAACTAGTACCATGCTTCCCTTAATATGACTTTCTGCCACAATCTAGGAGGCCTGGCATGGCTCTTCAAGGGCCAGCTTGTGTTTTGCATGGCTTGTGCTGATGTGAAACTTTACTGGGTTCAGGCTGGCTCATACGGAGTCTCTGGAATATGGCATTGTGCCATTCTCCAGGTTTTGGGAAGTTTGATTAACCCAGATTGTAGTGTCAGGCCTGAGCTGCCTCTGGGGGGCTTTTTGTTGATTTTTTTGTTTGTTTTTCTTTTTTTGTGCTATGCTATGTTGCTGCTTGTGAAATTCCTTGGGAACACTCCAGCAGGGAGTAGGTCAAAGACTGGTGCTAAATCAGACTTAGCTGATCTAGCCAGACTCAGGCTGGATTCCTGGCATATGTTTGCCTGTGCCATGCAAGTATGTTTTCTGGTTTCGTTCTATTCTTTATTATGTGGAGAATTCCAGACTCTAGTCTAGATTTGGAGTCAACTCTTTCGTAAGTCTGAAGTACAGGTAATAGCATTTATGAGTATCCCTTAAATGTCTTTGTGTAGTAATTCAACTGTCAGTTTACATATGGGGGGGATTTTTTGCCTTTTTTGGCCTTTTTTAATGTTGACTTCAGTTGAAATTAAATTTTTATTGGGTCTTTAACTTGTATTCTAAATATGTTCTGCTTTAGTGTCGCAAAACAGGTTCTCCACTCTACAAACACTACAAAGTATACAGGTGCCCTACCTGTCATCAGTGCAATGGGAAGATCACGGTATGTCGTTTAGGAGAGAACGACAGGATGACCTACTTTTGCTGTCGATGCCAAAAGACTGATCCCCAGCTTGTCAATCTGAGGTATTGTTGTCCCAAAATCTGGGTKCTATTACCCGGTGTGCAAGCAACCAATAGACACACAGGGTCGAGATATTTGTTTATTTCATTTCTGCGCAGAGATGGGTGCTAGGTGGTAAATCCACAAAGCTAGCACACCTTCTCCCCCTCTCATTCTTGATCTATACACACTTTTCAGGGAGTATTTTATACAAATCTTTCTATTGGTTACAGTTTCATTACCTCAGGTAATCGCYCTGYGCTTGTGCTTTCACATTCYTGTTAATTAGCATAGGAAGCGAAGAAGAGGCAGTAACATCATTATCATGTCATTTCCATCTCATTATTCATTTAGGGGTGTGWAGTTTAATATGTTAATAAGCCTTAATGAACCTAAGGTCACTTCTGGGTTATTCTGCTGTTTTTGTCTTACYTACCCCTCGCATTCTTCAAAGCGCTGTGGTTTCATCAAGGTTCTTTAGCCAGAGCTGGTTATCCTTTGCAGTACTGTTTTTCTCTCTCCCTTGTCCTTGAGTCTCATTAACTATTTGCAAGGTTTTTCTCACAGTATCTCTCTAACAGTATGACTGTGATTCTGTAACACTTGAGCATAGTTGTTGTCTGAAAAGTGCTGTAACAGCAAGAAAACATCAGTTCACAAATATGGTGGATCCTTGTGCATTTAATATCCAAAGTTTCTTGACTTTACAAAAATAAATATTTTGGCATTTACAAGTGTTTAAAACTGGTTTCTTGATACCTATGTATTTCAAAGGGCCTAACTTCTATTAAATAGCTAGTACTGTAACCAAATGTGGGAATTGTATTGAACAATTCATAGTATGCAGAATTATGCACTGTTTCTGGAAAAACTGCACCATATTCTTGATATTATCAAAATAATAGGCTTGAATGTTTACATACCACTGAGTTGAATGGTGGAGGGAAGAAAGAAATGCGTGCCCCTTTACAGCCCCCTCCAATCAAATAGGAACAGCTAGACAGCTTTGCATCTGTGCTATTTTGTTCTAGCTAGAAAGTTATGAGGAAAAACTAAACTTAAGTAAATTCAGAATGCAGCAAATCTTGTAGAGCTTCTGAAGTCATAGATTCCATGCTTTCTTAATTGTTAGTGTACTTAGAACACTTTTTCTTCCTTCTTACAGGTTTTGGAAAGATTTTAGTAAAGTGTGCCGCTGAATGTTCCATGTGAATTGTGTTAGCAGCAGCTTTTTTGCTTTTTATTTTTAAAAAAGCACAAAACGCATTTGATACCACACAGAGGCAAAAAGTAATGGTTTCAGAAGAGTCTTACTCACTCGTAAACACTTATGTTGCTCTTGAAAATTTTCATCTCAGGCCTCAGAAGCTTGCTTTTTTATTTTGAGCTTTGTCAGTCTAATAAAACATACTGTTCTGTACAAACTTTGCCTTCATTATTACATACATTTTTGGGTGGAGGTGGGGGGAGAGGATAAGATTTACACAACCTGCAAATCCCTCTCCTGCCCCCTTCTTTTAAGACAACTGTAACTCAGATGGCTGAAGGGATTCTTGCTTAAGATTTAAAAATCATCCCTGAGCACAGATCAAACAAAGAAAAGTCCAGCATGGAAGATAAATATTTCACATGCTGATAACCTCAATTTGCTATATTTTCAAAGGTTATAATGAGAAATATTTTGCAAGGAAGTAAGAGGACAACAATGTTCCAATGAGTCAAATAGAAAATAGTACAGGAAAAAATAATTTCTCCTGTCTCTCTCTCTGTCTCTCTCTCTCTCTCGCAGAAAAGTAGCTATGGTGGAATTTATTTAAAAAAAAAATCTGTTGCATTTTTTTTTTAAGAAAACAATAAAACAGTGGTATCTTCCAATTAAAAAAATGTGGTAAAAGTAGCTGTAAAATAGTCATTTCTAGTGATATCCTCATCATAATGTCAAATTGTTGTATTCTGCTGGTCTGTGTTTTCTATTATGCAGTAGCTGTTATCAAAGTATGTTTAACTCAAATGGCCACTAAATGCTTATCTGCCATTTCAAGCTTTTCACGTTTCAAGGCCAAAAGGAGCCATTGTGATCAGACTGACTTATTGCAGATCATAAGCTGTAGTATTTCACCCAGTGGGTTCTTGGGTCAAATTCTGTAGCTTATGATTTTACTCACTTGAAAATATGAACAAAACATCTATTATAAGCTACCTTATCAAATCAAATGTACCCTGAATCTCTAAAACACGTTTTTTCCCCTATCTCATGATAAACAGGTAAAACAGGAAAACATACCAGATTACACATAGGATATGCTGAATATAATCAGTCTAGTAATGCATCTTTGATACCTCAGTAGTAGAAATGATTTAATAATGTGAAACTATCCATTTTTAATACAGACTTACTACTTAAGCTGTTTCTTATTTAGCCGCAGTATTTTGGTGAATGCTGCTGTAATGTCTATTCTAGCTCTTGACAGCACAGGATGTCTGAACTGTGAGCATTTCTCATTATTGTCCATACCCTTCTTGCTGAGAAAGATGTGGTAGGTAATGGATATCCCTACCATTACAAAAGAAGCATATCTTGGAAGCCTGTTGAGAGTGACAATTGCAGAATAAATGACAGGTCTGACGAATATCTCAACAATTCCCCAAAATAGCATTTTATTTTTTAATTGAAATATTTAAATTTTTAATATTAAAAAGTCTCCAGAATGTGCATAATTTCATGACAAGTTAGGCAGAAAAATGTTTGAACACTTATCAACCATAGTACTTTAAAATTCGCATATATCCCTTACTGATAACAGTTTCTGTTATATTTAATATGCTAACAACATCTGGATATTATGGCAAAAGTAGTCCTTGATAACATGCAATGATTGCAAAATAGTAACTATGATTCTCAGCAAATAAATCTGCCAACATGAGAAGGTGCTATCATTGAACATGACCGAGCACTGGAACAGGTTGCCCAGAGAGGTTGTTGAGTCTCCGTCCTTGGACGTACTCAAAAGCCGTTAGGACACAATCCTGGGCAATGTGCTCTAGGGTGACCCTGCTTGAGCAAGGCAGGGGTGGACTAGATGACCTCCAGAGGTCCCTTCCAACCTCGGCCATTCTGTGATAGTTTACAGGAATATAAATACAAATAAAATCTATTGAAGTGTTTGTAGTACAGTTTTGGCTCACCAGTCACAAGTAGGACATTTCTGAACATTTCTGACATCTTTCCTTTAATGAGAGGAGAAAATCATGAAGCAAGAAAGAAAATTATTAATTTTGAACAGGCTCCTAAATGTTAAAAGTATTTTAGCAAATGGTGACACACAGGACAAATTTTCTAAGTTTAAGGTTTTCAGTTCTGTTGGCTGTTACGATAACACGACCTAATGGCTATCATTTAAATGATAAACAAGAAATTTGTTTGTTATATTGTGTGAATTTCTTTGTATCAGCCTCTGGACAATTCTTCATTTGTTAATGCATTTGTTAGCTAGCATTCTGTAGAAGCAAAAATATTAGAACAATCTTCATTTCTCCCCAGATTTCTTGCTGCAGTACTTGAAAATGGTACAGAATTTGAGAAAGGCTGGAGTATTGTGCCATAGAGTATAACGGGACAATAATTAGCTTTCTGTCAACTTCAGTTTGAATATTTTTATTTATATTACCTCTCCAGCATTGGGGAAGATTTGCCCTTTAGGTAAAGAAAAAGATCAAATTCTAATCATGACATGCTGTCCAAGCTCGAATAGACAGCTGTAACACTGCGTTCACTAGCCCTGTGTCTCCCTGCACATAGTGGTGTAGGGTAATTTGTAGAAGAAACATCACAAAATGCTAACATCATTCTTTTTTTCACAGCAAGCTGCCAACTAGAAATAGCTTAATTGGCTGGGCATATGGCAGGGGGTCATGCTCTAATGAACATGTAGCTCAGAAATCTGAAGAAGAGTGGACATGTATGCGCTGTACCCTAATAAACAAGCCTTCTGCTAAAATTTGTGATGCCTGCTTGACTTCAAGGCCTGAAGGTATTGAAAGATAGTTTGGAACTTGGATTGGGGGGAGGGAAGAGGATTGTATATTTGATGCCATTTTCAGAACCATAAAACTATAGAAAAGTGCCTCATAGGTAAACTGTAAATCATTTTTATGTAACTTTCACTAACTTTAAAGCCAGATTTTGGGAGAATCTTATGGAACCAATCATGGAAACTGTCTTGTCTTAAACTAAAACACTAAAAATATCCAATCTTTTAGGTTTGTGTGCAAGTGAGGATTCTATGGACAAGCAATTTCTGCGACCCTTTGTTTTTAATGGGGGAAGGAGTGAGACAAAATGCCATTCTCTCATTCTTTCAGCTCCCCTTAAAGTCATCAAATGTTTGCAGCATATTTCTGATAGAGAAGAAAATTGCTGTGGGGGGAGGGCAAAAAGTAATTTCTATTCTTTCATGTGAACAAAAGCACTAGGAGAGTGTATTTTAGAACTCTTTGCAAAGGATGAGTCAGGGTTTCTTATGGGCTAGGTATATAGGCTAACTCCAAGTTCAAAATAGGGATGGTTCAGGACTTGCTTCCTAAATTTGTTGTTTATCTCTTACTGAAGCTTTACTGCTACTACCTAGACTCTCATTGAGCAGCAGCAGCAGTGCATGAGACATAGAAAGTGAAAAGAAAATGGAAATAGAACTGAATGAGTAACATACTCATTCAGTATGTCATGAGTATGACAGCCTTCTGTCCAGATTTCTGTTTAGAAATACAGATTAAAAACAGATGAGTGAAGTAATGGACTTCACCTTGGCCCTGAAACCTGTGTGTGGGTTTGGTAGGTTTTTTGTTTCGTTTTTTCAAATGTGAAAGAGAAAACTAAGCTCTGCTCTTCATTTTCTGTAGTAAAAGTGTTGTAATTATTCTGCAATTGGATTTACAGGAAGTTAGGTGGATCAACACTCACACTCCGAGATATTTGAATTGTTCCATGTATTCCAAGAAACATAAGTCTAAAGGTGTGCATGTATGTGACTTCTTAGAACTAAAGCTGATCCTATAACAGCTCTATTAATTGAAACTCTTCTACTTTAAAAACTAACCCTCCGCTTACTTCTTGCTGTGCCTACAGAATAACTCAATAAAGTGTCAGAAGTCTGCATACTACAACTTAATCTTTTATTTTTCTAGCCTTAATTCTGCAAAACTGAGGGAAGCTACTTTTCAGTAGTATACAGGCTCTTCATATTTGAGAAGAATTAATGCATTTATTTAAGCTCCAGGACTGATTGTTTAAAAGTTGTTTGGATTTAACAACATGACTTAAAGTATATATGCTGAAATTGAAATTAAAGATCACAGATTCTCATAGCTCTTGAAGGTACTTTGAGCCATACTTTTCAAAGTGCCAAAAACCTCTCAGCCTGCTTGAAGAAGCATCTTAGGGTACTGATGCCTGTTTTTTACAAAATCAGTTTAAATCATTTTTTTAACGTAAGTGTTGATTCACTCTAGATACCACCTTGTATGAATGGAATGGTGTGTATCAAACTCCTCTCTTATTCCAGTTAAACTCCCAGTTTCCCAAGCCAGGAATCAAGAAAAGTATATTTTTGTGCATAGCATAGGATTTGTTGCCAGCAGAGGCTAATCACCTTGTTCTTTCACTGCAAAATCAGTGCCAGAAACCTATAACCTTTAATCTGCACACAGACTCAGATTTACCAATCAACGTCTCTCCTAGAATTAATACTCTTTGCTGGATCTTAAAATATATAGCAACCTCTGCACAGCACAGATCTCTAAAGCTTTCTATCAAAATCTTGTTCCATTTCTTTTCCCATACTACTTCTAAGTTTTGCTTCTTTAGCTATATGCTATTACTGCAAACAGGCTTGGAATTTGAAAACTTGTTAGATTTAATGGAATACTATTACAAACTTTTTTTTTCTTTAATAAGACTTTACATTGTAGAAGTGTTATCTGAGTTGGGGGGGGGGTTGTTTTGTTTTTAAATATGGCTTTGCTTATGTCTCTTATCTTACAGGCATTAAGGTTCCCTGTCTTCCATCCTCTCCTATAGCTTTCAAGTATAGAATACTCTTCAAATCTAGCCCTATTCAAATAACTGTAACGTTATCCTGAAATACACAATGTTGGCTCCAAAACTGTAATAGCTTTGGTAACTGAAGAAATTTGGTGTTATATCTAATCTGTGACAGGTTTTACGATCTTTCAAGATGTAAAGTAAACAGAAGTAAATTCATTGTTTCGCTCTGTGAACAGTTGTAGATTATAAATATGATCTATAGACTTGCTCTACACAGATGGATTATAACCAATGTTTTATTTTTCCTTAGTTCCAAAGATAGAGAATGATGAAGATTCTGCAGCCTTTAACAGAAGCTTAATGAAGTACCCTTGTAATGATTTTGGAAAGCCAAGTGTAGAAATAAAGATCAACAGGAAAGCTGCATTTGGACATACAACCCTTGTCTTAACAGACCTTGGTAGCAAAGTTGTTCTGAGAAACAATACCCAAATATCTGATGGACACACTCAGCATGATTCACCAAAGAGAAATTTGGATCAAATCCAAAATAATGTATTCCAGTCAGGGGGAAGCATAGACAAGTACTGTTCAACAAATGTCACGGCTATGGCTTCATCCTCCCATCAGCAGCCTCTCTCTTTCAAACCAGTCCAAAAGAAGCAGAAAACTGATCATATATCCCCTGTTCTCCAGCATAATATAGGTATCAGGTATGTTATTCTAAAATGTAAATAAGTCTTTTTATAATCACATAAACAAACTTTATACCTGAAGACTAATGGAATACTGTAGGGTTCGGACATTGGCTTCAGATTTCTGTCAGAGGTAACTTATTCCTGGGTAACTAGAATTACATTCAGATTTCAAAAACACTTAATGACCTAGACTTTTACTGAAAAAGTCCTGATTTTGGCATCTAGCCAGTCCTGTTGTTAACTGAACTGCTGTTCATAGTTCAGATTTTTACATGGAATAGCACAGTATAGCTCTAATCAGTAAACTGGACCAGTTCTGTCTAAAGAACTATCTGATCACTGCTTGCATTAGTGATGTAGTTGCTGTATTCTTAGAGAGATCTTGAAATCATTATGAAAGATTCCAAAATGTGAACTGATGTCCCTCTTTAAAGTAGACAGGTGATCTTTTCTTACTATTTTGATCATTAATTTGTTTTCCTTGTTTAAAGAGATGGTCTTTAATCCTTTACTTTTGTTATTTGCAAGAGCATATATGCTTAGCTTTTTTACCTATTGCAACCTAAAGAGAAGAGAAACAGGTCTGTGATGGGAACTCTGCTAAAATGCTATCTATCTGAAAATTAGAAGCACGAAAGATAAATCTTTTTATCTCTCTTTAAATGTTTAAATTCTTACAGCATAATGAGAGTAGCCAAATGACTGACTTATTCTAATTAAAATGATTTGTAAACTAGCAATTTTCAATATTTGTCCAGGGTATGAACCTCTGTACTGGTAATTTGAAGAACCTCCCAATGCTATTTTCTCTTAATCTTTCCCTCATCCTACATGTAATTACTTGACAGTCCACCCATCCTAAATTTTTACAGCTACACAGCCCTATTCAGACACATCCATAGTCTAGTTAAGAGAAATTTGGTGAGAACTTATTGAAGTTGTCAGGGAAAAGACTGGCAGAGATCCACAGCAATAATGGGAGTGCAAAGTTGATATAATTAACGGTGATGAATTATATAGAGTGAATGTGAAAGACATTCATGATATGCTACAAAATTCTTGGTGATGTATTTCTTCTGAAATGTAGAAGTATTTTTCACTGTTGAAGCACCTGGTTGTGAAATCAGATCTTGCTTGCTGGCATACTAGGCTGTATGAATACAGATTCTCCTTACGCAGTAAAGGGCTACAGAGAACTGAGGACGTAGGCAGGATAATTGAGACTAGAGGGAAGCACAAAGAAAATGAGACAGCAACAGGTAGTTATGGCAAGTCATCAATTTAAACATATCTACAGTTTGAGGGAGTTTGTTTTTTTCTGAAGCTGTGCCAGAAACGTGTCTCATTTTAATGAGATGTTGGAAGAAAACTTTGCTGATGTCTACAGGACTGTCACCGTCCAGATATAAAACACAACATAAAGCTCCTAAGCTGAAAAACTTAGCAAGAATGGAGTGAACTAATTAATCTTTTCTGTTTTTACTGTGGTTTCATCACTGCTTTTCTGCTCTGTAAATAGATTAGCAATATCTATTTCAGAGATACTAACCTTTTTTAAAAATTGTAATGTGAAAAAGAAGAGCCTTGTGAATTCCATTCAGATAATCTCTGGCTAGTTCAGTCATGAGGAACGAAGACAGAAACTTTATCTCCTTCAGAGAACACTTCCACCTGCTCAGCTAGATTACTTTTTGTCAGAATACGATTTGGAGCATTATAGTAACTTTTTATTGAAGAGGATGTGAAGTGCATCTGTGAAGCGCACAAACATCTGTGACCTTGAGTAATTACTTGATATTGTTGTGGGTTTTTTTCTTCCTCTTCTGAGAGAATTCTTTTAGTGCATGTTGGAATTTGGGAAGGAGGATACAATATAGGGACTATGATTTGTTTTGCAGATGAATATAAGAATATGTTCAAATAGTTTAAAACAATAGTTAATGATAGGGAAAACTGGTATAGTACCTAGAAGATGAGCACAGAGTTAAAGTTGTCTGTTCACTCCTAGGAATCACTCATCTTTACTTAAAAGCACAATAGTGTGCATTAGAAAAGCAAGCTTGTTGGCTGCCACTGTGTGCAAAAGTACATTGAGTGTGCTATCCTAACAGTAGGAGAAAGCATTCTTTGTCTGGATGTGGTGTTGGTACTCCCTTTAACATTATGCAGAAGTAATTTTTTAACCTGTCATTACAGCAAACATCAAGTTAATATGACAGATGGTATTTGTACGTTAAACACGGGCCATCCTCGCTGCACTAAACATAGCCGCCTCTGCAGCCTCAGAGTTGTGAGAAAGGAAGGAGAAAACAAGGGCAGACAGTTTTATACTTGTCCTCTACCCAGAGAATCTCGGTGTGACTACTTTCAAGTACGTATAAGATTTCGGAGTCTGTTTTCTAATAAATAAGATTATATGCCATTTCCTTAATTCAGTAGGTCTCCTTGCTGCTCACTTACCCTAGTCTCTGTAATTGTGGAAAGATATAATCCATTTAAAGCTTAAGGTCATTTTGGATACTTTTGCACACTGAATTGAAACTGAGAACATAATGGTAGCTATGAATGAGCAGTTTATTATTTACTTCTTATAGCTTTGAAGGCAGGCATCTGCTTGTACAAATACTCAATCTAACTGAGTGCAAAGTAGGAGAGATACATAGTAGGAATGTTGATTGGAAGGGACTTCTAGAAGCTGTTTAGTTTAACCTCCTGCTTGAAGCAGGACTTTTACCAACACATGTATCTGTCTAGCCAAAATCTTGAAAACCTCCACAGACGGAGATGCCATAATGTCTAGATAACTGCTGTGCTAATGCCTAATGAGACTGTTCCAGCTGCAACTTGTGGCTACTGCTCCTTATTTAACTGAGAAGAGTTGTCTCAGTCATTTACTATCAGGCAGCTGCAAATGAATTCAGGACAGTAATAACTGTGACACCTTAATTTTAAAGAATGTGTGTATTCTAAAGTTACAAAGTTAAAATATTTAACACTAAGTTATATGTAGTTACAATTAATGTTACAGAAAAATCTAAAATCATTAATCACAAAAGACAACAAGTTGTCTTAACTATCAGGAGAAGTACACTTACCTGCTAAAGCCTCCTCTGTAGATCTATTTCAAATTTCTATTACCAATTTTAAAATAAGGAATTCATAGCCATCACATACACTAAAACTATTTCTTTTGGCAGTGGGCTGATTTGAATTTTCCATTCTGTAACCATGGGAAGCGCTGTGTTATGAAGACTGTGTTGAAGATTGGTCCCAATAATGGAAAGAACTTTTTTGTGTGCCCTTTTGTGAAGGAAAAACAATGTGGCTTTTTTCAGTGGGCAGATAATGGGTCAGGTATGCAGATTATTGCTTGATACTGAAATTTTCACCTGTAAAATGACATTCTGTAGTTATTTGCTCCTTAGGATGTCTTAGAAGTATTTGACTTTTTTAGTCATTATTGGGTTTTTTTTTCTGTTTATTGGTTCATAACGAAATAGGTCCAACAACTAAGAAAAGAACTACAGATGTTGAAAGAGTAATTGCTATCTCTAGTCCTATGGAAAAAAAAAATCAAACATTGCTTGCATCTTGCATACTATTTTGAAATAAAAACATTCAACTCTCAATGTATTGTGAGATACTATTAAATTCCAATTAGCAAAAAGTGAACCATTTGCTCTCTCAAAAATGTCACTGAAGTTTGTCAGCAATGTAAACTTCCAAGTATATGTAATTTATATAACGGATAACTACTTAAACTATGAATTTAGATTTTTTTATGCATGAACATGAATTTAATAAAACTCAATTTTTTCAATTAATTCAATTAATTTAATTATTTAATAAAAATCATTACTTTTTAAATAAGCACCATACTTAATTTCTTCTGAACTCAAAATGAAACAGCAATGGTTTATATACTTCAAATCTTACCATAGTTGAATATATGTGACCTTGTTAGATTTGGAAAACAGTGACAAAAAATGTCCCATAACCAACAATATAACTGTACAGCTTGCTTTATTACATATTAAGTCCAATTCCTAACACTTGATTCTGGCTGCTTTCAAAATTCCCCCCCCCACCCCCACCCTAATCTATGTGAAATGTATTTTAAACCATTCCACCTAGGTTGTTTAATTTCAATTTACATTTGCTTGTCTTAATGCTCTTTGATAAGGCAAGAGGGAAGGTAAATAGAATATGTTAAATTATACGTGTGAATCAAAGGAGAAATAAAACTTTTAAGGTCTTAGGAGCACCAGCTSTAGACGAGGGAAACAAAACTGTAATGAACCAATGGGGGTTAGGTTCAGCTCGGTTGGTTAGAGCGTGGTGCTGCTAATGCCAAGGTCGTGGGTTCAGTCCCCATACCGGCTACACTGAGGGTTGGCCTAGATGATCTCCAGAGGTCCCTTCCAACCTCACCATTCTAGGATTCTATGAATGCCTGTAGCTTCAGCCATAACTGAAGGACAATCAGCTTTTGAAGAAAATAATTGAAGAAGCTTATTTGTGAGAGAAAAACAGGTATAAATGTTTCTTTTATATACTGCTCCAGTCTGTGTCTATGCTTCAGAACAAATTCTGTCATTTCTGACAGCTAACTGCTTAGGGTCAGTGGGTCAGGAGGACTTCACTGTACCTTAATGCATATTTAGTTTTTCTGAGGATGTTGTAGAACTTCAGTCCCACTTAAACCTTCCATGGTGCTTGTGAATTCAATTCATTCTTGTCCTATCCAACACAAATTCAGACCAGGCTTTTTTCTTCCTCCTTTTAATAGCCTTTAAACATTTCAAGTGTTCTAAATCTTTCCTTGTAGGAAGGAAATCCTTTCTAATCAGATTACGGAAAACACAATCCATATGTTGCTCAATGAACTTTTTCCAAATAATCTCTCTCATTCATGAAGCTTATTATTTAAAGCAGGGTACAGGACTCCAGCTGAGAACAAAACAAACTACTCTGTAGTGTAGTCATTTTTTTTACTGTCATCTCTTTATATGATACTTATGTAATGTATACACACATTGTGTACATGTGTGTAATATATCACTAACACACTATACATTATGGGTATACATCATTGTAACAACGCTTAGACCTCTAAATCTTTAAAATTGCTATCTAACCAGTTCCTCACTTGGATATGCACAATTGATTAGTGTGACAAAGTCCCCGATCATTATTTTTAAATTGGGCATGCATCACTTCTGAATGGCTTGCACAGGGATAATCCTTTAGTAGTCCAGCTAAACATGAAAGAAATCAAAAAGGAATATAACCCTTTTTGGTCACTTGCCTGTTACATGTTCGATGCTCACTGAAGATTAAATAGGTTTTTCAGATTTTGACGCTTGAAGGATAACTGTTGGACTGTTATGTCTTATTTTAACAGTTGGACAAGAAGTAAGTATCTGCTTACATACAGCACATTTAAGTTTGTAAAGGATTACTGCTTTTATTAACTACTATAATTACTTTCTTTTTACTGTTCTAATAGGTCTAGAATGTATTGTATTGTTCATGCACTTTTTTCATAAAGAAAGTTAATCTGATCAACAGAGTAGTAAGGTGTAAAGCACATTTACCTTTTGAAGAGGCAAAATCTGAATCCTTTATTGAAAGGAGCAGGATATCCTGCATTAGACTAGACACCCATACAATGTCCTTAGCTTATATAAAAGGACAGAGAATATTTCATTTCCTAGTGGAAATAAATCTGCACTTTTTTCAGTACTCTTCATTATGTCAGTCAGGCTGCCAAAATTTCAGTAGGCCTTTAGTATGCATTGTTTTAGAAGTATTGCAGAAAAAATACGTTTTTTTATAAATTGTAAAAACCAATTTGGAAACCAAAAGGAGAAAAAGTGTTTAAAACAAATTATTTTGGTCCTTGTTATTGGTTCATCTATTTAACAATAAATTTATCCCAAAGCTTGGCTAATTTAAATAAACGTGAAATAACCTAGAGTAAAAAATTCATTCATTTTTACAATAGTAAAAGTTTCCACCTTGAATAAAAGCTTATTTATTTTTAAAAAGTGATTCTGTATCACCTCATTTCTGCTACTTCCTGTTAGCATAACTACAAGTATTACCATTTTATAGCTTATATTTATCATCTCAAGCATAAGGTAATAGGCCAGAATAGGTTAGCCAGTTGAAGTAACCAGGGTGACTGCAGATAAAATAGTGAACAATAGCTCTTCAACTCTATCAGTGAGACTGCATGTTAGAAATTTTATAAACTCTATTTGTACCTAAAGTCACAATAAAATATGTTAAGAATTCTTAGCATCTACTGCTCTCTAAAGATGTTTCAGAACTGTTGCATCACTTGAAAAAAGCACTATCTTGGTCAAACAGGTATCTCAAAAGAAACAAACATTTAGATCAAATAAAATCAGACAAGAGATGTAATCTATCAGATAAAATGTTTTAGAGGGATTTTGAAATGTATAAAATAACATTTTAAGAAGTTTAAGCAGGAAATAAGGCAAGAGCCAGAAAGAAAGATACATCTATCAGAGAACACAAAATGAAAGCTTTTTTTGAGTGAACAGAATAGTGAAAGATTCAGACCTGTGAAAGGTTCTCAGGGTACTGCTTGTATAGATATTTTTCCTTCTCTGTTTATTCCATAAACAAAACTAAATCTAGAAATTGATTTTTCAGTTTATTACCTCTTCCTTCAACTTCATGAAGGTTCCTCATGAAGGTAGGGAAACTCTAATACCAAGGAGAACTTATTGCTGTTTTAAAATGCTACAGCTATCACATGCTATACCTTAAATAAGCTTTGGTAAGGAAGATTACCAATTATTTTATTGTAATCTCCTATGTCTCTCCTATATTCACCACCTATTTAAGCTATAAACTTAAAAGTTTGTAGACTCTGTTCCCTTGGGCTTATGTTTTGTGGGGTTGGTATAGGCTGAATTTGCTTATGAAATATTCTGACTGTCTAATATGACAAGCTTCAAAAAGGTGGGAACAATAACAAAGGGCAAGGATACCCAAGTACACTACAGTAAACTAGCATGTGGAGGAATTGGGGAAGTGCATGTCAGTGAAAATAGAGATACGGTAACAGACTGAATTCTAACCCACTGTCTGCCTCTGCATAATTTACCAGTGCACCAGCCTCTTTGGTAGGAGAGCATTATATAACCTGTTTAACAAGCTGTGGCTCGTAGCTGGTTATAAAAGGTTTTACTAACAAAGCTGTCAAGAAAACATCCCAGAGTGGGTACACACTCAGTCTTTCAAAAAGAATGCATTTCAGTAGACAGGTCTTGAAAGCATCTCTTATGTTTACTTGAGATAAAACTATTCATTTTTTCTTTTGTCCAGCTAGTTTACTGTGTTTTCTTTTTACACTGATTCATCTATTAAAGCACAAATGACAGAACATCCTTAATTCAATTTGTATTTGTTTACCTATTTTAACAGCCTGTGTTGTATACAATCAACTCTGAAGGTTGGGAAGAATAACAAAGGCTTAATTAAGAGAGGGAACTGTCTGTGCTTCAAGGCTTTGATGATTTTTGTTCCTCATGAAAGCCACTACAAGTGGCTTTTAAAACATAGCTATTTCTTAAAGGCCTTAGGGTTCTAACATACAGGTTTTTTACTTTAACTTTTATCTGTACACAAATATTGGAAAATAGGGCATACTACAGGTTTCTACAGAAAGCTATTAGGACTGAAAGGCCTACATAAGTTCTTCTGAATCGGCACATTCTGAAGGAGCAAGTAATTGCAGAAACTTGAATAGAAGCTGTCCCCAGATTTTGATCACAGGATTCAGGAAGACAAATAGGGCAGAAGTATGGTCATTTTTCATGTAAACAGAAAACATTTCTATAAACTAAGCTTTTGATAGAACTATATTCATCTATTAAAGGGTATCTATTCAGATCTTTAAGCCCAAAAGATATTATGGTGATCAGCTAACCTAGCCTTTTGCAGAAACCAAGTGGATTTGTTATGCTCTTTTAGATGGCTGAAGTGTTTTAATGTCCACTAATCTTCTACATGCACTTTTTCTAGAATTTCTTTGTGGTTATTTCATTCAATTATAACTTCTCTCTCTCTCCCCCTCCTTCGTGGTCCCAAAAATATTTGATCTCACACCAGTGAAAGTTATGGTTTGACATGCAACAAACATCATGCATTAGAGGCCAGAACACTGTACTCTGGAAAAAGAAACACCACCTGAAATAGGGAAAACTTGGAAATATGCCTTAAGGTATATCCAGAAAACACAATTCAGCACCGCACAGAAATTACCAAACCAGTTTTAGTACCCCAAACCCAAAAGGGCAGCATTTACAAGGCACTTTTATTTTAGTTAACTGATTCTGTTAAAAGCAGAGTATTGACCTAATATAGCCTATTTCAAACTTAAGACGAAGTTCATCAAGAACAACTAGAGTAAAAATGGTTCACAATTAAAATGATATAAAACAAAAACAAAACTACATTTCTTGGTGTCTTGGTTTTACCAGTAAAACCCTAGGTTTCATCAAGAAAGAAACAAGTCAGATTCAAATTCAAGCACTTATTCAGTAATTTACTTTAGAACTTCAGCATGATCTGAAACATACAAATGGAAATTTTGCAGTATCTTCAAATAAATGTTCAAGCAACAAGTTGCAAAGTATAAGTAAGTGAAAGTTTAAATTTCCAATTTAACTCTAAATTACATTTTAAGAGTAAGTTTACAGTACAAAATTTAAACTCATTATTATAACATTACTGTAGAAAGTCTGTGGAAATGAAAAAAAAATCAGCTAAAGTGCAATTCTGAAGACAAAGATGGTAGGCTGTATTCTTAAATATAGCATTTCCAAGTGAGGAGATCTTGAAGTGTGATTTGCTTTGACTCTGAGAAATAGCATTTCAACAAATGCTAGGATTAGTATATGAACAGTATAAAACTGAAAAATGCACTCAATACTGGAATGTACAGGCAATCTTAAAAAAAAGTGTACTTAGAAGAATTTAAAAAGATTATGCAGTCATCTTCATCTTTTCTTTACTATTCATTCTAATATACTTATATAGTATATCCTCTGCTTTCTCTGATAGCTTACCTTATTTGTGTTGTATTTTCCACTTCCCAATTTCCTTTCCAAAGTTCAGTCTTCACTAGAAAAACATGCAATCTCAAGATGACTAAATCTTTTTCCTTGATTAGTCAGGATGACTATAAGTAGGTTAATCCAATATCAGATACTGAGGGCAGTAGGAACAGAAATACAAAAAGTTCATGATAATGTGAGAAGGTTTCAGAAAGTTATTTTAGAAACTTAGAAAGAAATTTTTGTGTCTTCGTCTGAGACACATGACTACCAAAGTGGAATTAGATTTTTTTTTTTTTTTTTTTTTAAGAAAAAAAAAAGGATATAAGCATACCTAAAAGTGTTTTTCCTTTTATCCAAAAGAAAGATATCCTGGAACATACTAAACATGCAGCCTCAATGTTGCCTACTAACAGATCCTGGACTGGTCTTCACAGAGACTAATATTAACAGAGATCTACCCAAATGACAACTGTTGCAGAGTCAGACTAGAGTTTCACTTTAAACAGTTACACTTTGCTTATTTGTACCCAGTAATACAGAATGAATCACAAGCATATACACTTTTTATAGTCTTGCCATAAAATTACTCATCTATACACACACACACATACACTATAGGAACTACAGATGCTTCAGCTATTTATAATTTGGTAATTATATCAATTACCAAATTATAGTAATATTAGTAAACTAAAACAGGAATTGTAATATTAAAACATTGGCTCCTGAGACATTACTAGTAATGGGATGAAATAGAAGGCAATATTCAAGCAGGGGATTAAAAAAAAGAAAAAAAAAGAGGGACACCCCTCCCCCCCTTGAAACTGTAATGGATACACAAAAGGAGGCAACAGGAGAGAACCTAAAACTTCATTTAGCAAATCCCAACTAACTATGTGATCTTAAGTCAAATGTAATAAAGAAATTAAGATACAGCAGTGCTAGACTCTCAGCACCTGATAACGATAATCAACTGGAACTCATAATGAGCAACTTTTTTTTATTCACTGCTCTTTAAAATCTAGTTTGAGGCTTTTATCTATTATACATTCATTTTAAATTCAGTTTAAAGCCTCTGCTGGCTTGCACAAGATGGATCAACTTTATTTTTAATTCACTGTCTTACCAGTACTTGAAGCATATGAAAAAAATCCAAGCACTTAAAGTTTATTACTTAAATCTCAAGAAACTAGTGAAAAAAAAAATTATTTTACTTATATCCATTTTGCTGTATCTATTACAAAGTCTCTTCAAAATAATGGAGTATGCATTGACACAACTGACAGCCTTGATGACAAATATTGTAAAAAGCCATTCCTGGGATAGCGCTGTTAATCACATCATACTCGGTTATTTTTGTCAAAAATACTAGTCATTGGGTTAACTGCAAGTTTTCAGGTGATTACAATCTAGTGGGCTCTGACTGAGACAGAATTTTAGTGACAGAGTAGGTGATTATATTCAGTCCATATTTTCAGATTGCCTAGACTGATTGAAAAAATTTACTGATGAAAAGCTTGTCACTGAGGTTGGAATTATTTTGTAGGCTAGCAAACAAAATCAGCACTCTGCTGCTACTCTCAACTTCTACTTCTACAGCAATACTGCGGGCTCAGCCACCAACAGGAAGCAGACTGCAAGTCTGCCCTTGACTAATGAGTTAAGAACTGCCTGTCATATACACTTTAAGTGTCAAATGAGCATAGCTGTACCTACTTTGGAAAAAATCAGATGTACACCAAATTAACTCCTAGTGTATTGAAAATCAGTTGTATTTAGAATTTCTTGGGAACTATCCCCAGGATTCCTATTCACTATCCATCCCTCTTCACTTTTGAGGGATGAAGAGGCTGTATTATGGATGTGGGATTACATACGAGACTTAGGAACTTAAGTCTTCTAGAATTGTGGCTAACCTGTTTTATCATAGATGCATACAATCCAATTAAGTAGACTACCATAGTCATAGCCTATCTGATATTCAACATACAGAAAACTCACCATTAAATATCCGATTTCTTCTCATTCTTTCACTTACCAAAATACAAAACCTACAGAAATGAAAAAAGCAGCTATTCTTTGTGGAAAAAAATAAAAATCAGCATTGAAAGCAGCTGAGTTGGTGAAAAGAGTTAGGAAGCTATTTTCAGTGAATATGTACAGTATTCTCTAACTAGTTCACTAATTAGTAAAAAGTTTGTGTTGGAAGTTATAGTTGCGTATATATATATATATATATGCAAATGCCCTTTATGTCCATTCACAGCAACTTCTTGCCATAGTGATTTCTTTGTGGGCCTGCCCCAACTGCCCCCAACTTTCTTCTCATAATGAAGAAATGAGCAATTAAAGGAATTTTTTTATATATTAGTTTCTCTCTGTACTGACAGGAGGTAAAAACTAAACTTTTTCCTGAACTTATTGGAAGTTTCCCCCAAATAACGTTAGTTTAAGTTAGTCAAGATTAAAGAAAATATTTGTTTAGATCGCAGGAAAAAACAAAAATCTCTACTTGTTCCCTGCAATCTTTATGACTTTACGACTCTAGCACTAAATGACTTCAGAAATCTAGTGCTTCTTACAGTTACAAAAGTATCACAAAACATACAAATCTCATGCGCTTGGCTATATCATTACCAAAACGTGGTAATTACATTCTCTCACCTAAACCTCATCCAATTCTCAGGCTCCAACACTGCTTTGCCAAATTACTTACTCTGATTTGTCACATCTGAACACACATAAGGCTAAACTAAACACTCCTGGATGCAAATTTTACTGTTCATTAATTAATTACTCAGATTACAATGATATAGGTAAATTGTTCTTCCAGGAATATTGCTGCTAACATTGCCAGAATATCATTAAATACTCAGATTTGTCAACAGTGTAAAAGGATGAGATTTGTACTGTCATCCAGATATAGGTGATAGCAGGCTTGAAACAGGGTGATTGCATAAAGGGAAACATCCTGTCTAGTGTGGTGGTCAATCTCATAAATTTTGCTTGAAAACAAGATCTACTGTATTGCATTTCATATGTATGATAGAGAAACACCTAATCCGTAATTCTGACAGTGCTTCAGCATACAACAAGTATGATGTTGGTCATTCACTACGAACACATGGACTGCTGTAACATTCTTGGGAACAGACCTTTAATATTCTAAAGACTTAGATGAGAACTCAAGGAACCTAAGTGATAGCTCCAGAGGTCCCTTCCAACCTTACTGATTCTATGATTCTATAGACAATATGTCTATAGACAATTCCTGATGCTGGAAATCCATGTTTATTTCTTACTCACCTAAAAGTTGCCCTTAAGACTCTGATGTCAGTGAGCTAGCTGCTCAGGAACTTAGCCCATTTTCAAGCTGTGCTAGTATTAAAGAATGCTTACCAGATGCCAGGTACCATGCACCTAAACAATACTGGCAGAGAACAGACTTATATCCCAAGCTTCCTCATGAAATCTTACTTCTGCCTTCCTAGAGAAGCAGATCCTCACCCTAGATCTTCCTGACCATCTCAAGATTCTTCCTGAAACTGTTTATCCTTGCATAAATGAATTAATGTTTATGACAGGAGAATAAAGAGGAAAAAATTCTTCAGTCTCCATGTTCTCAGATAATCAGTCAGGTTACTATTTGAATACTGATTTTTTTTTTCACAGTGATTAGAACAAGCACATGCAACAGCCAATTTGCTGTCTGTTGAGCAGCTTTCAGTATGTTAGTGTGCTTTGAGACTGCCTGTCAGAACAGGCCCTAAGGTTACAAGAATAAGAGAATGACCAGGGCTTAATTGCCAAATGGCTTCCTAGCATTGTAAGTCATTTTTTATACATGCTTACTAACAGAAACATGTATAGGACGCATCGTAATATCTCCAAGGCTAGAAAGCTGCATCTGAGATGAGGTTAAAATATTGGACATAGACACCTAAGTCCCCTTTAGATCTTCCAAAGAAAGGATGTTTTTTCTGTAAGGATGCTGCATTCAAACCTTTGTGTACTGAGACTAAAGGGTTCAGTGGTTCTGTATTGTTCAGTGATTTTGTTATTCACTGTGAGAAATGCTTTAGAGGCATTTAAATGAGATGGTCTATTGTTTGACCAGATTGCCTCAACTTCTAGTATGCATTTGAAGCTCTTCCAAATGCTAAGACTGAAATAATCACAATTATAAAGTAGAACATAATGGTTAAGTAAACCATTGATTGGCATACTATGAATATCTAAGACTGAGCAAAGGTACATCACTGACAATTATAAATGACAGCTAGAATATTGATCTAGCATTAGCACTTACATTTGACATAATGAGACACATTACTGTTATACGTTTCTAAGTACAACTTTATGCAAGCTCAAATTTCTATTCAACTTTGAAAGAGACTTGATTTTTCAAATCAAGTTAAAGAGTTACAGCTCTATTTCTGAATGTGACTGGAGATGGTATCTTGGCTCAACTGAGCATACTGGCTCTTATCTCACGCCTAAACCTCTTTATGAGTCACTAACCAGACATCTCTGTGACAGAAACCCCAAGAGACCAATGTTGTAGTCTATCTAAAATACAGTAGTATTAACCGAAAGCACATCTCATAGCCACTTTCAATTAAATAGCTCATCAAGGAGAATGAATTGATGGTGCTTACCTTTTCACAAAAAAATGTAGTAAGGGTAGTTGCCCTGAAGTAGGGGATCTAACTTCTATAGCTTCCTCAGTCAGGGGAAATTCAAATTCACGTTTTTAGGAAGAAAAGGCCATCAGCAAAAGTTTGGAAGTGGACTCTGCACTTTCTCCTCCTGCAGATGGGAAACCGTATATTAAACATTTAGAAGACAGGAGAGAGAGTATGAAGACCAYCACCATAGCCTGTCGATGAGAATGTCCCTCAGGCAGCGGAAGTCCTGGATGCAAATTCCCTCTGATTTCTCATGTCTCTTGCTGAATTTTACTAGGGAGAAATGCTAGGATCGACATCCAGTTTGAGGGCTGAATTCTGAAAGATTTGAGAGATAGGCACCTTACTTCAGTCTGCAGATAAGATTGATTACAGAGTCTACTTTTGCCAGTCTAAGTGTGAGCTGTCAGCAACCGGGTAATTCCCTGCCTTCCTCAACCCTCTCCTGTGTATTGCTGCAGCCGACCTTGTGTTAGTATCAACAACTGAGTGGCTGTATGGTTTGCTGCTGTGGCTCAAAACACACTTGCGGGGTTGAGGAGGGGGATGGGAGCATTGTCAGATCTGCAAGCCGATCACCAGAACCAACTGCACAACTGGAAAAGAAAATGAAAGAGAACGCATACTGGATGCCTGAGGGTGGCAGCAAAACCTTTACCCAACTGAAACCACACACCAGAGATGGACACAGCTTAAAATATAACCTTGTCTTCCGCACTAGGTAACTGTTCTCTGTTCAGTATAGCGGCATTTTGTGGAACCCATTATCACTACCTATGTGCCTGGGAGCTTAATTCAGCAGAACAAGGATGGTATTATACACATACCTAAGGGCTTTGATGCATACTCCTGCAAACAGCTGCAGTCAAATTGCCCTGGAGCTGTTTGTTACTGCTTTTTGATCAGAAGTTATGAACACCACAGCAGAGCCAGGGGAGTGGAGTGCAGGCATCTGCTATTCTCAGTGTATTCAATTTGTAAAGTGCAGATGGAGGTCAAAGAAAGTTAAATTGCTGGATTTCATAATAAAGCAGTTTGGGTGCATGCATACATTCTAGTCTGCCACTCAACCCTGGTATGCAAGCAGTAATCTCCAGCAAAGAGAGAGAGCAACAGTTACAAGAAGTAACACTGTAGCAAGATAGTTAAAGGCTGTCTGCTAACATCCTAAGCCCATCAGGGCGAAACATTGTTTTGCCTTAAGTCCCATTTTGTGGCGCTGTCACTTTCACAGAAATTGTCATACTTGGTCAGAACTGAAACCACAAGTCTTTTCATGTTGACAGGTTTGTAAGAATGGCAAAAGACTGAATTTAACTACAGTTATAGTTCACTGACACTGCAGCTGCTCCAGTACAATTTCTTTTCCACTTTGTAACATGCAAGTTTTTCTTCAATAATGATCAACTAAATTAACAAAACGCACTTGACAGTCCAATACTGCCCATTAATTACTTGTCTTCTTACATTTAATGTATGTGTACTTCTTACATTTATCCTTTTAATTTACAGTGCATTGCTTCATCTATTACTGTAAATCCTTCAGAAAAAGAAAAAATCTTGCACGTATAAAGAATTGTTTGCTTTTCACTGTTCTGCCAAGGTGAGAAATTATTTAGAAA
The DNA here is from genome assembly GCF_003343005.1 of Rhea americana. Lineage (NCBI taxonomy): Eukaryota > Metazoa > Chordata > Aves > Rheiformes > Rheidae > Rhea > Rhea americana. Next base: position 4,556,245 of record NW_028186468.1, on the reverse strand, counting down.
GCATTCATAACCATCAAGCCTTTTCTCTTAAATGAGAAAGGTGTCTGTCTTCTGTAGAACTGACCTCCTTTCACTCCCTAAAGTGTCTATTTTTCAATGATACCACACAAGGATTATTTTATTTAACTAACAGGTTTAGTAAAGCAGTAAAAACTATGCTTGACACACAGCATTCTTGACAGAAAACATGACAGTGATGTAACAAATAGGAAACTTGTCAATTTTATATTGCTCCTCAACACTCAAGAAAAAAACGCTGCAGACAAAAATATTCAGTTATGGAAAATTTCAGTTTCTATGTGATTCTGCATGTATCAGCCCGCCAAACAAACATCTGTCCTTGCAAGCTATCCAAGACGAACTGAGAATGAGTATCCAGGAACAACCTTAGGCTGGCAGCACAGCCATTTTTATTTTCAAATAGCTTGTCACACCGTATTTGATAAATAACCACATATGCCATAAAGCATCTATTTATGAACAACAGGAATTCACAGCCTAAGTATAATTCTTAATTTTTTACACCCATTGGCATTATTTCTTCTCAGTTTAAACATCTCCCTCAGTCCTCCAAATTGCAGTTTCCATAGTCAGCATTAAATCACTAACACACTAGTTCATTTAGGACAACAAAGCGCTATTTTTTTTTTCTTGCTTGTATTGTATTTTTATTTTACAAACAAATCCTAAGTTAAAAAAGGTCAAGACAAATGACTAATTGCTTGRGTAATTATGCCACTTTCACGAAGCCCTGACATCTAGTTTTCTGACACTCCCCATTTAACACTACTGGGCAAAAAAAGCACAGAACAGTCTATATCATGCATGAAGTACGCTTCCGAAAGGAAGTTAATCAACAGTTGAGCTTGTAGCCATATACTGAGAATGTGTCAAGAAATCCATCTTAATGACATCACTCTGCAGCTGCTAAAGTAAGTTAATATGAAGAAAAAAATTTAGAACAAACTAAACAGCTGTGGATGGTATAAAGTACCATTAATGATGAAAGTACTGAAAAAGCAGTATCCTTCTGATCTGACAAGTGGGAGAAGAAAGGTGCATGCCTACACATGGAAGAAGGCCAGAGAAGAAAAAAAGGAAAAAATACACATGCTTTTCTGACAGGCCAGATGATGTTTTGCAACTGCTGCAGCTGTTGCATGTATGAGCAATTTATCTATTTGGTTTGTTACTGATTTCATCAAATTTCTATGAAATAGCTTCAGTAATATGTGATACTGGTCATTAGCTATTAAGGCTGAACTGCAACAAATTCTCCAAACTAGTAGCAAAAAGAAGTCCTAAAATACATTAAAAAGCCATAGATGCAAATACTTTTGCAAGGGGCAGGAGTGAGGGGACAGGGTGAAAGACCATGTGGTTGCCTAAAAAACTAGTTTATACCACAGGACTGAGCAAAAAGGTTTGCATAGTAGTATAAAATAATTCTTTAATTTGCCAAAGTTACATCCTGTCCAACAACAGAGAATCTATACAGCAATCTTAAGTGAAAGTTGCAAGTAAAATGATTGTGGCAACCCAGCCTGTGGAAATTAACATGAAGGCAAATATTCTTCAGATTTTCAAGGAATTTAAAAAAAATCCAGATCCTAAAATCCGATATGAAAAAGATTACTTAAGTTTATATTTCTCATTTCAGTTTTGCGGTTACAAACTGACTGCACGGCCACTTAACATAGTATTATGCAATAGTACTGTAACACCTACTTATGTATGTCATCTGGAATGCCTGCTGTAACTTAATTTCTTTCACAAGATATTAAACAGCAGGGGAAAAGTTTACAAAAATCTGCCAGTGTTTGACAAAAAGCTCATCTGTAACTGAGACTATGTAAGTTTGTGAATTCAAATCACTGCACTTTCAATATAGAAGTAGTTTAAGCATTTTGACCTGGTAAGTGACAAAATTAAAATCAAAAGGAGGTCAGAGTATCCCTGTGCATTTTTCCCATTCAGTTAGTCTGACATTCTACGAAGACTAAACACACTTTACAAATACAGACGAAAGATCATATTTAAGTTCACACGCTTTCACAAATGCCTTTCTCCTGTATTAGTAGAGATAGGTTCTATTACAATCTCTGTACAAACTCTGTCTTAGAAAAATAATAACTTCAAGTTCTTCCAATCTGTACATAAGAATATTCAAATACACCATTACCATTATCACTGATTTCTTGCTACATAAAATATCTTATTCCTTAGCATATTCAAATGACAAATGCTAAGAAAATAAAAAATTCAACTGAACTTCACAACTACCTTAAAGGGGCAGAATAACTATATTATTTATTTATATATTTGACAAAACAGGCAATCAAAACAGTTACATTTCAGGAACAAATACCAGTTGAAAAGTAACTTGGAATTTGCCCGCAGAAAACAGTATGCAAGTGTGAAAAAAAGCAACTTCTTGTCAGACATAAAATTTTTTCACGTAGAACTCTGAAGTTATCATTATAATAAATAATATAAATAATAATATAAAACCCAACACTTACAAAAGCAAAGCTGTTTTGAACTCCACCTGTGAAACACATAATCAAAAACTTTTCTTTCAAAGATTTTTCCCTATCCTATTAGGGAAAAACAAACAAACAAAACCCTAACAGGAATTCCCTAAACAACTAGCGTTCTTAAGCTGCTATTGCTCTTATTTCACGGAATGCCACCTGTCACTGTAAACAGATCAGCTAATCACACCAATGGAACAAGTGTATTTACCTACGTTGATTCCAGCTGTCAGCGGAAAAGAAGAAAATGAAAACCCAGCAAATACTGTTAAATGCACAAATATCCAAAAACGTTCTCTGCCTGACTCAGCAGCTCAAAAATAATAGCAAAACTAACCACAAAAATCCTGAGATTCTGTTGCATCTGCTCCATGGACATTTCAGTGATGTTCTTTTGCTGTAAATTTAATGCAACTTATATGAAGGAATGAACAGACTCCCTAGTGAAAACTTTTTTAATTCAGCACTTTGTCTGCAACATTCCAATTCTGTATTAGAGCTAGAGTAAATTTAACTGTATTACTGATAATTAAGCTTACTGATGTTTTTCCCACCAGAGACTAGAGTTATTAGCTGTGAAATCCTACACATTTTGTTTCAAAACAATAAATAAAAGTTGTAATGAATGACAGCAATCATGCAATAACTAAACCCCAACAACTGTTAATAGAAGAATTTTAAGTTAAAAAACAATCATTACTACTGTTAGTTTTACCCCTTAAAGTAATTACAGATTTTCTCCAATTTATAATATAACTTGTTGCTTCTATCTGAAAGACCAACCTCAAAATCTCTAAAAATATGAATTATTCCCTGTTGAGGTAATTACAGACAAAGAGAAACATTTCATGGTGAACTCGAAACTGAAATTTCAGGGAAGTTTTCTTCAATAAATACATACAGCCTATTGCCAGGGCTCATACAAATTTCTTTAATAAAGAACAATCAGTACCATGCAAAACATGGCATAGCTAGCTGTATCGGTCAGACCATAAACCTAAGAAAATCTTTCTGTCTACATCAGATGAAGCAATAATTTGGTAAGAAGCTTTAGAAATAGGAGGACAGTTACCAGCTAATACATTTAAGCAGAATTAAGAAATCCTTTATAGGATGCATACAACTGTGTAACTAACTTACAAATACTCATTTTTTGTAGTTTTTTTCCTGTAATAAAAGTTGTAAAGTAAAACCTTAACAATACAAATTCTCTGAAATCAGAAACAGAACTTTTGCAATGACAGCAGAAACCACTGTATAGTTTTTGCTTGCTTTCGACAAAAGTTTGTGTTTGTAAAAGCTTTTTTTAAAAAAGCATAAACTCATGTATCTGCTCAGCATAAGAAAACAGCACTACTTTAATAAATTTATAGAAAAATTTTAAAGACAAAATACTAGGCAAATAGTTTTTTAATTCATAGGTTCAGTCCACATAATTGGAAAGATCTATTTATAAATATTATATTTCAAAATACTGTCAACTGAACAATATATTCAAATAATTCATGCAAAGTAACCCTCTGAATCACAATAACTAATTAACATAACAAAACAATCTACATTATTATAACAGATGTATTAATATCTCATAGAAACAAGCAATTTTGTTCTCATTTACAGTAATTCAAGGATGCCATGGCTATGTAGTAAGAGAGAACTCTACTTGAAATACACTTTCACAGAGCAATCATGAGTTTTCAGCATGGATTGGCACAACCTTTTGTTGCATATGCGAGCTAACACCAAGACAGAGCGGCATAAGCACACTAGAAAGCAATTCACGGATGTTCCCAAGGTTTTCCAAAAAAGCATCCTGTTGGTTTCAGGTGCAGTAGTTTAAGACATTAGCACTCTTAGCTACCAGTACTGAACCACATTTATAACCAAAATGCTACCTTTAAGGTACTAATCACTGGGCTTTTTGTCAATCCATTTGCATTCGGTTGCTTCAGTTTATGAGCACTGACACTGTTCTGTCCATTCCAACTAAAGATACATCAGCCATGACAAAAGGCCAGTAGGGAGACAGAAACTTTACCTTAAATCACTGTAGATATATTCAGTAAGAGCTCCTCTGACAAAATCTTAATGTGACTGGCACTGAAATCTGTCCTATGAAATATTCTAAAATCCAGTAACAGCAGTGAATCCTCCAAATAAATGATTTTGTTGATGAAGTTTAACAGCAAGCCATTGAAGAGGGCTATTCTAGTCTGATTTTTTTCCAGCTTTTACACATACAAACTTAGAACCTAAGGCAAACAATCATTTTAAGGCACAGTATATAAGCATCAAAACAACCTTAGTTATAAAGAATACACTGAAGTGTGCTTTTACTATTCAATGCTTTTATTTAAGTAGATTAAAAAAAAATAAAGTAGTTATGACAAGATGTGGTCATTTTACTCCCTCCCCCTTTTTTACATTCCCCTAGCAATTTTAAGTTTAGCTTGATGATCATTTCACTGAATCTTTGCTATCAAGTTTACAGAAGGATCAAACATATCTTCAAATACCAATAAAACAATCCTCAAGATGCTAAAGTTTTACTGTAAGTGAACCCTGGTATTTCTGGATACAGAAAAGGAGTGATAAAAATACCTTTGTTAGCTATAGGTAACTGCCATACTATACATATGCAATTACTCTTTTTCGGAGATAACGTGCTACAGAATGGGCAAGCACACTTGAAATCAGTGACAAGGGAATTACTGTGATTAAAGCTCATAATTAATTTCCACTACAGAAAAAAAGGTGACAGGAAGATTTCCATCTGTCTTCTCATCCACTTTAAAGAATCAGCAACAGACTTCAATGCTCCGTGAATGCTTGTACTATCAGGGATGTCTGGATGTTCTCTCTATTCAGAGACACTCTTGGGCATTGCAAAGCACGTTAGAAATATCCAAAAGTTAGAAATGTCCATCAAGCAGATGCTGCTTTTCTTTTAAGGTTTCCAAATCTTCTCCACCACCACCACCACTTTTCAGTCCCCTTCCCTTGCTTGCTAGAATTTGCATGCAATTCACTTTTCAAAGGAAAAGAAGTCTGGACTAAATCTTTGAAGGATGATTAACAATTCTCAAAATAAATCCTCCTTTCCTCTCCCCCTTTTCCCCATACATTCCAGGTTTCTGCCAAAGACTTGATTTTAAATGACAAAGTGAAGGGCCAGTTCAACGGTTACTACACATCATTTTTGGCTACTTAGCTCTTATGAGAACAGATTAGAAAGGCTATTAGACACTCAAGTCTTTGCATGAACATGAAAAATCTGTTTGCGTTATGAAACCTGAAATTACTCAGAAGTAAATACTCAGAGAAATTTTGCCATATTTAGAACCACAGGTTGACTCTCAGGTTTGCACAAGTTTAAGAACAGAGCTGGGATGCAATGGAATGTGTACGGAATTCTTGACTTAAGCGATGTCAAGCATATGCAGAAACAAGGCATATCAATTTCAGTCATTTTACTTAGATGCTGACTTTTGAGCAGAGATGAGTTCCCTATGCTAACTGTAAAAGTGTAAGCACTCTAATTGTGCAGATATATTCACTTCCCTAAAACTTCACAGAGTTTCTTAAATATCACTCTAGATTAAAATCCACAGTCATTTAGGTAATTTTACAAACTAATTAGATTAAGCACCTAAAGATTACGTTTACTGGCACTAGACAAAGTAATTACAAAGTAGAACATATTAAGAATAGTGAAGTAACAGGTGCATCTCCAACATACCTTTGTACTTGCTCAAAGGATTACACGACAGTAAAAATGAACAAGCACTTTTCAAAGTAACACCTAGGGAACATTTTTAGCCCCTCCCCAACTAAGTTTAGGCATTACTAGTACAAAAACAATTAGATGCAATCTACTACTTGCTTAGATGGCTGACTTAACACAGGATTATAAACCATGAAGTGAAACTGAGTGAATCCTGAAATTTTATTGCACGCAGCACCTAGGAAAGAGAGAGAAAAAAGAAAGATTTCCTACATTTAGGATTAGTGTCTTTGTCACTGCACTTTACCATCTAAAACCTAGTCATTAATTCTGCTACAATGGTGTAATTATCCTTTTACAATGTTTAACCCAAGATATCTCAAAAGTATTTAATTTTGAAGTAAAAGTACAGGTCTACTGACTGCTTTAGTGCAATTAATGCCCTTATAATACCATTCAAAATAGTAATGTAAATTAGGAAAAAAATATATATATGATATATATATCAGTCCTGATTAATGTAATGAATTCCTCAAACTCTAATCTCTCAAACACAGAATTATGGGAAATAAAAGATCAAAGAACAGCAATAAGCAGTCTAACTCAATAAGCCATGTTGATTAGCAAATTGCATTTTCTACTCATCTAAGAGTTCACTAATGAGATGATGTGCCACTAATGGCACAATGACTGATCTTGGATTGCTTTGAAGCTATGATGAACTGTCAGTCTCGCTGCCTTATGCCGTATCTACGAGAGGCACAGGCTTTCTTTAACCCTCCAAATTTATCACAGACAATCCACAACAATTTATTAAGGTTGTAAGAATTTTTGATTTGTACTAAAACTTATATAAATTTCTGTGAAAGGCTAACGCATCAAAATGCAGAGTAATAATTAAGATACTTTAAGTCCACAATAGGACAGTAGTAATGATAACCAGCAATTGATACTATGGAGGGACAATATTGCTGCAGTGGTTAAAGAATAATTAGTGACTGCTGCTTTAAAGTCCACCTTCATTTTTGTATTTCTGTGGCCTAGCTAGCTTTTTTTATTGAAGAACATACATACCGTAACTTCCAGTTGCATTGGCACATATAACAGCACCAAAGAACTTTGGTGCATACTTCTGGATTCTAGAAATAACTTTCTGACAGGCTACTGTTGGGTCTGTTCCCATCCTCATATACTCCACAGCTTGATAGCTAAAACAGAACAACCCCACACCCAGAGAGTTAGTTTTCCTCAAGTTATACATTCCAAAATATGACTGAGATCTCAATTTCTTCAAATAATGGAAAAGCATGGTAAGGAACCTTTAGCCAAACTTCAACTGGTCATTATCACCTAAGTGCTATATAAAATGTAATTAGAAACAGGACTAAAATGACTGCAAGATGCCATCTAAGCCACTCATCATTCTAAGGCAGTACCAAACCTGGGATATCTCTGTCTAATCATCTGCAGAAGAAGAGGCTAAGCAGCAGACCAACTCCAACAACACCAAAAAGAGCAGTTAAAAGAGTTCTCGGCTTTTATTTTCCATTCCACAGCTAAGTTTGACTTCAAATGTTATACCAGTGCTCAGAGGCCTATTTCAAGATAAATTTTTGGAAAAAAATGACCTCTGATACTACACTATTGACAAATTTTGATTCCTTTAAGTATCAAAAAGTCTGATAAAAATATGCATTTCTGAAAAGCTCAAAATTGACCATCTTTCCTTCTTATTCCATGAATGATGTTACTATGTTTTGATCAAGACTTTCATCCACTCTCACGTTTTCTGCAAACTGATTCTTTTTTTAAAATATTATTCTAAATTCAAAAGCAATGAAAATTATTTTCTTTTTATTTACAGTATTACTAAACAAATGACAATATGGACAACGTTTGAGATAAATCATTTGCATTTCCAAAAAGTTCACAGAAGCAAAAAACCTACTTTTGTTGTCATTTACTTTCAAAACTTGAAGGTTAAAGGATAATACATAATGTAACTTAAGTGCAAACAATGCTGATTTTATTTTGATGAAAAATAAAGATGTCAACTCTTGTTACACTAATACAGACAGACAGTATTAACTATAGATGTCAAAATACTTAAGAGAATTTCTTGCATTTTGAGACTCCCTATTACTTTTGATTTATTATACCTATCAGATGGGTTCAAATTAACCAAAGATATCTGAATATATAGCTGTATTTAACAGAGGTCTCTTCAGTGATCAGTAACTACATTAAGATGTTACTATTTCAAAGAAGGTGGTCAGAAAATAGCAACAATTTTGCCCTTGGACACATCCTTCACTTCCAGCACGTTGATTCTGCTCACATGAGAATGCACTTTGTTTTTTATTTGTGAACACCTAAATAACATGGAATTCCCTTCTATTTAGGTAAAACCTGTATAAGGGACTTCTGATCAGTCATCTAGTTTGAGTTATTTTGTTTGCACCAACTGGTTTTAGAAAATATGTTAAGCATTTTAGCAGCCTGAAGGATCTAGTTGAAAAGTAATGCAAACTTTTACTTATTAGCCTCATCGTGGAAGTCAATTCACTGCTCTTGCCAGTACCTCAGAGTGATAGTTGTCAATATCCTCTTATCTCAAAAGTGGCTTGGAATAGTTTGAAAAATCTTTGAGGATTTACAACATTTACATTTTACATTACATTTGAGGATTTGCAACATTTACAAATGCTTGCTAGCAGATGGGTACTTATAACAGCCACAGATTCCAAAACAAGAAAGTTCCTTCAAGAAGCACTGTCTGTTATATTCAGCATGGACTTTCATAATGCATTCTCACTGAGACCCATCCACAAGGATGACTGTCAAGATTCAGAGAGTAATGAAAAGTCGTATACAGGTTAGGCAACCATGACAGCACTAAAACATCTCTTCTAAACGCAAGTTAGATACCAAGTACATAAAATATGATACAGTTACACCACGCACCTCTGAGTAATTTGAGACTCCTTCCTCATCCTTTCTACAATTTACAACACTTATTTCCCACCCAACCAAACAATCGAGAAAGTTAGTGAGTTTGTTAAAGAGCATGCATATTAGGCACTACTATTGCCTGCTTGCTCCCAGCTTGGCAGTACTGAGGGGATCAGTCATCCAGAAATTTAAGAAACACTGAAGTTCTTTGTTTCTTTCAAGACAGGTTATAAGGGCAACTTGATTCTGCTACTGTTCTTTCCCCTTTCATTCCTCTTTTACCTCCACTTCAGCACCCTACGTATCAGACTGACTTTTCAATCAATTACTGAATTTGTTGAGTTCACATAAGGACAAACCTGGGTAAGAAGCGCATCATGATGTCACCATCCCCAGTGGCTGCAGCCCCTCCTGCTGTACTATCAGCATAAGCTCCTGCGCCAGCTATTGGAGAGTCCCCTACACGGCTTCAGTGAACAATGGAAATGAAAATGAAAACTATATATATATATATACACATACATACACACACACACACACACATATAATTAAAAAAAAAATCTATGGCAAAAAATTGGGTTATAATCTACTAATTCAGTGAGGTTGCATTAATGTATTTCTTCACCTGATATTTACTGGCAAGTTCTTATGACTTGTTCACCAATTTGCCAAATTTACTGCATCTAGCTGTGTCAGTAGTAAACCCACAGGAGAACAGAAAAGGTAAGAAAGTTATTCAATTGTAGTCAGAAGTCTTGTCTTAAAACTACTGATGAAAGTACACTGTGATAACCTGACTGACCTAAGCCTTAATCCACCTCCAGAAATATCATCTTGCTAGCATACTAACTCCTCCAGCTGGGGCAGTAAGGTTTAGCCAGTAGGCAACAGTAAGTAGCCGAGGACACTGGTATCTTCAATAATTTCTGTTAAATCCAGAAGATATCCAACTTTGCTGACAAACAGGACTCCTGGTAATGGAGGAAAAGAACCTCCTAGATTATATATATATATATAAATACAGATATAGGCCTTGGGCTGTGATTCTGTGTACATTTCTTTGGAGACTGTGTATCTTTCCAAGATAGTGCGTTGTGCCAAATCATTTTCCAGCTTAATCAGTTTCTCAGTACTCAGATTTATGGCAGCCCAGAAATAAGCAAGGTCAATTTGTGATAGCCATGATCTAGAATGTACACTGTCACAAGTATCCCAAGCTTTTTACTAAAACCACAAATACTAACCCTGGAATTTTGTGGACTCCACCATTAGTAGATGTCCCAGAAGCAATGGTTCCACTCTCACCAATTACTATCATACCTAAAATTTTTAATAAAGAATGAAACATACTCAGAAGCATATCTGATACATATATTAAACTGTCACTATAGTTATCATCGGAAAGAACCATGATAGCCAGACTATTTGAAACTACTGATACTTTGAAATATGGAAAAAAACAGGCTCTTTAAGAAAGTTCTTTGTAAAACACATTTGGAAAGTTCTGGATGGATTACAAGAGTCTAAAAAGGAATTCTTAAACAGTGGCACAGTAGTTATTTCAGAATACGTTATTGCTGTCCAAGTAGCCAACATCTTTTGATACGCACCTATGAGATGTGGTAAAGAACCAGAAGCCAGTCTGCACTGGTACCATCAGAGCAACAAAGTTTGGAATTTGATAAACTGTGCTTGAAGCAGATCAGAAGGAGAGAGACACGAACTTAAACTTGGTAGAAGGTGAAATACAGCCTATCAAAGTTAAAAGGATTACATGACAGAGTCATTTGTGTGAGTGATCCCACCCTTCACTAATTTCATTCTGATGAGGAAACCGCTGCATCATATTGGAGCAATTCAAACTGATGCTAGGAACCGGCTGGGATCAGCAGCTTCTCCATAAGGCAAGACTTCACCTCTTCAAGACAGGGCAACAACTGCTGCTGGCAGCAACTTCAGAACATACTGACAGCCAAGCAACAAAATTCAAACAGTTGAATTCTGGTTCTTCTTCTCATAGAAGTTTTCTAATCAGTAGAAGCTAAAAGCATAGACACACTGGCTCTACTGGAAGGACGTCAGTTCCTACCAACTTCCTAAATGCATTCTGAATGAAGACACTTTTCAAAACGTGTTAGTCAAGGAGATGTTTCACAAATAGAACCGTGGGATGGGAGAACACAGAGTACAAAGATAAGTGTCAATATATACTACAAATCAGCTTCAGACTGCTTAATCAACTCCTGCACTGTATTAACAAATTAACCTCTCATCCTGACACTCTACAATTTGAGTTTGCTAGAATATACTGAAAATTGTATATTCTAGGAAAGAAAAATTCTTAAATTGGTAAGTAGTCTGACTTTTGTAGAACATTAATAAGTTATTAGTAGGGAGGAGTAGAAGCAAAGATGAAAGACTAATGCCTGAAATGACTTGTTAATTCTTCATATTGAAAATACTGTCAGACAAAAGGTTCTAAATTACTAAATTGAGAAAAATCCAGTCTAAAACAAAAAGTTAAATTTTCAGATGACAAATTATAAAGCTTTGAAAGATATGAATTTGTAACCACTCCACTATAATGCTTGCTGCCTTTGTCAAATCTGCTCATGAATTAGCTAACAGACTTGGCAATTAACAGTCCTTTATCAGTAGACTCCTAAAAGTCTTTGGGACTACTACTGCTAACCTGTTTTAAACATATCAGTTTCTGTAGAAATTTACTGCTTTAGTTAAATGCCAGAACAGAAGTAAAATGAAACTTGGCTTTATTTCGTAAGTTTAAGGACAATTTGACAAACTTTTCTTCTGGCAAGAGCACTAAATTAAAAACGTTTACTCACTTCTCCCACCTCTGCAAAACTATATATATATATATATATATATATATATATATATATATATATATATATATGTATGTATGTATGTATGTATATTTAAGTTGGGCTGACAGCTAGCGGGGAGATTTGACCCAAGTCAGCCATAATTTAGATATCAAGGTTAAAAATAACCATTTCTTATTTTTTCTGAGCACCCATATCTGCCCAAACTGTGCCAAGACATCTGAGGCAGAAGCAATAGGTCAATGAACACAAGATGAAACAAGTGGCCTTATAGGCAGTACACTAAAACAAGTGAATTAAAAAACTCCCAAACCACCCAACCAAATTGAAGTCTACTTTATCTAAGAATTTATAGGCATTCCATCATAATACAAGTAAGATTCTTGAAAACAAGAAATATTGCCTATATGAAGTATTTTTATTTAAAGGCAGCATGGTTTCATCAGCAAAGGAATGAGGGGAAAAAAAATAGCATCAGAGAGTTACCAAAAGTTGTTACCAATAGTATCGTGATTATGAACACTTATTCTTCTTTGGGAGATGGTCCAATCTTCTTTACAAATCACTTTTTCAGCCTTTTTGTATGGTCCACAGGATTTTGAAGAGTCTGGTACTACATTCTGTAATTATTTCATTATTTGCAAGAACAATATATTATGCTTCATTACAAATAGATTTAAGAATGCTACACTCTACCTACAATCTACTACCCACAGAGCAGATGCCATTAAAAAAAACAGAAAAAAAAGCAGCTCATACTCTTCATCAGAATGAAGAAAACAAAACAGGTTATAGATTTTAGGCTTCAAAGAAAGAAAAGAACGGAGCCTTTTTTAATAGAATCCAGATAAAGCATCACAGTACTTTCTTAACAAAAAGGAGAATATGTATTGAATTAAAATGGTTCAATACTACAGCACTTCAGGTGCAAGAAACAATGAAGACTATGTATAAATATGTAGAAATCTGCAATTCCAATTTCAAAAGAAAAAAAGAAACACAACAGGCAAGTTTAACATGGACAGCTGCACTAATTTAATGCATTCATAGGTCTGCACAAAGCAACTCAAACTACGTATGGAAAAAAAGAGGACCTTAATTACTACCGTGAAATTTCCTTTATACGTGCATAAAAAGCTACATTCATTGCTTAGTCTCGTTTGCCCAAATTTAGAAACTGGGGAAACAAGAGAGGGGGGAAAAAAAGAAAAGCTCCTCCAAACCCAAAACACCTCTTCAGCAAGGTCAAACCCAATAGGATTTAAGAAAAATTGCTACACACACTGTTTCTATCAAATGTTTGACATATGGAACAAACCCAAAATTGTCAAACCAAACACTTCTTCCCCCAGATATCAAGCACAATTTCAATATGTTGAAGGAAGAGACAATGCCGCATGACTGACTTTCTAAAACCCACTTCACCACCACCACTGTACTGTACCTTCCAGTAGTTTGGCTGACAGCTCTGATTAAGCCACTCTGAATACATCGAAAGAGATTTTGGAGTAGTTAAATCTTCATATGGAAACCCCATCCTTACAGCAAACATGGAAGCTTCAAAAAAATTAATATATTAATGTATTTTATATATATATTTATATATTATGGTAATGACTTCATGTAATATTATCTAGGAATCAAGAAATTCTATACTCTCTATAAGGATGAGAAAAGGTAGCAGTAACAAAAAAATGAAAGCAAATGATCTTCTCTCTCTTTACTAGTGATACCAAATTTCCTCATTTCACTGTAACTATGTTAGCACATGCAAATTACATCACTGAAAGGGAGAAAATCTCAGTTTTGTCAATCAACTCGACATAAATAACAGAGTAAGAATAGCCTTGGCTGTGTTTCACAGAAATATTTAAATAAAAGTAAACATTTTATTTATAAAGCTAGACTTCTATGAAACATGAGTAGCAGAGATATTCACACAGTATTTACCACTAAAACTCTGATTCTTGCAGAAATCCATCCACCTTCCTACAAGGCATTACACTTCTTGTATCTTTCAAAGTGACTGCTTCCCTGTTTTGAAAATTAATAGAGTACATAATACAAGGGCAGAAGAAATATCAACACGATCAACAAAAATGCTCCATTTCTAGGAAAAATTAGGAAAGTAAACTGTGAAAAAAAATCAATTGTTCTCATTTTTTAGTTATAGCTACCTTTGATATTATCTAGTAACAGTGTTGCTAAATTCAGATGTTTTACAAATTTGTATTACCAATGCTTGATATTAATGTCACTGTAATGCATAGCTGAACAAGTTTCTCCTGTCCAAGCAATAGGAAAAGCTTCCAGTTATTTCTGGACAGCTTTATTTGTTTTTCTTAAAAAAAAAAAAAAAAAAAGACACAATCAAATGTACTTAGGCTAATGCTCATGTAATGGAAAACTGACATCTTCAATGACACAGGCACTCATGTTCCCATTTCTTGAACAAATAGGCAGAGGCCTGGGGTTTTTTGAAATAAAATTGTTCTTGTGCATGTTTTCAGTCATTCTTTTATGACTTTTGCAGCTTTGTTTCTATTCTTTGAACTTTTCTGTTCAGATATTGGTCTAAGTATTGCTAAGACATAAAAAGGAAAAGGTCAGGCACAGTGTGATTATGAAACTTTCCAATCTACTGAGACAGATCTGAAAATTTCTCAGCAGACAATAACCAAAATAAAAAATTTTGTTCCCACTTGCAATCATTCTGTACTCAATGTCCCTCGCCAGACTCAGGTCTATGTTGGTATACACAGTCCTTATTGCTGGGTTTCTAAGACTTGTCCTAAAGAAAGTATGCAGCAAATGAAGTAGCTCTTTCAAAACTACAAGAATTGAACAGATATTCACACTGACCAATAAAAGCTACATCAATATGGAACTAATTAATTTTTATGTAGACCATTGTCACTATAAACCTCACCAGTAAAAATACATCAGCTTTGGTTACAGTCTGGTTTACAACTACAATGGCAAGACTAAGAAAATGGCATTAGGTTTGAGGGTTTTTTTGTTCAAGACAAAGTCTACCACTGTCATCATCTTCATAGAAGATGTCTCAAGCTTTCATTACAGCTTGTGATTAGCTAAAAATTAGCAGTTCACTTACAACTTACAGTATCATTTTCCTTACACAATATAATACGATTATTTGTTCAGCTCCTCAGTTTTGCATTGTTTTCAAAGCCTCTTTTTTCCTTTTTGGGGGCAAAGGAAAGACATCTATGATATTTTACTCACTGCGTGAAAAATGATGCAAGACTTCAACAACTATTCATTTGAATGGTTTTGCTCTCTAGTCAACTATTTCAGTGTTCATAGCGTCTGACTCAATTTTTGATTTACGGATCTAGAACCTGGTGACTCACGATCAGCCATTTTTAATTTACATTACTTGTTTTCTCTTTCTTCTACACTGAAAATGCTGAGAATGAAAAATTCAGAGATAGCTACAGAGTCTAGATAGAAGTCCAGATGTAGACATTTTTGAAAGTCCAAAGACTTTATTAATTGTTTTAATTTTATTAATAATCAGAGATACTACATTTTAAATAATGCATACTGTCATTTTCTTTGCATTGTAAAATCTAAGACTATGAAGGTTCTAAACAAGGACATGACAGGACATGAAAAATATATCCTCTTCCTTAAGTTCTCTTTGTACCAAATGTTTCAAACACGCTCACTTCAATTTTTGAGTCAAAGTAAATCAAATCAGTGAAGGCTATCTAGGTATCATGGCATTCTAAGAGATTCAGTAAGTATATTTAACTTGAAACTGAAAATTTCGCATTACTTTCACTAAAACTTTAATGCCAGGAACTACACACTGGCCACATATTATCTTTGGTTAGCTGATGATTTTTAAATGTGTGCTATAGCTTGCCTCCTCCTTTCTAGTGTGAATTACTCAGAAATTAAATTTTAAGAGAAAGACTTTCCTGGACTGCATCACTAAACATACTCTAATAAAATCATACAAATTCTTAAAGTTCAGGAAAATAATAAGGAATAATCTCTGGCATCTTCAACTGAAAAAAAAAAAGCTTGCATAGATAACAGACACTTAAGGTATTTATACGAAAAGATTTTACTGTTCTAGCTAGCTTTCTGGTCAAAATTGTGAACATTTTTATGTGGAAAAGAAACTGCCATTTCCCTCAAAGTGATTTGAAGGTTAAAATGTTATGCTTCTGAAGCTATAGCTCTACTTTATCAGTCTTTACCTGCTAAAAGTGATCATGGCTTCTTTTATCCTCATTCCATTTTCCACAGAAAATATTCCACATTCCTTCACAAGGAATATTATTCTTCCTCAGTTTCTCTACTGCTTTGATTCATTCACTAGTATTTATATCTGAGTAAAAATTAGAGGTGGTTATGTTTTCAGCTTTCCTGTCATTCTTTTGTCACTATTGCTAACCAATTTCCTCTGAGGAAGTTCTCATTAATAGAAAGGACCTAGCATAACAGCCCTGTCCACGTGACTTTGTTATGCAAAGTGCTATCATCTTAGTTTGGAAAACATTTAAAACTAGTACTTAATTCCTCACTTTCTTCATCTTTTTATCCTTTGTGTTCATTCAACCAACCATGTTTTTAAAATATTCTGCTATCTACACAATAGGAGGGGAAAGAGTATCATGAGCACTTCTTCCCCCTCTATTTAACACCTGACCAGTTTCTTTTTCAATCACTAGAGAAATCTCTCTTACCAAAGCTAGTCATAACCTAAACATGGCCAACCACCAGAATTAAAATAAAATCTGTAAATCCATCTTTCTCTTTTCAGACGTCCTGTTAAACATAATCATCATCTCCTTTATTTGCCCTACTTTACCCATCCAAAAACCCTGCTGTTTAACTTACTTCTCTATCATTTTGTATACATTAATTCCTTCAAGAACATTTTATCTTTTCTTATCAATTTCAAAGCACTTGACTCACCTCTAAGGCGCAGATAATGTCACTTCTTTTTAAATCTCAACTCCTACACTTGTCTCCACATTTCTTTCCAAGTAGACCCATACATTTTAAAAATCCTTAACTGTCAGCCAAGTAACCTTCCACTTACTACTCACATACCTCCCTGGAATATGCATCTCTTTTAAAGCTAATATTCTATCAGCAATAGCTCCTATTTTTAAACCTCAACTGTTCCTTGAGTTTCCTATCACTCATTTGTTGTGCCTAAGAGTACAGCCTCTAATGTAAAAATTTTTTAAAAACACTCAAGTCCTCACTAATATCTTTAAACTATGACATGTAGTAATGGTGCTCAATATATATTAAAGCAGCCACATGTAACTCTACAGTCTATTAATTCTGTGATTCTTTAGAAATAGTTACTCCATGGTTTTAAATGAAATATTTATGTCTAACAGCTTCAGTTTGTATTATGCCTTGTGTCAAATCATCTTTGTTTAATACTTGTTTTCAGTGATACTAGCAAAGCCTCAGGATTACAACTTAATATTTGCAGTTGAATTGCTGAATATACCATAGAACTATTTTTCTTTTCACGTGGAAATAGTGGAATAAAACCTAATTTATACATATGTAATAAACTTAGTAAATATTTCAGAATTACTTGAGTATGTTCATTTGATTGTCAGGGAATCTCTACCCATGTTATCAAGATAAACATATAGCAACTGTAACTATAATAAGGAGGGTTTTAAGACGACACTAAGACTTGGAAACAGTTAAGGTAATAATTACCTGACTCTCCCACTAATAAGGTATGCTTAGTGTGTTCAATGACTTTTCTTGCTACACCAATTGCATTTTTTACACGTCTCAGATCTGCAACTGCCCCAACTTCCATAGTGTTGCTGAAAACAAGAAATATTTAAAGCCTGATTAGATCAAGTTTAATAAAAATACAAGAATGTTTTCACATTTTTTATTAAACAAAATCTGTTCCGATATAAAGCAATACATTAAAACAGCAAACTCCTTATTTAACTGTTCTATGGTAAATAGCCATAGACAGATGGTATCACACTAGTAGGGTAGAACTTCATACATACATAACTTCCTTGCACTAATGGGGGGGGGGTTATTATTTAAGTAGCAACAACTCCAGGCAGAATAGTACTTTTGCTGGAGTAACTGTTCTGTAACATAAATTTGTATCCTAAACCAAACAAACACTTGCTGTTCTTTTTGAAGCAAGACAGGTTTAAATAGTAAATAAGATATGGAAGACAGAACTGTTAAAAAGAAAATATTTATGAAATGAAATTAAAGGGAAAGCTTACGATGCTACAAACATGAAAACTTTGTCTTGGTTACCATTTGCTTTTTAGGTGCTCTATCTACAGCTAGATTATTGCATTACATGTAAAGACAAATACACTTAGTTACTCTTTCACCAGTTAGGGAAGTATTTTTTCCTAGTTCTACAAGTTAATTTGCCCAAACTCAGCCCTAAATCAACAAGATCTCTGTAACAACCTTTGTATTAAAATGTGCTAAAAATTACAGGGATCATTCTTTTCTCCGTGCAGTTCTCTTACCCATCCATAATCATTGCATCCAGTGTTGTTTCTCCACTTTCATCTGGGCTTCCTCCATATCCGACACTCCCATCACATTGGTCAATTTCACACTGACCGCAACCTTTTTCAACTGCATCCAGCTCAGAACCTCCCATCTGTAATATTCTCCATGCTGTAATCAACACAAATAATTAAATGTCAACAGTGAAAGTAGTCTCCACAATTACTTTACGAATGCTTTAAAGATGGACACTATGATGATGCATTATGGAAACAGACAAAAGTAAAGTATAATTTACAGATGAAACACATACATGTTTAAAAGAACTGAAACACAAAGTATTATTTCTCTAAATACTGATTTGCTTGCATATCTTATCAGTGTTTCTGAGAAATTAACCTTCCCCCAACCCCCAATGGAAAGATATTATTTACTAAGTTATCACAAATTCGCTGTATCAAATAACCTCCTCTGTCCAGGATCTGTCAATACTTTATTAGCTGTGTAAAGCCTTTTTGAGGGGTGGGGGCAAGGGAGGACAAGGAAGAAGAGAGGGAGAAAGCTTAGCAAAAATCTTATGGCAAAAAAGACAAGCAAGTTATAACAATCATCTCTCTTCCTCAGAGAATACTAATTGCCCAGCTACAGAATAAAAATATCTGAAACATACATTTAAACCTAGTATCACTAACAATACATAAAACCAAAAACAAACTGAAATCAAGATATATAAGCAATATCAACCTTCACTTTCTCCTATTCAATCCTTAGCTGATGCCTTCTATTTCTTTAATATCTAGCTCAGAGCCCAGTTTAGTAAGACACTAGATATGTGTCAAACATATGACTTAAATAAACTGGGCCTGAAGGCTTTGCTCATGAGAAATACTTCACAAGACAGGACCTCAGGCAAGATTTCCCAAGATGCTTGAGCCTGCTGCCATTGACAGCTGCAATGCTGCTGCCTCCTCTGGTGCTCCCCTGGTTGACATGCAGAGCACAGAGGAGGTAGCAGAAGCACACAGCCCAGCTCTTTTTGGCAGCAGAAAGCTCTTCTGTTGTCTCAACCATCTCAAAAAAAAACCCCAACTTCACAAATGCTGCATATAACTGCAACAACTGGCTGCAAAAAGGAAAAAAAAATACTTAGCATCCAGCTCTACAGATGCTTATCTGCATCTGTAAACAACTTTAGCATGAGCAGTACTGCTCCAATTGCAACCACCTTTTCTTTTGGATACTTTCAGACATTTGCCAAAGAAGGGTCTTGTTTCCAAGACAGTATTTCAGTTCTGACCTATACAAGGCTTTAGGTAATCCATTTCAACAGCAACGCATCACCAGCAAGGATTTATTTACAACCTAACTATGCTAACATGGCCTACGTGTACTTCTAAATCAGTATGTACAACTAATTTCTGTTGGCATAGTTGCCACAGAAAAAATTGTCTTGACTACTAATAATGCTTCACAAAACACAAAAATATAATTCTCAGAATTATCTAAATTTTCAGGAGGGAAGAATGGATATTGGTGACACTACTAAACAACTGTTTTTAACAGCAACAACTGAAACCACATTATTAGGGAAAATAACTTTTTTTAACCTAGCTTTTCCACAGTTTCCCACAAAACCTATTTGGTTTCTTCACATTTTTTCCCCCGACACTGAACACTGAAGCCCTTTCCTCGCAGTTCTCGGCGCCGCGCTATGGCTCGGTGACGCAGGGCCATGGGCGTAACAGCCAGCCCAGCCGCTCTGCCCGCGCCGCACCGAGGCGGCCCAGACCCCAGCGCCAGGCCGGGGCCGAGCCGCCGGCGCACGCGGCGTGCGGCCTCCCCACGCGCGCACAGAGGCCTCCTGCGCAGTCTCCCTTCTGGAAACGCTCCGGCGCGCTCGCCTGCGCGCTACCACGGGCGTTTTTCAACACTTTTTGCTGTCTTTAAAGCCGGAAGGCAAAGCCCCGGCCTGCCCGCCCGCCCGCCCGCCGGGGACACCTGTCTCCGTGGCCTTCCTAAACGCCCAGGTGTTGACGACCAGAGGCAGCGCGGCCGGAACCGCCGCCGCCGCCGCCAGTTGCAGCGTGAGGAGCAAGAGCAGGAGCAGAAGCAGCTCCCCCGCGCCCGCCGCCATCGCCGCCCACTCCCCCCCCCCCACCCCCCGGGCCCCCGCGGCGGCGCATGCGCGCGGCGGCCCGCCGGAGGCCGTTGGCCGTTGGAGGCCGAGCGGCGGGAGCTCTCTGGCGCCGCCCCCCCCGCCCCGGGCGGGAGCCTACGGGCTGCCGAGCTCCCAGACGGAGGTGGGAGCCTGAAACGATTAAAATACAGTGGATGTTTCTGGTGCTCAGTTTCTGGTTTCCCCTTAACGACGGTCTCGGGGATGGCAGTTGGTCAGCGGAACTGTTGGGGTGGCCAGAGGCGAGGGCCAGGAGTGGGGACGCGCCCGTGTCCTCCATCAATCAGAGCTGTCCTGGGGACGCAGGAACAAGGCCCTGTGCTGGCCCATCCAGCGAGCAGTTTGTCAGGGGACAGGGCAGAGCAGCTTCTGACTGTTCCTAGGGAAAAAAAAAAAAAAAAAAAGCTCATGAGATTCACAAGCATCATCTTGCTGCCTTGTTGCATGTTTGTTTTGCTGGAAGTATTTTGCTTGTGGCCCAGAGGCATTTCTGTGATGGAGGTACCACAGGTCTTCTGTGGTAAATACTTCACTGAAGAATTTATTAAAAGCTTTGTTTTTTAAAAATAAAAAATCCTAAAACATGTAACAATTTCATAATCCTGCCAATACCATTCAAGCTTCTCATTTTAAACTGCTTGCAGTAGTTTGAAACCATTTGATATGTTGCCATAGTAGTCTGAGTGAACCTAAATCTATAGGCTCACCTGCTGTTAGACACAGACGATATAACATGCTGATTTGTGTTCAAGGCTAATTGCATTCAAGCAGTCACTGATCATCAACCAGCTATTTTTTCTGAATAGGAGGGCAGAAAAGAGGGCTACTGCTTCCTCTAGCAGAAGTGGATATAAAACATGGGGTTTCTGGAAATACTTTTTCAACTTGGTATCATTAGTCCTTTGCAGTATATCATGGACCAGACTCAAATTATGTTTTACTGGCAAGGTAGCTGATAGTGTATCTCTAGACAATGCATAGTAAGAAGGGAGAAGAAACATTTGCACCTCATGTGTGACAAGGTCAAGTTTGTAGGCAGGCAGAAATTGTAAGTGTACCCAAGCTAGTTTAAAAAGCCTGCAGCAATATTACTTTTATTATAACAAAACCATCCACTGAGTTTAGAATGAAACAGTAGTCGCAAAACAAGTGTATTTTCCTTTATTACAAAAGTCACAAAATAATAAAACACTTCAGTATGGGCTTTGAATTTAGTAATAACTTAGTCTTGGTTTCAGCCAGCTCCCAAAAGCAAAACTACAAGTAGTCTGGAGAAGCCTTTACTCAGGTAAATGCTGTTAGCTACTTTATTTCTGATACTAATGTTTTTATATATGTCACATAGTTCTGTATAAGGCTTTTAGGGAAAAGAAAAGGGCCAAAATAAAGATCTGAGTACTAACTAATTAAAGGAAGTGCTAATTAAAGGAAAACAGAAAAATAATATTATTAGGAAAGTAATTAAGGATTAAGTGAAAAGGAAAATGTCATCAAGCATCTTTCTAAACTTGATGCATTAGTGATTTTCTTCAAATATGACTTTCTTTTTACGAGGCAAGTAAGGGGCCATTATAGGTATCATTCAAATAAAAGTATTGACTGTGATGGATGCATCTGCAGGCTGAGGCTGAAGAATTGTGGAGTGAATGTCATATAGGACTTGAAACAGCACAACATTATGCTTTGAGACTCATATAGAAACACAGTTGATTTTATTTTGGTGATATTCTTTCTAACTGGCATTCAGAACGGAATGACTTCTAGCTATAAGTAGATGCAGTGATGAATCCATATGCTTAATTTATACCGTATCACTATTTAATATCTTTTTTTTTTAGGTGTGAAAAGACTCATAAAGCAAACTTTGCTTTCAAACATAGTGTGTAAAATCAACAGGGCTTTAATTTGAAATTTATATGGCTAAATGGAATTGGACTAGTATGTGTCTGAGACAACTCTGCAAGTTGATGCTACTAAATCCAGCAGCTATTTGGGCTCTTGATTTTGCCTTCTGTCTCTGATATAAGTGACTTTAAAATTGTTCTTTATTTAGAATTTACTTGTATTTTCATGAACATTAGCTGTTCTTTTATGTCAGTTCTTTCTACACCAGCAGCAAAAATGCAGCTCAAGCTGACCTTCCTGATACTGTTACATTATAGACCATGACTAAGATAAATGATGAGCCCAGTCGAAATTAAGTGTCCCTGCAGCTGAAAAGAAATCGATGATTCCATGAACAGAACATTTCTTCCAATATGTCATATGGAGAGAATATTCTGAAGAGAGCCTTCTGTGGACAGAAGATTCCTGCGAGGACCTACACAGTGATTGAATGGCACTATGTAATTAAAAAAAAATAAAACAACACAGGAGGAAGTTCACCTTTCACTCTGAGTGTGTATACCTACAGTAGCCAAATTCTGACCTCAATTATAGCTACGTAACCTTATCTAGCACCATCTGTTCAAAAAGGCATGCCTACCTCCTGCTTGCTTTCTCAAATTTTCCATATGTGTGCTTTGAAATCTAATTATGTATCGTAGTTGTATTTGCAATTTGTTTACATTTTATGTTTTACTTAGAATTTCTACACACACAAACACAAGAAGACCAAACCTCAGAATCATTTCTTAATAAAAGTAAACAATTTATTGTTTGATTAGCATTTGCTATGGAAACTTGCACGGATGTGAATTTTTTATGACACGTAGCATGTTGAATCCATCTTGCTACTAATTAAAATACATTTTAAAATGACCCTATGTTGTTGTGTTCTCTTTTGGGTAGATTTGTGAAAGCACTGCCCTCTTCTTCTTTTTTTTTTTCCTTACAGTGCCTTTCATGACTTCTTCTCATCTTACGTATGTTCTTTCATTTACTGAATGGCACTGGAAAGGATGAAAAAGTTTATTCATGGTGAAGGTCTCTATCATCTACCTACTAAATCTTCTAAGAAAGACCTTTATGCGCTCTCTCATGCTTGAGAAGAGCTATTTTTCAAAGCTGCCTCATTATCCTGCTCTAAATCCTCCTTAAAACACAGTGTCAATATGAAATCTATCAAAGTATCAATGATAACATTCTCAGCTTCCCGTTTTGTATCCATATTTTCATGTGATCCCCAACAATCTTCTTCCCCATATATGTCTTGTCTTTTATTTGCACTCTAAAGCATCAAATTGCTTTTCAGCTGCAGGGACACTAAGTTGTTTTAGGTATGAGTTGTCATTTTATTTTATGTTTGTACAGCACATAGCACCAGAGTGTACTAGCTTACAGTTTGCACTCTGACAAGACATTAATGAGCATAAATATATATAAAGATATATAGAGTAAAAAATAATGCAGAGACTAATTAATTATAATAATCAGTTATTAATAATAACTAATTAATAATCATGTTTCCATTATTAAACTTGCTTTTGTTACCTGTATATCTTTTTTAGCCACTTGTCAGATGGCAGCGGCTTACTTTCTTACTTTGTGACTTCAGAATAATTATGGTGTCACAGAATAATATGTTCTTACAGCATTGTTTTGGCTTATTGTGGTGTTTTGTCTCAAAACTGGCTATATGTAATATATTTCCCATTTGTAATTGCTGTACTGGTCCACTTTGGTGATAAAGTAGTCATATAGAACATGTGATGGCCCACTTTACATTGCTGGAACTGCTTTTTAATTACAACCATTTACAACTTTATGATTTTTCATAAGCGTGATCCATGGTAATAACAAAGTTATTGGATAACTACAGCAAGTAACAGCTTCCCACAACTCTGAAAGTTACCTTGACACTGTCAAATGAGCATACTTAATGTTCTCAGTGTTGAAAGGAAGGTAAACAGAAACTTGGATTATATGAACAGTATTTCAGCAATGTGGCAGGTTTCAGTGTCTACATCCATTTTGTGTGCTTTGGGTATATATACCAGGATTTGTAAACATGATCCTCCTTGAGTTATGATTATCTTACACTAGAGAGCATACCAGTTAATTTACAATGGGAGTTTACAATGCATAAGTCCTAGCTTTGAAATAGAAATTGTTTGATGTCTATACAGAGTACTCTGCCCGAGTTAATTTCTCTTACTTCTTTGTTAGGATGCAGAAATGCCCTTCTGTATTTTTCCTTGTTAGTCTGTTTATAGCCATGTATTGCCCTTGTCTTATAATGAGTTCTGATTGTGTTTCTCATACCCAAGTTCATGTGCACAAAACTTGTTAAGGTATCACAGTAAGGTTTCACAGGTTCAGTGTAAATGTGGCTGAAAAACTTTATAACCAGATTTTAAGAATGGAGCTGATAAGGAGCTAGTTCCTACTTCACGATGTCTGAACTGAATGTAACCACAGCTCTGCAGCTCTTCTAAGCTGCTGAAGAAGTGTACAATTCAGGTCAAAGTCATTTTGAAAATCTATTTCAGCAATGTAGCCACTATTAACTTGCTGTCCTTTGGAAGTTCCACTGGACTCTGATACTAACCACAGGGGTTATTAAGTGGGAAATACATCTTTCTTTGGCTTCAGACTGACAGACTAGAGTTTCTAACAAAACCCCTCTACACAGCATTTTACGAACAATATTTTAAGATGAAATGGCTTAGCTACAAAGCATAGAAATACAAAGTTATAAGCTACCACTACAATTTTAAGTTCACTTTGAAGCCAGAAATTGACTTTCTATACTGATTAAATCATAGGATACAATGTCTAGAGACAACGGGGCAGGCCAAGGGTTAAGCAGTAGGTATAGGTCTGCATTTACTCACTTTGTGAGGATTTAGCCTGATTATTTGAGTAAAATAACCTTTCCTGGCCACACCAGTGCAACATTACTGAATACAAAGGAGACTGTGTAGGTCAAAACAAGAGCATATATATTTGTTTCTCAAATTCTGGAAGGTTTTACTTCAGAGAAAGAAATTGTGTCATGCCTTTCCTATTATTTTGATATTTACATTTGAAATAATTTCATGAGTTAGACTCATCACATACCCTAGAATATCTCAATAATATGCATCTCTTCATATGTTTTCTTCCCTCTAGGGTTTTGATTTTACAATTAGATTTTAGATTTAGACCTTAGAGTCATGTTGCAAGGGTAGGCTAGATTGTTTTTGAGCATAAATATGAATTCAAGTTGTGAATAAATAATAGTTAAGTTGACCTTTCATACCCTTACTGCTGCAAATGGTCCCATTGGCTTCATTTGAGAAATATCCAGTAAATGACTACTTCCCTTATCAGCAGAACTAGTTCAACAGAGAGGCACACAGGGCAATTGCCCGGGGCTGTATGCCATGCAGGGAAAGGGCTAACTGACTTAGGTGGCCATATAAAACAAAAAGGGACACTTATCTAACCTTCTGACCTGGGGCTCCCTTAGTGTAATGATAACACAGGATGGTGTGCAAGACAGAGTGATTACTGAATTCATTTAGGAGTGCCTGTGGGTCATCTTTTCATGGTCTTGAGCTTTATAAGCACAATCATATACCCTTTTTTCAGAAAAAAAATTTTTCTAACATATTAAACAAAAATATCACTTAGCCAAAATTCCCGTTGGATCAAGTCTGGTGTGTTTATCCTCTACTTGTTTTATACATAGCCTTCTAGGCACTCTTTACTTAGAAGCAAATACAGTTCTACTGAGATTTTTGAAGTTTTACAACCCTGTCAATCAGTATAGCAATAACATCTTTTGGATCTATTAGAAGAGGTAACCTCATCACTTAGCCTTTATTTAAAGGAGCTGCCTTTTGTGCTCAGTATTTCCATATTGTTCTGAGTCCTTTATCATTACTTTTTTATTTCTAGGAAATACATTTTATAGAATATTTATTATCCAAATTATTTTCCATATATTTTGAAATGGCCTTTGTTTCCTGCATTTTGATTGATTTTTTAGCTTAGGTGCCAGATATTCTACTCCATTAACTCAGTCTTATATAGGTTAATCACCATTAATTTCAGTGGTAAACGCAGGTGTAATACTTATATAAGATAGTGTGGAATTAGACCTTACATTATCTACTTTCCCTGGGTTTTGCTATTAAAAAGTTTTCATCAACAAAAATAGGGAATCATTGCTGGAATTTTGATTAGCAAGTTTTGGAAGCTTCATAAAAATTGTGAATAGAAACTACACCACTATGTTATGTTTTACTAGTAATAAAATGCACACAACACAGTTAGCCATCTGCTATTCAAAATATGCCAAATGTTTATTTGTATCTGCAGGAAAATGCATTTTTTTTCCTCCTAGAAATTGACTGTATATGCATATACCTTTCTCCCCCTCCCCATATAACCTACCCCAAACTGATCAAGTTATAGAAAAGTGGGGACCTTTTAACAATTAATGGCAGGATATCCTGACCTGATGAAAAGCTGAATAGTGTCATACTGAAACTGCAGAGGTACTACCTAGGCCTCCATTCAAACATCCAAGCAGCTTAATTTTGAGCTGTTGTGATAAAATGTATTTATTATGATGCAATAAAAATCATTAAGCTTCTAAACAGTAATATTGTTTGATTTGGATGAGAAGAGAATCTGTCAGAATTTTGACTTAAAGCAGGTATGTGTGTAAATGCTACACATATATAATACATATTATTATATTTGTACTGAGAAGAACTATATTAACTGCTTACCCTCTATTTTTTCCAAATGTATTGGTCATAATATATATTGTACTATGTGTTCCTTGCGTTCATATATGAAGGGCGACTGTGAAGCTTGGAACAATCTGTTTTGTTGTGGTATGAAAAACCATCTGTTAACTGGCTCCAGCTGATTATATTTCAGCTGAAGATTCAAACTCATAATCACAAGTGATAAAAAATAGGAGTGTATATTATTCTACAGGAGTCACCTCATTAGCTTCTTTTACTGGGATTTGTTATAAGATGAGATGGTACACTTCTGCTTAGATTAACACTTATTCTGACAATTCACTGACAGACCAGAAAACGCCTAGAATTTGCGTGTTTATGTCACTTCACATAATGGGACTAATTTATCATTTCTAACTCCCCTGTAGTCAGAACTACACCAGATATATAATGAGAAAAAACATAGTTAGTGTTTATATTTAAAACAATGTTATATTTTTATGGAGTAAAACCTCAGATGAACTCTTAGGTATTCCAAAAGCACATATATGATATTTCAAATATATGATAGTTTGCAGGAGGGTCAGATTCAATGTCTGCCAAGTATGTGAAATGAAGGACACAATAGGAGGTAGAAATCCAGAAGTCTTTGTGAATGTGGCCTGTGGATAGGATCTGGAAAAGGAGACTGAGGAAGAAAGAGAGCACTTAGGTCCAAAACAGTGAACTCCAAAATAGCTGCTGAGCTGGGACGTAAATTTAAAGCTATCTCTAGACTGACACTGGACCTACTTTCATGGATGTGCAAAAGAGGAGAGCAAACTTTAGCCTCTTCACAGACCTTCTTGGAAGAATCCCATGGGACAAGGCCCTAGAAGGAAGAGGGATCCAGGAGAGCTAGTTAATATTCAAGGATTACCTCCTCCAACATCAAGAGTGGTGCATGAAGTCGAGAAAAGGGGGCAGGAGATCTGCATGGATGAACAAGGAGCTACTGGCAAAACGCAACAGAAGAAGGAAGTGTACAGAAGATGGAAGTAGAGAAAGACCACTTGGGAGGAATTTAGGAACATAGTCAGAGTATGCAGGGATGTGACTAGCAAGACCAAGGCCCATTTGGAGTTGAATATATCGAGGGATGTCAAGGACAGCAGGAAGAGCTTCTTTAAATACATGAGCAGCAAAAGGAAGACTAGGGAGAATGCAGGCCCACACCTGAATGGGGTTAGGGCCCTGGTGATAACTGACACAGAGAAGGCAGAAATAGTGAATGCCTTCTTTGCTTCAGTCTTTACTGCTATGACTGGTCCTCAGGAATCCCAGACCATAGAGACCATGGAGAAAGAATGGAGAAAGAATGGAGAAAGGAAGACTTGCAGTGACTGAGCACTGGAACAGGTTTCCCAGAGGGCTTGTGGAGTCTCCTTCCTTGGAGTCAAAAGCTGCTTGGACACAATCCTGTGCAACGTGCTTTAGGTGACCCTGTTTGAGCAGGGGAGTTGGACTAGATGATCTCCAGAGGTCCCTTCCAACCTCAACCATTCTGTGATTCTGTGAACCACCTGCAGTCCAGTGTGGCTGGGGAGCCGCATGCCTCTGTGTGAGGCCTCTGTGTAAGACTTCCATAAGACCCCCATGGAGGCATTTTCAGAGGACACCTCTCTCCTGGCATCCACCAGTTCCTGCACAGCTCCATAGCATCTCTAGGGAAGACAAACAAACAGTTTAATAGCATGGTTATGAATCATTAAGGAGGAGCAACACACATTAAAAAAGACAGAGGGAATGAAGAGTAATAGTATTTGGATAGCGTAGTAGTGGGGAGTGGATGACTGAAGTACCTATACTCTGTTTGTTAGGAGCCTAGTATTTTTTATTTACACCTACCTAAGTCATCTTAAATGAACTTCTTTGAAAGATTTTTTTTTCTTTAATATTGTCCATGCCTTCCTTGTCTGTTTTACACAATAAGATCTCAATGCAAAAATATATCTAACAATCTTTTGTGCACAATTAAAGAAATGCATGCATAGCTGGTGAAATAATAGTAAGGATAAAGGGCATTGTTATCTGATAAAACATAGTTTCATCAGAAGAATAGCCTAACAAAATAAAATGTTTTCACGATTGTATCCACTTAATGAACTTTCATCAAACCACAAGTTACTGGGTGTATGGCAGCAAGGAGGAGGAGCAAGGAGTCCTGAGGAGTTAAAAATACCTGACCCTGTATTATAATAAATTGAACAAAATCTATCTGATTTTTCCAAAGCATTTATTTTGTCAATTTCTTTCTCAAATTGTAAGTATTTCCCATAAAAAATGAATTTGAAGTTTTGACTCCATCAGTGACAGCATTTTTGATGAATTTTTGTCCAAAACTCCTATCCCAGCAAATACAGTTTAAGGTAAAACTAATTACAGACTTCGAAAGAAACTATATCTTATTATTTGTTTAAAAATCTTTTATTATATTTGGAATACATCATTTGCAATTCATCTGTATGAATATTAGTTTCAATAATTCTTAAATTGAAAGTATCTTCTTGACTAAGTAGTGCACTGCTTGGGAGCTACTATAAGCAGTAAAACCATTATAGGAGCAAATATGGTTGCTGTCGTTTCAGCTATGACTGAAACAGTGCCATCACTTTTCTCTAATGTGATTTCTAAAATTGTATTTTATGAAATATTCATTGTTCTTATAGGAGTTTGCACTGTTCGGACATACATGCTAATAGATTTTAGTATATAATTCCATATCAAATTTAAGAACTGTGTCCACTTTACACAAAAATTTTATACAGAATCAGTGCTTGAGTTATTGTCTAATATCACAGATAACATCCAGTCTTTGTTAAAAATGGCTTTATCAATGAATAGTAACAATAGGCTATTCTTTTAGCTGCCTAATTTGGCAAATGATTCAATTCTCTTTAACAGCAGCTGCTGTCCACTCCGTTTATGGTGTTGTTCACCCTAGCAGTTCCTCTCACTTTTCTTCCTTGTAATGTATGTATTTGAAATTAAGCAGTCACTCTTTTATTACTCCTTTTTCCTAGAATTTCCTCAGAGTGATTTGTGTACTGCTGTACTTTCATATGGTCTGTGGCACTACCTATTTCTATGTATGTATGGACAAATAAATGAGACTAAACTTGTCTGGCATTTTGAAAGAAAGTATATTATACTAGGATATTAATCAGATAATAAATAGGTCAGATAATCTGAAATGAGCAAATCTGTAGTTTTAAAAGCTTAGTATGCCTTTTTTCTACAAGCCATTTTTTTATTTATCAAAAGATATTCCAACAAAAGTGTTGTCTTTGATTAGTATTTAGTCCCAGAGCTATACAAGCATTAGTTATAAGCAACACCTCTGCTTGTATTTAGGAAAGTTACATTTGTTTCCTTCGCACGTATTTGGCTTTGAAGTAGCAATTATAGATTCCTACTAGTATGAAATTATGATTCTATATACAGTATATAAGAAATAGCAGATGAAAGAGCATGTTATTTAGTGTCTGACTCATAAAACAGGCTTGAATCAAGGAGAAAATAGATTACGAATCAATCCATGTAATAAACATAATACCAAGAAGCTGAAACATGTATCTAAAATATATAATAAAATTCACTTGAAAATCAGATGGGACGTGGAACTTCCTCTACACTCAACATTGTAAGACATGTGTGCGGACTTTCAAGTAGCAGTTTTCATTGTTTGTGAAACATAAGCAGCATCTGGTTGAGTATACTGTATGTATTTAACTGCATTCTGATTATTTTATACCAACAAGAATGAACTCAGCTGGGGAAGTATACCACTTGATCAACAAATGACTTTGTAATTATGTACACAGCTGGACTATCTGCATTTGGCTCTGCTGTCCACTACGGTTCTAAAGGACAGTAAAGATTAAGAAAAGAAAAGATTAAGAAATATTTTTGTATATATACATATATATATATATTTACATACATATATATACATGTACACACACATGCAAACAGACTCTGAAGCCAAAAATATAAATTATAGATTATTACTAAGCTGCACCCTAATGCATATATGTATCCACTAACAATGAAAGACCTCACTGCAAGAAACTTCTTTCATTCCAGCTGATAGTGAAGCATACTTGGCTTTTTCTCCTCCAGAAATATAAAACCCTAATGACAAACTCAACAATACTAGAAAAAATTCAAGCCTGACATAGATGCTATGAATAATTTACACTTGGTTCATGCTTATTAGGAAGAATATTCATGTATAGATGTAACCTTTTGGCTGGACACATGCTCACATAATGCACCAAAACTGCAGTGTTTTATTAGCTTCTCTATGTAATGATCCAGAATATTCCAAACAGGGAGTCTCTCTTATATAATTCATTTTGTTGTCTTCTGCTTAGGAACATGATGTTTCCTGCAGCAAAAAAAAAGAATAACAAACTGGTTCTTAAACTTTTCAGGTCTTGACATGATTGGTGGCAAGTGGTGGTGAGGAAGAGGTAATCCTAAACACCTCTGTTGATGGCAGTCACAATGATTGAGTATATTCAAAAGTGTTTCGTATAGTACTGTTGCCTTATGCCTTCATAATGTCTGATCAGCACATTTTCATCTTGTCTGGCATTGTCATGTCCCACATCAGTCCTTAGACTGCCTTGAGCACAACATAAAAGCTCATATGGTGGTTGTCAAGATACCACTTATAATTTGTCAGTTTGGTAGCTCCACCATAGATCTTTTATCCCCACAGTGCAGTTTGGAAACACGGCAAGTATTCCAGTAGGCTGGTGTGCTGGAAACTGAGTTCAAGTAAGCCAGCACCATCTGATGAAGCCTGCATTTTTATTGGAGCAGAATTTGGCAGCCTTGTCACTGTGAACACATCAGATTTAATGTCACCATGGCAAAAGACCGATGGTTTGATCGCAAACACCACAGAAAACACCACATAAAGTTTCTGTTCTTCCTTGATGTTGGTGGCAACATATATATAGTTTTACAGTGGAAAGCTTATGTCCATCAAAAATAGATGTATTGCCAATACACTCATAACCATGCACATTGTGATTAGGCAGAGTAATGTGCACATGCACAAACACACACTAAGACAGTGGGATTAAGATGGACAGTGCACACATGCTCACAGACATACATAGTTAGGAATCGTAAGACAGTCATGCATCAGTGAATTTTCGGTATACTTGTATCGTAAAAATGCAGCTAGTTTTATTTTAGTTGTATTTCCAAATTTATTCACTAGATGGCAATGTGGCATGCAATTTGTAGCAAATTTACGGTAGCGCAGTTTTCTTCAGGAATAACTATACTATATAATTGTATTTAAGACTGGATTGCAGTAAAGAAATACTGATTAATTCATAGAGCCATTTTTTTTCAATTTATGCTCAAAAAGGTTCATATCTTATCTCAGTCTGAAACAAATACCTGGGGTTTCAGTAGGGTATGACCCCACAAGAGAGAAATAGAGTATTTAGAAGAAGCCTGGGGGAGCAGTGGACCCCATTACTTCTAGTAGTTACTCCTCAAGTGTCAGAAATGGAGTGTGGTGATAAGAAGAGCACATGCAGCTCAGTCATCTCAATAGAAAGTGTTAATTTCTGTTAGTGAAACAAGCCTGATTATAGCCAGGATTTAGAAATAGCCAGGAATTAGAAATAGTAGCTCATTAGAATAAGCATCTCTGAAGCATACCTGGTCTGGTCATATCAGCACTATAGCCACCAATGTGAAGAGTGGATCAGAGCAGAAGAATGTGGATGCTCTCATCTATGAATTTATGTTTTTTCTGTCGTATTTCAGAACACTGATGCTTTGGAAAGTGCCTGGAGGAGTCTCAGAGGTCTGGACTAGGGGCTGCAGATGCACCATTCCAGTGGAGCCGGTGCGAGTAGGCAGTGCTCTGCTGGAGACCTGCTGCAGGACCAGCTCGGCACTGCTGGGCCAAGGGGTGGCACTGGGGAGAGGGAGGCAGCCAGCAGCATCAATCTCAATGCCCCTTTTAAGATTCACTGTGCATAGAGTAGATAAACTGCCTGCATGATTTGATCATTCTCAATATTAAATCTTCATTTTATAGACATAAAATTTGAAATGTTAAAGTGCAGACACTATCTTATGTAGAGCTAAGACGTTCTTTTTCTCATTTACTTTGTGAATTAACGAAATATTTTATATCAGGCAGATTCAATCTTTGCTGTTTTTCAGAATGACCTCATGTGAGGCTAACTGCCTGTTCAGTTCTCTGTAGACAGCCTTTTGCTTTCTTAAATTTCATTATGTGACTTGATTGGTTAATTTGTTGTCTCTTAAATTCTCCATACTTTTCACTCTAGGGCAATAGGCAATATTCTATGTTTAGAAGCCTTTGCTGTCATGGTGCTTTATAACACCAAAGGTTTATTCTGTCTGACCCAGCGTTGTTTTGGCCTGAGCACTTTCTGTCAAATTGTCTCAATTATTCCTGCAGTACTTTSATAGATTGTGCCCCTGCTGTAATTGTCAAGTGGACAACTGTTATTTGGAGCATTTAATTATTTTTAGACTTGGCCTGTTATATCTCTCTCTGAGTTTCCAGTGTTTATGATTTGTTTTGTTACAGATTAGCTAAGAAGTAGATACTGTACATTGTTAAAATGTATGCTGCAATAAGCAGAATTTATTTGATATTTTAAATTTCTATTCTCTTTAGCATTTGTTGCCTATATTAAAAGTAAGCAAACCTCACTTGTAACCAGAGGTGGTTCTTGCCTTGGGGATAGTGGGGTCTACCTCCACTAGAACTTTATAAACCATGCTAATATCTTTCTTCATCATTCTGTCTTAATAGGGACATGCAGTAGCAATATAATGCAACAGAGGATTAAGAATAGTATTGTACAAAAAAGAACAGTATAGGTTGTTCATTATTAGGATAAAACTAATGAATCAAGCGTATTTCCTTATTAAGCATAGGAATACAGAAATGATGGCCAGTAAAACGCATTAAAAAAAACTTACAAAAACTCTTGCAACTTTTTGATACTTGTTCTTTTTTGTGTTCAGCCTGAGTTGCTACAGGCCTGTCTCTGCAAGTGTGAAGATGGCCAATGAAGTTTCTTTTACATATATATATATATTTTTATATTTATATATTTATATTTAATAAAGCAAATGTGCAGAGTTCTAGGAGACTCTGAGCCTGCACAGTAGCACTCAGTGGGGTGTCCGTTGTATTATGTGAAACACAGATACTCATTCTTCTGTTGAGACCCCCACCAGCCAAAAAGCATTAAACTGCCACTGCTTTCAACATCTGTGAAATACTTTGTTGCCTTACAAGTTCTTGTCCATATCCCAGACTATCTTCTCCAGCTTTATTCAAGATCAGTGATACATATAAGGGCCTGTTGTTAAAAATTGCCATTTTACAGCATGATAGTTAGTACAACAGCATTTCCAACCAGGGCATTATTTAGTGTAAAATTATTCTGATTAGCTAATGGTTTATATGTATTACCCAGGAAAATTAAATAACTCATACAGGTGGGCAAAATTAAGATGAAGATATCATGCAGATGTTGTTTGCAGTATCTGATGCTCATTTTCACATAAAATTTCAATCACATCACCAAAAGCTTCTTTTGGAAAACCAAGTAGAAAGCTGGACTATTCATCTGGGTGAGTATGTTCCTAACAGTTCACAGTCTGTATCCCTACAGTGGATTTGTTCTAAATTCATTTCTGCCTTGACCACACCATGAAAAAGTAGAAATAATTTAATTACACAGGAGCTAATTATTATCACTTTATTCCTGAGCAATTGATCGATCTGAACTTAAATATTGACACTTTGCACTAAAGAACAAGAAGGAAATTCCCAGATTGGCTTTATTCATGTTTTTTGGTTCATGAAGACACTTCTCATAGTTTTTAGACATATAAGCAGATTGGTCTTTTCTAGATTGAAGTTGCAAAGTTTTTAACTGCATTTTAGAAGAGTAGGGGGTTATCGGCCTTGTAATTGCCAACACAAGACATTCAAAAGTGCTAACAGCCAAAGTTGTTCTGTGAAGCTGACTTTCCAAGTTGCTGATAAAAATTACTCTTTTCTGGTAATGGAAGAACTAGGTGTCCTATATAATCTGTATCAACATAATACATAGACCTTAGAATAACCAGCATTCCTAGAATATTGCAGCTATGGTATTTATATTGTATATACTGGGTAATGAAACTGGTCAAAGGCTACCACTAAGATTTTCAGGGGTTTTGAGTATTGATAAAAGGTGTTCTTCATGGAGTCTGTGACTGGTAACAACAAACAATCCTTATTGCTTGCTTTTCTTTACATTTAGATCCATATTTATTGAGCTGAGCAGAGCTTTTGATGCATTTCATCACCATTATGACTTTTTGAAAGAGGTGAAGTGGGAAAAAAAGATAAATCAAGGATACAAGAACTTAAAAACAGCTATGAAATTAACAGTTTTCAGTTTACCTTGTTTCCAATGGCACTTGTTTAAAAATATTTCAGCATATTTCAGTTTCATGTCTTAGCAACATTTTTGAATACAATATATGCCATGCATACATACTGCCATTTTAGAAAAAGATGGCTACAATATGTGGAAAGAACATGATTTTATTGTAAATATAAGGTGAGTATATACATACATTTATGTGTTTTAGCAACATTTATGAAATAGAAAATTATCACATATAGAGCAGTTTTTGATCAGGATTTTTTTTTTTTTTTGATTTAGGATTGCATTTCTTAAAGCTCATTCTAGCCCTGTTTCCTAGGATACTTTGATTAAGAGAAATAAAAAGTGGTGCCTGCTCATTTTTAGCCTTGTCATTGAGGCATGTTAACTTGTGACTGTAGATCTGAATATGTATGTTTTTTGATGCTGTAAGCACCATCAAGCTTATCTGAAAACCATAGCCCTTATAAAATGACAAGTTACATTATAGGTACTGCAGTGTTAACATTGGATCATTGGCCAAAGTAGTTTGTGAAGCTATAGGTTTTGATTATTTTATTGGCAAACTATGAAGTGCAACCATCTCAAATCTATTGGGAAAACTGTTGCAAAAAAGAACAATATAATGTATGTACAGAACAATAGTATTTAGAAAATAACATAGATAAAACTTGCACTCTTCTGAATGTTTTTGAAAATGTGGCCCAATATGCTTACAAGAAACTAGAAGAAGAACAAACAGAGCCAAATCTCGAGATCCCTATTCAGGTTGTATTTGTCCTTGACTCTGATAAAGCTCTTATTCACTCCTGTGTGGGGTTTTCCTGAAAAGTGCTGTGTGATAGTTACAAGGCAAGGATATAGCCCACAAAAATTATTAGCTCAGGTGGCAGTCTAGACTTTCTTATGTAATTTATCCATGACTTATGTTATAAAAGTGCAGAGGTGATGAAGAAGTCATCTCTCAGGTCATTTAGCAGTTTAGACTGCTATGTCTCTGATTAAACATTGTAGACAAAAGGGGATAATGAGATCCAAAAGTAGATAAGAAGAGTAGAAGTAAAAAGCTTGCACAGCTATTAGAAAAGAGACTTACATTATTTTGCTACAGACTCAATAGGAGTGTCTGGTCCACGTTTCTTATGAAGTCTACTTCTGACTGCCCCAAAATTGCTTTCAACATAAAAAAGATGGGACCACTGTGTTTAATAATGCTGTTAACACTGTGTCTGAAGATTTGTTCCTTCACTGTACCATATATAAATACTACCTAGTCTTCATCTCTGCAAAATGCAGAGGTAAACTTTAATTGAGGGTTTTTCTTTAGGGATCATGTGCATTCAGGGGGAACAAAACTCCTATTATCAACCTAGAAATATAACAAGTTTGAGAGCATTGTCGCATAGAGATACTGAAACGTTAATTCATGCTTCTGTGACATCTTGTCTGGATTACTATAATTCCCTGCTTGCAGGTCTCACTCAGCCCTCGTTTCACAAAACAARAACTTGTACAATAATGCAACCACTGAGATTTTAAACATGCACAATAGCCAGTCATCATATGTCTCTGTACTGAGATCTCAGTGCTGCCTGCCATTAGGTACTGGATCGATTTGAAGATCCTGGTGATGTGTTTTAAAACACCACATGTATCCAAATGAGTTTTTGGTTCCCTATTGTCCAGGCCCAATTTTGTTCAAGTGTAAAAATGTTGGGCTTTCATTTGTTCAGCGCGACAATTATAAATCACTGTGTCCCATAGCTTTTTCATGCAGCTATGGAATGCACTTTGCCAGAACAAATTTGGAATGTCAGTCTTGTCATTGACTCGAGGTCAARACTACAGTGGGTTGCTTAACTTTTCTTTCTCTCAACAGCATCTCTGTTTGTATCAGGACTTATTTAATAAAACATTCTAAGATTTCTTTTTTCTTTTCTTTTTTTTTTTTTTCAAACTATTTCAAAATTGCAGCATCTCTGTGCTTTACAAGAGAGCTTTTCCGATGTTGGCAATGCTGGCATTTCTAGTTACCCCAAAATCACAATATGATTTTTATACAAAGACACTTAAGAAGAAAAAAGAAAGG
The DNA here is from genome assembly GCF_003343005.1 of Rhea americana. Classification (NCBI taxonomy): domain Eukaryota; kingdom Metazoa; phylum Chordata; class Aves; order Rheiformes; family Rheidae; genus Rhea; species Rhea americana. The sequence goes on along the minus strand of NW_028186468.1, from coordinate 4,518,293 downwards.
TGTGTATAATACAGAGATTGATCTCTGTCAAAGGGATATGCCTACCTTACATATACCTTTGCTTCATGGTTAGGGTGTGAAAGAGATCTTAGACTGTGCTCTTCCTTCCTTTTTTATATTGGAAGAGGATACAGACTGACTTGTTTATATTGACTGTGCCCTTTACACCAGTGCCTGCAGAATTCCCTGTGCAAACAAGACCATTTTTGCTCAAACTCAGCTTATAAAAGTAGTTTTACTGCATTATTATTATACAGGTTTATTGGCTGCTATAGTTTTAGTCTTTTTGTCTGTCCCTATTCTTTCTTCTGATAGTTCCATGCTGCTTGTGCTTACACACTTACTGTATTTGCATCTTGAGTACAGAGCCTGCATTTTGAAAGAATGTTTCCACTGCTAAGCTTGAGTAATCCTTGCAAAGGATCACTTACACATTTAGGATCCATTAATAAAGAATTAAAAAAAAAAAACCCTAATGACAACTGTATCCACACTGACTTCTAGTTACTTAAATCCTGTTCACTATCTAACTTCCCAGTGAAATGAATGAATGTAGGCAGCTTGATCTTATAACCTTATAGATTTGTCCCTAAGTTTTTTGTCATTCTTTAGTCCTTGCAGAGAGCCACTATGTATTTCTTATTTTATTTTCAAGCATTTAACTATGGATGCAGGGCAGTCTATTGTATGTAGATATAATACTCTTTCCAAAGCAAGGATGCTATGTATCCTTTAACTCATCTGCAAATTGCTTGTCAGTTGTAGTTCTGGATGATGCTGACAATATTGGAAAGTCAATCTTCTAGCAGAGCATCTAGCAGCTACAGGAGCTGAAGAAAGGACAGAGACTTAAATTTACACACATGTTCAATATACTGTTATCAGCAGACCTGCTGAAGCTTGCAGCTTCAAGTATAAGGTCTACTATCAACAGTGCTTGCTTTCTCTTTTAAAAAACAAAGGACGTCTTAAAAGGATAGGTTATAACATTATTTCCCAAAGACTAGCAAATCTGTACTTTGATGGAAGTTTTCTGATAAAAAATTATTATCAACATTATAGATCTATTGGCTTGCTTTGGCATCCCCTTTCCATGGATTCTTCTGATTTACATCTATAGTGGCATTAAACAGAGTTGGCTTTCAGAGGGTGTTAGGGCCTGCTGTCATTTTGAGGCATTTTCCTGCTAACAGTCCAGTTGGTTTTTAGGTTGTGACACCACTGTGAAACCTCCTTTTTCACATAAAGTGCAATGTCTTTCCTTACTGATACTTTTGTTTGACCCTGAAAGCAAGGGAGGATGTATCATATTCCTTGCTCTGCCTGTTTCTGTACTACCTGTGTGCACATTCAGAGTTCCTTTACTAGCAGTTTAATTTTCCTATGTTTGCCACCAGGTCTGCATTCAAGGCCAAATTCAAATGTGAGGCATGTTACTTAGAATGATTCAAAAGGTCCCCTTAGACTCTGCCAGATCTATTTATATCATGTCTATCAATGTATAACATAATCTGTAATTTACATACCAGGGAATTTGAAGAGAATTTCAATTTAAATAACAGAGACTCTTCTTTCATTTACACCTACTCATGAGTCCTTATTATAAAAGCTGTAGCAAGTTAGACTGACATTTGATGAACAAAGGACAATTGTCTTCAACAGAAAAGAACAATAGCGTTCCAGTAGTTTTCTGAAGCATTTTTTCAGTCTTATCATTATCATTTTCATCTTCTAGGGTTTGATGAATCCAGTGTTTCATCCAGTGAATTGATACTGATCCCTGCCAGTCAGGGTTTTACAGCTGTGTGGAGGAAAAGAAAAGTCTCCTTATTTCTTTTACTTTAGTGGCATTGTCTGAATGTATTTTTGTCTGGTTGGTGTGTGGATTTAGAATGGGTTTTAGGCTGTATCTAGTCTAGTCTATTTGAATCTGTTCTCCTGCCAGTCTGCTTAGCCTGGTGTAATATTGTGGTGAATTCAGAAATACTCATAGTCGGTGAGGGAAGCTCTCAGAGTCCAGCAGTTAATGYCTGTGATAATTATAATAATTATGCTGCTGAGCCACTTTGTTAGAATCATGGCCATGTACTAGATTTTACATTTTATTTTTGAGCGTAYGATAAAATGTAGTTTAATTCCAAAATCTTTGTGAGCTAAGCATCATTCATACTTCTTCCCCTTGTGGTTTCTACCTTGTGATTTCTACTTTTTCCCCTTTCGCTTTGGTCAAAATTGCAACATGAGACAGCACATAGTTTGGAAAAGTCAAATATTGGGCTACATTTCTTATGTTTACCTGTAGGCCAGCCTGACCAAGCACACATCCCTTCTATGTGGCAAAGCATGAAGCAATAATTTTATAGGCCAAGGAAGAGACGGGAGTGAGGGAAGCAAGGGGAAATTCGGATGAGCTTATTTCCCTTGGTCAACATAAGACCTCACTGAAAATGCTGGAGATCACTAGAGTCCTGCATGCTGTCCATCCTTCGCCTCCCAGACTATATCAGTGTGTTTAAAGAGTTGTTTGAAGAGCAAAGCCATCTAGCATTAGGCGTCATCAATTAGAGAGAAAAGGATTTCTGTTCATTTCCTCTTTCTTCTCCCTGTTTTGTGGACTTTTCTTCTATTCCTGGTGTAGGTTATGATGCATTGCCTCTGGAGATTAGGTGAGTTAGGGAAATATTAGAAATTGCAAATATTTGTTGTCCTACTCAAATTGGATCTTGACTGGAGCTGTTTTTCTGATATTTGACTTCACATTTTTTAGCTCTGTTCTGCTCAGCTCACTCCGTTTGTTAGTGACCTGAGAATAGATTTTTATTATGGCAGCTGAGACTGTTAAGGCTTCTCAGTAACCCAGGTAGGCTCAAAGTAACCTTCACATTTACAGTCTTTAGAATGTCTATAAAGGAAATAACTTTCAATAATATATATTTTTTAGAATCCCTTGCACAGCTTCAAACTGTCAGCTTTTCTTTGAAAGGTTAGGGGTAAAAGAGTCCATTTTCGTGAATTAATCTGGAGTTTTGACAAAGTCATTATATCCTATTTGCCTGTAAAATATCCCACAGTTGAGACTCTTTTTAAAACAAGTATCTCACAAAATTTGTTTTTCTGAGACAACACTATCTTTGTATCATATTGATGTTTCATGGCAAACAGTTGTGTTTGGGTTTCAGTGAGATGCTTCCACTTGTCTCCTAGGGTCTGAGCTACTTGCCATTTATTATGAAAAGCCTTAATTATAATTACTAACACTTGAAATAGGTACATGTTCCTTTCAAACTTTGTAATGGATGCTGTAAAAAGCCCAAAGCTGTATTTCAGAGCATAAAAACAGTTGCATTTCTTCATGTTCAGGCAAACTTGTGATAATATAAAGGTTTATCCCCCACATCTCCTTGCTGTAATTAACATGATTTCTTACTATATTGGCTGAAGAGGCTAGCACTGCGGTGGCGATCTTGCTGCAATAAACAGTGTGTCTTCTGAGTTTATTAAATCTATGATTTCTCATTCCACAGAAAAGAATATGAATGTCTGGTTTGTCTTTCAGTCATGTCAAAGTAAAATTCTTCTGCAGAAATATGGTTTACATACGACTTGAAACACACACTGTCTTTTTAAAGACAAATTTGCATCCCGCTGAGTATCTTCTGCGGTATGCTGAGCAAAGTTGCTGCCTGTAGTCTTCAATGGCAGCTGAAAGCACTCATTACCATGCAGGATCAGGTCCTGTATTTATTGAAAAATATATAAATATATATATATATTGCTATTAAAGACTGCCTTACAAAATGAAAGGGATAAACTCACCATGAAGCTACTTTTGTACTCCTAATGACTGTGTAAAAAAATCTACGAGGATAAAAAGAAAACCAAGTAAATACAGCAATGCCCCACCACCTTTCAAAGTCAGGATCAAATTATCTATAAAACTCTGTGAAAACAAATGTCCGACTAATCCACAAATGAAAGAGCTCAGATTATCTGTTTAAAGAAAAATAATGAATAGAACTGTACTTTATTTGGATGATAAGYAATAAAGATTGTCTTCAATAATTAAGGGTTCGGGGTGTTGCTGTACTCTTGGAACTAAGCCTTTTAAATAACTTTCCAGTTTCCAGACCACTGAATCTTTGAAAAGTTAATTTTTGTTATCTCTAAATACAAGAAGCTTAGCACGACAATGGCAGTTCAAAGCCTCCCAGGTAAAGAGCCTTCAAAGAGTAATTCGCAATACAAATTCATAAAAGTCAACAGTTTAGACTACTCAATTGCTTTTAAGATTTTCATCAAATGCATCTCAGCAGTTGAAACTTACTGCTGATGCCTCCCAACTGAGTTAAAAATCAGAAAACACTGACAATGTTACTTTTTCTGTAGTTTTTAGGCACTAAAAGATAGCAACTGAACTTTGCCTCAATTTACTTTGAATCTTATGTTTGAAAATCTGACTAAGTGCACCAGTTAAACACTTGCAGTATTTAGTACAAAAAATATTAGCTTTCATTCTATTACTAGGTTTTGAAAGTATTAATTTCTAGTGTGTGATTGCTCAGATGGGAAGAATATATGTGTTGACTACTCTGTGTAATTAAAATTATTTTAAATGCAGATAAGTTTTTGCAAAGTTCTTTCTGATGTAAAAAATACATATTCTAAGGTCAAGATTATTTTAGAAGACATTCAGCATTTTTGGGGCAGTCTAAACTTTTGTACAGAGATAAATAACCTCATCATCAATGTGACAATAGCATGATTTCTCTGTAAACTATAATAGAAATGATTCTTTAAGTGCTACAGAATTGCTGCCCTGTTTTACTGATTCATCGTGCATTATTCGAGCAGAATCTGAGATTAACTATATAACCAGAGAACTGAAATTAACTGCTCTGTGTCTGGACTCCTTTCTAGGTCCGTCAAACAAGATTTTCAAAGCAGAGGTMATTAAATTGAGATATTCTTTTAAATATATTTTTTCTTTTTTTGCAATAATAATATTTTTGACTCTGATGCAGTTCCTTAATTTCTATTCCACAATAATTTTGCAGTCTCTTCCAAACTGCTGCATAAGAATCTTGTGGTACTCTGTTTAAAAGCTTCTGTATCTAAGTGTGTGTCTCTGTGTTTATATGTATGTGTACAYATGACTGAAGAGACTTGTAGATTTGACCTTATGGAATAAAGAGTTCTGTATTAATTTAAGGCCTTGATTATTATTGTTTCAGCAATCTCCAGTACTATTGTTTCAAGAARATCCTAGTAACTCCATAATTCATACAATAATATAATCTCATCTAGTGAGATAGTTGGATTTGCTTAATATCTGCTAGAACTGGGCTTTAGAATATCAGTATAATAATATATATCAATTCTAGTAGCAGAAGGGCAGTAGTGAAATGAAAATAACAGGGTAAAACATCACTTTTCATCCATACCTTTGAACCACTTGGTTACGGAAGATTACAATATCAGAAGAGGCTTTTTGGTGAGATTTTCTTTTCTCTGTCTCTTTCCATCAGAAAAAGAAAACMAAAAAATTTTAAAAATTCCTTTTTTATTTTGTAACTTCTGGGCAAATCAGCAATGCAAAAATATTTTAAAAGGACATTTTTTTTTCTTTTGCTTAACAATGAGTCATAAGGTTCAGCATAGGTTCAGCTCCTATTCATTTAAGCTTGAGGAAGTGAAGGATTCTCTATGTGGCTCCATCATCTATAGCGAAAAAAACSCCAAACATTCTCTATTTGATCAGTGAGAAGGGGACCCGTTTACATCCGGAGCTTTCTTTCACTTGTAGAAATGGTGATGAAGTTGTTTTCCCTGACATGGTTCTTCCTAACGCACCTTTCTGAAAGGCATCACTCCATGAAATGCTTGTTGGATTGGTAGAAAACCTTTGGTAAAAATATGGAGTACAATTATTGGATTTTTTTGTTGTTTTTTTGGTAGACATGACCAAAAGCTCCACAGCAAGCACTGCAGGCTCTTGAATACTTCTGGTTATAAGTGGCTTTCATTACAATACTTTGCTGGCCACCCTGGCATTTCATGCCATACTGCTCAACTTTTCTCTCGCTGCCTCGGTGCAGTCCTTTGTCAGATGAATCGTGTAGCTGTTGATTCAGCTATAACAATACTCCAGCCATATCCTGATGACTTTTTCGTTGTTCAGCCATTTCATCATGGGATTTATACTGCAAATAAATTTAGCTCCCYACAGTTATAACATGCAACCAATCTGCCCGATAAAAAAAAACAGATTATCTTTGATATTGGAACCTGAATAATTTACTAAACAAAAGTCTGATCCCATAAACACATGGAAGTGCATCTTTGAAGTGAGTCTACTTGTATAGTTGGCCACATAAAATTCATTAGAATATTTGCATTAGTGTGGACAAAGTGAGACCCAGAGCTGGTCAAAGAGTCATCAAAAGATAGAAATCACTTGAAGTTTGAGTGAGAAAGGAGGATATAGAAAATAAATAAATAAACATAAGAGTTCAATTAGGATTTCAGGGTGAAAAGAACAATGCTAGGATGTACTAGGGATTTGCTCTCGGGGATTTATGCTGAACCTATATAACACTGTAGTAATGAAAAGCTGTACATCAGAACATGAACTGATTTCCTGTCAGTCAAAATATTTCCTCTAGCTACCAGTGCAAATAAGAGAGGAATTTGGACTTCACATATGTTATATTAAAATTCTTATTGGGAGATTTCTATGCAAAGTCAAACCTAATATTGTTTTGGCTTTTTCCTTTTTTTTCCCCCCTTTACTGCACAACACATACAGCCAGCATCTGCTCAGTTTGACTTGGCCTCTTTTTGGCTTTATTGGCCTGGTTAAGAGCCAGAATTTTAAACACTCTAAAATGAAGAAGGTGCATAACACAAAATTTTCATTCACCTGATTCTTTTAGTGTTTAATAGGATTTTCACGGGAGATGATAGATAAAATTCCATTAGGCCCTCCTCAGACTCTTTAWGTACCTAGGTACTTTCATAGATATACCTCTTTCTGAAGCTGATGTTCAAAACTGACTCAGGAACTGAAGTCCCACTGACAAGCAGTGGAAAAACAACTCAGCTATACGGTAAGTGGAGCAGGCAGTGGTGCATAGTGAGCTCGCCTGAATTCAGATTGAAGCTGAGAAAAGTTTAGATTAGCTTATGAAATAAGAAAAAAAAAAAATCTCAGACCCCAAACCCTCCTTTTATATAATTTGTCTGCAGTCTGCCTTGCTTTTACTACCGATGGTAATAAGAATCTCTTTCCTAAGGTTATTCCTTAGGAGAAACCTATCTCTATTTTTTCCACACAATTACCTCTGAAGATACCTAGGCTCTTCTACTCCCTGTTTCTGTGATTCACTTCTCTGAAGCAGTTGCTCCATTTATCTCAAGTCCTTTTCCTTCCCTCTTTCCTGCGAACGTGTTCCCTCTCTGCCTTTGTCTGCACACCAGCTGCCTGGTTCTCTGCTTCTCTGGAGCGCTCGCTGCCCAGGAACGGGCGAAAGGAGACTATTCTAGGCTTTTTAGCCACAGATACGAGATAAGCTCCACCTACATGTAATGAGACTCTCAGCAGACTGTAAGGGTGTTTCAAACATGATAACATACAGATTCACTGTTTACTTTATTCCTTCGTTTACTTTTCCYTAATTGGCTTCTTCCAGCCAAGCTAGATTCAAATTCTTCTCTAAATTTGCCATAGATTGCTTTGATAGGAAGTTTGAAAGTTACAATACAACTTGGAATAAATAATAAAAAAAATATTATTGTTGAATTGCTTTTGGAAGTTAATAYGCAATCAGCTCAAAAGCTCCCGTTCTGCCACTACAGTACCACTTATTTTATATTAAATTTATTTRACATTGTCTTACCTTTTCTACTTTTTCATATATCAGTTATTATTATCTTGATCTTTCCATCAAGAGACCATTCATAAATACAACTGATAATGTTTCAGATTACAAGGGCACTTGAGCAGACAGACATCATTTATATCGGGCTTTGCCCAGTTCATGTGTTCAAGCTTTCCCAGCAGTAAGGCCTAGAAACACATACGGCAATTTTACTGATTCTACCTTACACTGTAGAATCAAATGTATAGGAGAATATTCATGTGTAAAAACTCCAATATTTTACGTGAAAATTGTGCATCAGATATGTGTCTTCTGGAAATGAAAAAATCAGTGAAAAGATGACTRTAGTTTCCTAATAGCAGCCAAGTATCTTGGAAAATGTCCAGGGTAGTGCCTCACTTGAGGTGATCTTTCTATGTGTGAAATTATCAGAAAGTAAGAAATACATAAAGAAAAAAGATTTTATCAATGAATTTAGATAAAWAAAATATGATTTCAGAATCATTCTAAACAAATAAGCAGAAAATAAAATGTATAAAAGATATGGAATTCAGAATGCTATTTTGCTACCCCATGCACAAGAAAATCTTTTAGAGTCAGGCCCAATAACATAAATTATAATTATACTATTATAAACCAAAGAGGTGTTTCCACTATATGTCTTGTCTTCTCAAACTTTCATTAAAAAGCTCAGAGTACTGCTTGTGTCTTTAGTGCACCTTATATATTTAAATATGCACACATATATAGAAATATATACAGAAATGTATATTTATGTATGTGGGGGTGTTTGTTTATATAGCATATATATGTGTATGTTTTTTTTCTTTGTAACCTTACATATTTTTTCTATAAACAACTGTTTTGTTGCTCTTCTATTTAGTCTCACTGAACAATTCATTTGGAGATACTCAGTGCTCTTGTCCTTGAGAGCTAAACATTTTGCATGTTCTAGTCAGGTGCATCCTTCTCAGCCTGACAAGGTCATGGACATAGTCAGAAGCAGAGACTCAAAACAAGCAATACAAGATTAACAATAGACAGTTTTAAATGATATGAGATTAATTTCTTCAGCCTGAATAACATTGTCACTTGCAATTAATTTTAAATCTAAGTTCAGAAGTGTGTGTAGCAGATACTTTGAAAATGAAAAACTGAATCAAGCAGTGAGAAGTGGCTGTCATTAGATTATATTATATTACTACTTTATATTATTATTATATTAGATTCTGTCTTTTCTAAATGCTATACATGTCATAGAAACGAGACAGATTAGGATGCTAGAGGGATCTCTCAGACATGTACTTTAATCTCACTGCTCATTATTACTTTACTTTCATGATGATAAATATTTTGCTTTGCTACCTAATTATGTTAATGACTATAAAAATACTATGTATGGTTCTTCAGCATTCAGTGTGGTTCTTCATTTTTTTCTCAACTTCTTTTTTTTTGAGTCCTTCTGTTGGTGGGGAGGGGAGGGACATTTTCCTTGGTATATGCCACTAACAGGAGGATAATGCTATATTTTTCCTAAGTTCCTACTTTTAGACATTTCTATCTTCCTCAGATGAGGTCCTCAGTGAAGAATCTTATTAACTACTAATTTCTTAYAAACCAAAGACTTACCATAGCAGCCTTTTATTTTATGTTTCCAGATGAACAGAAATCCGTAGGTATCTCTGGCTATTCTATATTCACTTATATCCTTCAGTGTAATCTCCATCTAGTGCATTAAGGACAAGTGGACACATTTTTCTTCTTTTGCCACCTGGTAAGCAGAGGTTAGAGCTCAACTTGTCCCGAATCAGCTTATCCTTCTACGGGGTGGTCAAAGCCCACTTACAAACACTCTGCCGCAGTTTTACATTTTTGCCTCCCACCAGCATTCAAACCTGGGTGAATGTCTTTCTCTGTCAAAGCAGCAGTGGGAGGTGAAAATGAAAGTCCTTTTTTTCTTTCCCTGAGAAATTGGACTGTAAAAAGCTGTCAGTTTAAAAATGACATAGTGGCACAGCATTTCTATAAGGTGGCTCCTTTCATTTTTGACTCYTGCTGTCTCTCTGACAGTTGAAGTTGCAGCAGGAGGTAAAAACTAAAATGAGCACTGCTGGCATTTGCCCTCAAGCACAAAATTAATAATGGAAGAAACAGGACGACATCCAAAAACACCTAGTATCAGATGTCAGCCAATGAGGTTTCAACCAGTGAGGTGTCCAGAACTAGGACCGTTATTCCAAATATGATCTTATTCTCTATTACTTGCTAATGCTGGATTTGTTTTCTCTGGTTTATATTTGATCCCATGCTTTCTGGCTCATAGAATGTTTTAAATTAAAYATAATAAATTAACTCCCTCTACATTCTAGATCTGACCAAAATGTTATTGATGTTGTCTCTTCTCAAGCTTTTTACCTCTCAACCTTTCTACATTAGAGAGTTGTCCCCCAAATCACTGTTTGAAGTATCCAGCTCTATCCTATCCACACACATGTACAAAGCTCAGAACCTACTAATCGATAGGGTTTAGAGGAAACAGCCACAGGATCAAAAAGTGGAGATGTTTTTTTCTTGCAAACTTAAGAGCTGAGGATTCCTGCTATTGTTAAGAAAAAACGAGTCAATATTAAGTGCCTCAGAGAAGGAAGAGGAATCAACATCCTTCTGGTAGGATGTAGGTCCTTCTTTATTGAAAGACTCAGCAGCGTGTGCAAACCATTTCAAAACTAACTTAAGTAGATACAAAGAGTCTGCTAGAAATGGGGTACAAGCGTAGCTCCTTCTGAGCCAATGTAGTAATTTTGTGATTTTATCAGCATTTTGGTAGTATTTACTGTCTTACTTCTGACTGTTTGGAAGTGCTAATATTTCAGATTTATGACTGTTGACTTACTGGAAGATGATGTTCTTACACCATGCTGAAGAGATGCCATGTCATTCAGTTTTTCCATAGAGCTTAGCTTTGAGGGTAACCTGTGCTACATTATATATGTTTCCTGCTGCCTTCTGACTTCCAGCTTTGGTACTGCTTTTCTCAGTATATTCCTTTGTTTTGCAGAGATGAAGAAAAAGGACAAACTTTCAGCAAACCAGTAATGTGGATAATTCTCAAGTACTGACAAATACACAAAATAAACACATCGTAAAGAAAGTATTTTATTTCTTCATACGCTGCTGTATTCAGGCTTTACACTAGTCATCTAGCCCACAGCTTAGAACAGCTTTCATCTATTATCAGAGAAGGGGAATGACTCAAATGCTTCAGCTGAACCCATTGATCTCATTGATTTCAACATCTGTTAATAACAAAGGGAAGCTGGACTGGATAAACACTTCTAGTTTGTTACAATTACCTTTAGTGGTTCCTTCTGCAATTGCTAAAAATCTTTCATTATATGTTTTAACCTTTTGTGCAATTTAACTTTCATTCTTGTCTTCTTATTTTTTTCCTTGAGGCTTGTTTGCAATCTTAACTTAATTCTATAATCTTTTCTTACCTCCCTAATGTCTCTTATTTATTCTCAATAACTTTTTTTGCTTGCTTTTTCACCAGTGTTAGTCAACTTTTCTCTCAAGGTTTCTTCACTGTGAGATGAGCCACATAACAGATGAGCATATGTTAATTATCCTTTTATATTCTCCATTTCCCCTCTGTACGCTTCCACTCTATTGCTCTATCCTATCCACTTCCTTCCAGGATTTTTCTATGCGTCTCTAAGATTTATTCAGATGAGTTATAGTCTCTTTATGTCCACACAGGTATAGCATTTTCAGCTAATTGCAAACATAAATTGTTTATAGTTACTGTTGCCTTGCTATTCCTTCACTTTAACTCTACTCTACACCTCCTAGGACCCCTAAGTATGTCTCCCTTCCCAATTTCCTCTTTCACATTTTGTGTGCGGCAGGTTACTCTTCATATACTTCATCCCCGGTTGTATTCCATGATTTATGCCTTCTGCTAAATGTCCCTTTCATAGTTTGGGTAGCTACCTGAAATCTATCACTGCCTGTAGGGGGTTTTCCCTATTCACAACCTTTTTATATGTATTTTATATTGTCATTTCTTGTTACTTGTCTATTCTGTGATATTCTGCTTCCTTTTATAAAACTGGATTTTAGGCCGTGATTTTATACAGTTTTACTCTTTTGCTCTCTCCAACATTCTATAGTATCACTCACTTCAGTTACTCTTGTCAAAGCTCAATCTTGCTTCTGTCAGCCGGAGGAGATTAGGACCAGTACCATAGATGAAATTCTGCTATTTCATTCATGTAGAATTTCCTTTATGTTAATATTGAACTTGAGCAAAGTAAACAGGATTTGGTTTTCTGTCATGTACAATTTCCTTTATTTCCTTTCATCTAAATTGCTCATTTACCTCACACTACTTCTGCCTTTTGTCAAATTTGAACTAACCCACTGCTTCAATATTCCCTCTTCATACACAGATCCATGGCTCTAACTTTTGAGACTTTCTTGCTCCCAAATCTTAAAAAAGACTTTCTCTGAACTTCTTATTGCAGTCTAGGACTTGTTTTATCTGCGCAAAAAAGAGACATCTCCAAAGTTTCTTCCATCAGCCTTCAAGGAGTATGTAAAAATATTTGGCCAATAGGAATTGGAATTGGAATAGGAATTAAGTTCCACAAAAATTCAGATGAAAAGAAACAGGCTATTTGGTGCAAAAATATCTACATCTCTTTGGATCTCTCCTTTTTTTTTCTCCCCTTAATTAGTGAAATATTTGTATATACAAGCTTTATCTTCTTAACTATTTTGATTCATTATGGGCATACTCCCTATAGCACAGTATGAATTTAGAATGTAGTAATAGGAGATTACTATTAGGACAAGAAAAGAAATTGATGACAGGGCTCAGAGTGCTGAGGATTGAACAYTTCTCTGTGGTTCAAAGTCCAAGTCCTTGATTTCTTGAATGCTATCTGTATCCTTTCCCAAGCTTTCTGTTGCTTRTATAAACAACAGTTCCAGTTCCTCATGGACAGGAGACTTGAGGGGGAAAGTGTTTTGCTCTCTTCAGTTTAGTGCTCTGAAGGATCCACAGCCTGAGGTGCTGGGAACCTGTGGGTCTTCTCGTCCTGCAGAGCTCCCAGCCTAGGTGATCCTGCTTCTTGGAGTCCTGCTGGCTGAGATGCTGGTGCCTTCTGCTCRTGAACAAATAGACAGGAGTTCAGCAAAAGATAGAAAAAAGACAGCAGTACTGGCAAATGTTCAGTTYGCAGATATGGTGAGTATTGTGAACATGTATACCAGCTTCCTTGTCCTCATGAATGTGAGCGTTTCCCTGAGGAAATCTGCAGAGACGCATGGTACTTTGGTGAAATCAACTATTTCCTTATTTCTCTGAAAAAGCCATTCAGTCCAAAGAATCATGCATCAGAGGCTCTAAGCTACACCCAGCTTACAGGAGAGCAGACAGAACCAGTGCCTATCAACAGTGAAATATACTGATTTAAGTTAATTGGATTTTAATGCCTGTCCTGCRTTATCTTTCCCTACTGTACCTTGCTTACTTGCCTGTAACTCACGCATATACTTTAAAAATCCCTATTGTACAGTTACTTCTGCTTCCCTGAATAGGCATGAAATGCACAAACAGTAGGGTACCCACTCCATTTATAGCATATGACCGATTAGCCTAGGTTTTCCCAAAATGATTAATAACATTGGAGTCTGAGTGCTTGTCCTGAAACACTTTATAAAATGTCTTTTTGAAAATGCAATCCTCTGAGTGTCAGGCTCCTTGACAGTATCTCCCTTGAATTTCTGAAGTACCTAGAATCATGAGGTATTTCTGAAACAGCTTGCCCACTTGCCTCTTTTTGTACAAAAATGGTCTGTAAATCCCAACTGTATTTTAACGAGGAAGAATAAYATGGTTAGAATAGACATCTGTTAGCTGACCAGGAAATTGATGACAACAGTTTTTCTAAAATAACCTCATTCACTCTAAAGGTTAAATTATTTATTTGTATATTGTATTTTAAATATTATTGTATTATAAAAATAATAACTTGCATGTAAGAACTGTCTTCTATGGGAAAAAAAATACTGTGATACATCTTAAAAATTGATGCTCTACCAATTTCCCCTTATGCAAACAGATTGCATAGTTACTGAACTATCTTATTGACCTAATGAGCTTGAGTATGTTGAAAGTTATGTATTAGTCTTGCAAAACTGAATAGACCAAAATGCTGGTTGAAAAATCTCTCTTTATTGACAGACTTTTTTTGAGGTTACTATTACAAAATCCCAAATATATTTATATCCCATAAAAAATCCTTTGGTTTGAGATTACTGTTATTCCTTACCCATAGTACATTCTTTCCCTGGAGGATATGCTGAAATTAACACCAGCTGAGCATAATTAGTATCTAATAAGGTTTAATAAGTTRGTGTGCTTTAATAGGGTACTGTATAACATTAATTGTATTTACAAGTGCAGACTTTATTGCATATGTCAAAAGACTGGATAAATCTTCTGTAGTGGGAAATTATGGGAAGAACAGCATCTAAAATAAGCATTTTTTTTCTAACGTATTGCTTTTTTTTTAATGTATTGCTTTGCCTTAGGAAGAGATTCAAGGGGAAGGCTAGAGACAAAAAAGATGACAAAGATAACTCTGAATAATAAGATTTATAAAAATTATCATTTAACTTATAGTCACTGAGTCAGTCACTGCAGACAGTGCATTAATGACTTCACACTGAAGGCAGCGTACCTTATGAATTGGCTGTTACACTATCTCAACTTATGATGTGCTCTCATTTTGGTGATTACAATACATATATTCAGATTGAAACTTTTTTATACTGTTCAAAAAGTATTTCAAAATAAACCTTACATTTAATTGAACAGTTGGAGTAACCTTGCCCTTGGGGAATTTGTGATGCACTTCTTTTTCATAGAATCATAGAATCAGTAAGGTTGGAAGGGACCTCTGGAGATCATCTAGTCCAACCTCCCTGCTCAGCAGGGTCACCTACAGCATGATAGACAGGGTTGCATCCAGGCAGGCCTTGAAGATCTCCAGAGAAGGAGACTCCRCAACCTCTCTGCAACCTGGTCCAGTGCTCTGTCACTCTCAGTGAAGAAATTCCCCCTCACGGTCAGGCGGAACTGCCTGTGCTTCAATTTCTGCCCATTGCCTCTTGTCCTGTCACACGGGGCAACTGAAAAGAGTTTGTCCCCATCCCCTTGACACCCTCCCTTCAGGTACTTGTACACATTGATAAGATCCCCCCTCAGTCTTCTCTTCCYCAGGCTGAAGAGGCCCAGSTCTCGCAGCCGTTCCTCACAGGGCAGGTGCTCCAGCCCTCTGATCATCTTTGTAGCCCTACACTGGACTCYCTGCAGKAGCTCCATGTCTSTCTTGTCCTGGGGAGCCCAGAACTGGACACGGTACTGGAGATGAGGCCTCCCCAGGGCTGAGTAGAGGGGCAGGATCACTTCCCTCAACCTGCTGGCAACACTCTTCCTAATGCACCCCAGGAGACCATTGGCCTTCTTGGCCACAAGGRCACATTGCTGGCTCATGGTCAACTTGTCATCCACCAGCACTCCCAGGTCYTTCTCTGCAGAGCTGCTCTCCAGAAGGTCAGCCCCCAGCTTGTACTGCTGCCTAGGGTTATTTCTGCCTAGGTGCAGGACTCTGCACTTGTCCTTCTTGAACCTCATGAGGTTCCTCTCTGCCCAACTCTCCAGCTTGTCCAGGTCTCTCTGAAYGGCAGCACAGCCCTCTGGTGTCTCAGCCACTCCTCCCAGCTTGGTATCATCAGCAAACTTGCTGAGGATRCACTCCGTCCCCTCATCCAGGTCGTTGATGAAGAAGTTGAACAGSATGAGACCCAGTACTGAGCCCTAGGGAACACCACTAGCCATAGGGCTCCAACTGGACTCCACATCACCGATGATGACCCTCTGAGCTCTGCCTTTCAGTCAGTTCTCAACCCACCAACCCACCTCACTGTCATCTAACCCACACTTCCTGAGCTTACCTAGGGGGATGTTATGGGAGACAGTGTCAAAAGCCTTGCTGGAGTCAAGGTACACAACGTCCACTGCTCTCCCCTCATCTACCCAGCCAGTCATTCAATCAGAGAAGGCTATCAGATTGGTTAAGAAGGATTTCCCCTTGGTGAATCCATGCTGACTACTCCTGATCACCTTCTTTTCCTACTATTTTCTATCATATTTTAATTTCTTAAGCTAGAGAAAATGGAAAACCRAGTCCTGTTTGCTTGTATGGAGTATACATAATATCACCTCATAGACTGCTTTTTTTGCATTATTTCTGTCCAAAGTCTGGAAGATTTTTTTTTCCYTTCAGGTTTGTCAGTTCTAAATTCCTTGGGGTTAATTTAAGCACTCTGTCACTAGTTTCAATTTTAGCACCTTGCTAGAAGAAAACCTCACATTCTTTAAGCAAGATAGAGCTCGGAAGAAGAAATACTACCCCATAATGTAGTATTACCTGATAAAGTGTTAGCTGTAATAAAGCTATATGGGAACTATATTTCCCATATTTGTTGCCACCAGAAGGCAGCATAACCTAGTAATTCAGCTAGTCTCCTGAAAATACTGAGGATCCTGCAAAAAGATGAAAATATGCATCAGAAAACAGCCAGACATGGGAAAGAAAATCACCATGAAGAACTGATAAATATTAAGCAATGCTACATTTGAGGGACTCTCTAATATGATCACAGCATTCACTGCGTTAAGGCAGCTGTTGTTTGAGCTGCCGATTACAATTCCTCGCATGAGAAGTGCAGAGGGGTGTTGAGAAGGAGCAAATGTGGCAGGTGGCAGAAGGAAAAGCCTTGCCGTCGGGGTGTGCCGCGACTGTTCGCCGCCGGCTGCCTCTCGCTCCCCGGGGCTCCTCGCAGCCCCACCGCAGCCTGGACCTCGGACCTTGCGACGTCGCGCAGCCTTYGGAGACTCTTGCTTTTCAGTCTTGATATCTAGGCAGCTAGGTTAGCGATGGTAAGAACTAGGATGAAAACAGATGCAAACTGACCGTGCTTTGGTTCTGACTGAATCCTGAATAAGTTTTAATGAGCTGGGAATGTTTCGGGAACACCAGTGCTGGTCCTCAGTAGAACTGGACCATTAATTACTGGCCAGAGCAGTCATCCATGCATTCAGCTCAGGTTTGCTAACTTCATTTTATCTCCCTAGGTCTCTCGTCTCAGGTAAAAAGCATTTGTATGRGAGGTTTCTTCACTGAGGAGCTTTTATGTCAGTCAGAATGGACCGAGGTTTCCGTGCCAGGCTATTATGGGCTACGTAAAATGAACTTTGCTGCTGGTAGGTGGATTCTCTGAGGTGCTCATTGGGGGGGAAAAAAAAGTCTCCCTATTGCCATTGTGATCAGTGGAACTGAAAGGAATTATTCCAAGAGCAATGCACCAGGAATATATATCTATTTTTTGGTTAAGAGTAGGATATGTCTTAGCTCAATGAAAAGTTGTCATGATGTAGGAGTTATTTGATGAAATTCTATGGCCTGTATAATAAAGGAGGCTGAGAGGACTAGATAACGATAATAGTCCATTCTGACCTTAAAACTCACGCATTTAGAAAACATCTGTTTTCARTTAGAGACATTTCAGTTTGTAGTTTAAAAAAAGGATCTGCAAGGCTAACTGTGGATACCTTTCTGAAAGCATCTTGCCATTTTTCATTTTCTCTCTGTTAGAAAGACTGATTGGCATTCCATTATAATTTTCACTTTATTACTATTAAGAGTAATAGTATATCAGATATATGCAACTATTCTGATTTATTTATAGCTATAGGCTTGTCAAACACTGATTATAACAGGTGAACAAGTAAAGAAAGTAAAGCAAAAATTGCGTCCTTTCTTTGCTATTCCTGTTAACAATGACTGATACTCTGGAGRCTCAGAAGAGTAAAATGTAACTTTACAGATTGTGTTACCTACTTGCTTTGCTTGATTCTCCCTGAACCTCAGTTCAGCAGGCTTTTCCCCACTAATTCACTGGTCTTTGGATCCATCCCATGCTGCATTTTATGACTCACCACTAAGTAATATGTACTATTGGGGTGCAAGAGAATACTGAAATGTTCAAATGGGTCTTAGAAATGGGGCTGAAGCAAAGGAGGAAAAGTAAAAGCTTGCTTCAGAGGAGAAAGGCTATAAAACTGCCTCCCTTTGGGGATTAGTACCTAGCATTTTATAAATTGGCTTGCATCAGCCAAGTACAGCACAAAATGTACTGCACAGAAGAGTAGCTATTATGTACAGTAGCCACTTCACTGATTGCAATCAATGTCACAAATTAGAGTGATCTCCTGGCTTGAAATCTGTCAAGGATAAAGTTTGTGTAGTGAGTCATGCTGTCTGGACATCCAGCTTCTAGGCGCTCTTTCTTATCCTCAGCAATTTTCACTTTTTGTCTTTCATTTTTTTTGCAATGAATTTGTGCTTTCTTTTACCATGTAAATGTGGAATGGAAATAATCACATCTGAATGATATTCAATGCTAAAAAGAAACTCCCATTATTGCTTTTTTAGTTTATATTGATTTTTTTTCTAGCAAAATTTCCATTCAGAAGTTGCTGATCTTTTTCTGTCAGCTTCTGTCATCCAGAAGTTRGAACAGCAATTTGTTACTCCTGTCTTCTTGGCTCTTTCTGCCTTATTCCTCTTCCAAATGCCTGATGATGTTTTTTCCACCCCAGGAAACTGGTTTCCTAATTCTCATGCCATGCCCTGAATACCTCTTCTGCTGTATCCATTTGATTAAATGCAATTGTAACAGCAATATTTTGCATTTTGTGTCTTGCTCATAGTTTCTATTTTTTGGCAGGTAGAACATCAGTATTCACACAAGGACAACATACAGCTCCTATCTGTGCTGAAGGAGTATGGTGTGTCTAGAAATATTTTGTCTACAGGGAGATCGGTGCAGAATAGCCTTCATGCACCTTGAAGCAGTGCAATGTTTCTGTGGATTATGGGCATCCACATCTGTAGCATTGATGATGATATGCTGGTACACAGTAAACTCATGCTTCTGAATACTGTCCATACAATTATTTGCATTAGTGATCCCTGATGTTTCTTAATGGGGGGCAATTAAATGAATAGTGCCTAATCCTTCATGCTAAAAGATAGCAAAGGTAAKTTAAGCACCGTTATTTCTGTCAAAGAAAGGGCCAAGGGTTCAGGTTTGGATTAACTGCTAATGAAGTCAATGGAGATCAGCGAGACAGCTCAAGGGCATATTATTTCCCAATAATTTTCWGATTATGAAGTGTGAATCTGTTTGCACTGCCATTAACTTGGGTGCTTGCTCGCCTTAGCTTTTCTCCCTAGGTCACTTCTTTCACTTTTAATGACGTCTATTCTAGAACTCTGAGCCCATTTTTGCAGGATCTGAACGTGCCCAACCTGCATGAGAATGCACAAATCATTCTTCTGACAACTGCTTTTCCAGGACTTTCCTGTAATTGTTAATATGCYCTGAAATTGATGCAACTTCCTCAGCAATTCACTGTGGAGGAATCTAGAAGTGTCATCTCATCACAGAATGTAGAACCATGTGGGACAGCCTAAAATGTCTAGTMAAACATATGGAGGAGTGTTGTGTGAATAAGAAAAGTTTATCTCCTTGATAATACAGCAACTTTTGCTCTAATGAAAGGCATATCTGTAGTATGCAGTGGCAAGGTCCCCAGACTAGCTCCAGAACTGCTGGTGTATCTGTGCAGCAGATGGCAACACCTTACTCAGATCCGAGTGTGGGTAGCAGATGTCTAGCACACTCTTGTTCAGCCCCATGCAGATACAACTCTGATTTATTCTGAATGTGGCTGGACTGGGCTGAGGGATAGCTGTGCACCTGCTCTTCTGCAGCAGAGTGTGCTAAGCTGAGTGCTTAGACACGACTTCTGGAAGCTGGTCACCTGAGCTAATTCTGCCACAAAGACATATCCACATAATGCCATTTTCATGGGTGGGAGCAGAATCCAGTTCTTTCACAAGTCCAGYGGACTATACTGTGAGTCTGGTTTAATGACACCTTTTCCCCCTGGCCTCATTACCTTTTGCAGAAATTCATCCTGGTTACAGGTCTCCAGCTCCCTTTGATTTTTTTAGGGGACATGAGCTCTATCGTCGCAGACACTACAGGTGTGCTTAACAGAAGTCTAGCAGTTAACAGATCGATCCATTGATTAAGAATGCAATGTATTTCACGTGCAAAAAGAAGGAGATCACAACATGATAGGCCTCTGTTGTTTGGTTCATAAATACCTTCCTATGTTCTCTAGCTTGTGAATAAAAATATTTAAGCCATTTTACTCAATGAAACTTTAATCAAAGCTTTTGTTTTGATCATMCTACCATGCTACCTGAGCCCCTAACAGTACACTTTAGCATGGAAAAGAGAAGAAAAAAGTAAAAAGTAATGCATAAGGGAGAGATGGATCATTGCTCATCATAAAAATATTTGGAAAGGAAATCTTTAYGCATGCAGCTATCACTGGCCACCAGAAAGCAGGATGCTGACACTCTATGTACATTTTCTTCTATCTCTCTTCAGCTCTCAATTTCTGAAGGACTCTGTGGATCTGGGAATCCACTAATAAGAATGAAATAGGAATAGACTTGGAGAATATATATATATATATATATATATATATATATAGCCTTTTGGCAGCACTTAGGCATTTCTTGAAGCAACTTAAAAGAGATGGTGGCTCAGAGAATTTAAATGATGTGGTGATGTGGATCAAAACTAACAGTCAAGCAGAGGGTTAGTAAATACCTCTCTGTTGAAAAGATCACTTTATAACCTCCTAAAAATAGAGGAGGATGAGGAAAGGGTGAGGTAAGAAACATAAGGCAGCCCCAAATAAAAATTCTAACAAGAAGTATGTGCATAAGTCTTTTTTATTTCTTCCTTACAATGTTTGCAGCCGTCTTCCTCACCAGTCTACTTTATTACCAACAGATAACAGCTAGCAATATTGCAATTCTGTGTCATTACAGGGTCACTTATCTGAATACAAGCATCCACAGAGTGACACTTGTTCTATGATGGTTCTTGGCAAGAACGTAGGCAAGATCCAAATTCCAGACTGTAGATCCATTGAGTTGTTCCTATCTTTTTATTTCCTGGCATAGAGGAGATATTATCAGGTACCTGATAATTGTATTCAGAAGTGAAGAAATAAAATAAAAATATCACTGCTGTTAAACAAGTGCTTATGAGCTTGCAGATAATGCACATGAAAGTTTCCTTGACATCTTGTGTTAGCTTGTTTATCAAGAACTATAACCATATCTAATGAGAGGATAGAATTTGTGTGACTCTTAAGAGGCAGAGTTGGGCAGTCATCAATATAATTTCCAGGTTGGTGTTGTGTTAGCAAGTCAGAAGCCAAACAGATGAGACTATTTCAGTAGGGGAACAGTAGCCAAGAAGGAAAAAGAACTTCAAGTAGGAGAAGATATGCCCTGATTCCTAGGAATGTCACCAGTTTATGCAAAAAGATGTGAAAATATAGTGGAAAGGAAAAACATTTCTAATTTACTTCCTAATGACAGATAAAAGCAATGTTTTATGATGTGAGACTGTAAAGATAGCATGACTTTGCACCCCCAGTGGAGTATATAGACAGTTCTGTGCTTTAAAATGTATTGCTTGGGTCTGCCTATCTCATTTTTGACTGCAGTGTGACAACTTTGATCTCTTTGGTATTACCATTTTAGTTTCTTTTCTCTTTTTGTTTCAGTCACCTTCTAGCATATTATCTGACCTTTTTTTTTCCACTCTGTGACACATCCTGTCTGGTATTTAAATTTTTGCTGAAAGATATTCAAGCATAAAATCTCCATTCATTTAGTATGGGTAGGCATATTCATTTCTATAAGAAGTCTCAGAAATCCAAACGCCACTTTGATTCTAATCTTTCCTTAATCCCTTGTGCTTAATATTTGTTTATATATGTATGTACTTTTTCCCTGATCCATTTAATGAATAACGTGAGTATATTTTTGTATCAGAGAGATTTTTTGAACTTTAGAAATGCAAACTGAGAAGAATCTAGGGAAATATACTATATACAGATAATTAAAAATACTGCAATGAATTAGTGAATACCTTTATGCCTTTGTGATGAAAATACAGCATGAAAATGTAGAACTCAGATCATGGCTGAAATGTTCACAAATACAAAATCTGCAGAACGCATGGGGTTTTAAATACCTGCTTCAGCTTTCTGCCATGTGGTTGATTTAGACACATGATGGGATTGACTTAAAGGA
Organism: Rhea americana; assembly: GCF_003343005.1. Taxonomy (NCBI): domain Eukaryota; kingdom Metazoa; phylum Chordata; class Aves; order Rheiformes; family Rheidae; genus Rhea; species Rhea americana. Next base: position 4,496,089 of record NW_028186468.1, on the reverse strand, counting down.
ACACAATCAACTTGAAAATAACAGTGCTGTCTGAAAAATTTATACTGAGTGTAATTATAAGTAACAACTAAGATTACTATAATTGAAAAAAGTTAATGAAAAAAACTCTACTTTTTTGATTGTTTTACTTTGTGCATTTGACAGCTCTCTGTAATCATTATAATACCTACCTTTTATATAGCTCTTTTCATCAGTAGGCCGCAAAATCTTTGCAAAAATATGGTCCATTTCCCTTTATGTATAGGCAGGTTCACTATTTCCTCCACAGTCAGTCAATTTCTTCTGAAAGACTTTTACAAACATCAAGTCAGAACCAAAAAAAAAAAGTTCAAAGTATTTTATAAAATGACAGATGTACTTTAAAAAAAGAGCCCTGTCAGCTGGGTTTAATTAGCCACATTGTAAAGAAAAGGTTGAAAATGTCTTTGAGATCTTAAATTGGAACAAGAGGTTGCTCGTTTAGTATCTTAATAATTTAAAATCTGTCTTGAATTTCTGATGTTCTTAAATTATTTTCTCAATTCCATTAAACACATTTAGCATTGTATTAGATATTCAAGAAGAGAACATCACAAAGTACTACCAAAAATTATCATATGCATATTAGAAATGCATTGACTGGGCACCCTTTTGTTCATAAAGACAAAGACACCTAGAAATAAAGGATTTCTTTCTTAGTCTCATAAAAACCAATGTTTTATTTCTTCTTTACGTCATATTTCCTAATTTAGAATACTAGACTCTTAATTGTTTGCTACTRGTGTGTTCAAAACCTTGTATTTCCAACTTTCAGTCTTAACTCTTGAATGTGAAATTTGTGAAGATTGTTGCCTTTGTGGGAAAACACACATCAAATGCTTCTAAGCTGTTCAAGTGGTGAAATAAATATATGGAACAATGTTTGGTACCTTTTGCTTTTCAAAAGACTTTAGATCTCATAACTATACTCTCTTAAAGGCTTTTGCCATACACCCAGCAGCATGTTCTGCTTTTTTGTTAGATTCATCTTTTTGGCCTACTTTTCAAACTATGTTTTAACTCAAACTCCAACTCTTTTCCCTTTCCTTCTATTTGCTGAAGCTAGCAATCCCATGCTGAGTAAATAATCTATAGTCCATGATGTACTATCCTATCAACCTTGTTATCCTGGCTCCAAATACCCAAAATGTTGGATACCTAGCTGATAAGTATTCCCAGGAAGGCTTCCTAATGACCTTCCCCACTGGTTACTATCATCATTGCTTATACACAGACAGAACTACCTTGTAACACATTGACTATATTTGGAAAAATTAATTGGGAGTTCTTAGGGTGTTTTTGTTAGGAAAAGTGACATTTTTGAAGTTAAGAAAAATATCCCAATTCACTGTCTTTCATTAGATATAACAAAACATCGCTAGAGAAAATACATTCCCAAATGTAATGGTACTTCATTCTCTTGCAATAGAAGCAGCTTGGGATCCCAATCATTCAGCAGATGAGATTATTGCAGTCATTTGGCTGCCCTGACATTTTTAAAACACATTTTTGACTGCATTTATAAAGTATTTAATATATACTTAAGTATAGTGCAAACATATCATTACTTATTAAATTATAAAATATAATGAAGAAAAGGTTTATATGTATGTTAATATCAGGATGATGGAAATGACTCAGTACAATTGATAAAATGTTATTGTAGGTTAACTTGCAAGCCTACACATAAACCTTACACCTTTATTAATGTAATTAAAAAAAAATCATGAACTCCTGTGGGAAAGAAACTTTATCTGGTTGATAGAAAAGCTTATATCTTKGTCCCAAAGGATTTAAAAAATGTCTTTTTTTCAAGAATAAGAATGGTTGGTGCARTTATTTTTGTATTTTGGGTCTGAAAAAATGCAAAATCCACAAAACTACTAATATCACAGAATGGCTGAGGTTGGAAGGGACCTCTGGAGATCATCTAGTCCAACCCTCCTGCTCAAACAGGGTTACCTAAATCGTGTTGCACAGGATCACATCCAGCTGAGATTTGARTATCTCCAGAGAAGGAGACTCCRCAACCTGTCTGGGCAACTTGCTCCYGTGCTCAGTCACCCTCACAGTAAAGAAGTTTTCCTTATATTCACGAGGAACTTCCTGTGATTCAGTTTGTGCTCATTGCCTCTTGTCCTGTTGCTGGGCACCACTGAAAAGAATCTGGCCCCATCCCCTTGACACCCTCCSTTCAGGTACTTATACACATTGATAAGATCCCCCCTCAGTCTKCTCTTCCCCAGGCTGAAGAGGCCCAGCTCTCGCAGMCGTTCCTCAYAGGGCAGRTGCTCCAGTCCCTTAATCATCTCAGTAGCCCTACACTGGTCTCTCTCCAGTAGTTCCATATCTCTCTTGTCCTGGGGAGTCCAGAACTGGACACAGTACTTGAGATGAGGCCTCCCCAGGGCTGAGGAGAGGGGCAGGATCAYCTCCCTCATCCTGCTGGCAACACTCTTCCTAATGCACCCCAGGAGACCATCGGCCTTCTTGGCCACAAGGRCACATTGCTGGCTCATGGTCAGCTTGTCATCCACCAGCACTCCCAGGTCCTTCTCTGCAGAGCTGCTCTCCAGAAGGTCAGCCCGCAGCGTGTACTACTGCCTAGGTTTATTCCTCCCTAGATGAAGGGCTCTGCACTTCTCTTTGKTGAACTTAATGAGGTTCCTCTCCACCCAACTCTCCAGCCTGCCCAGGTCTCTCTGAATGGCAGCACAGCCCTCGGGTGTATCAGCCRCTCCTCTCAGCTTTGTATCATCAGCAAACTTGCTGARGAGGCMCTCTGTCCCTTCATCCAGGTCACTGATGAATAATCTGAACAATACTGGACCCAGTACTGATCCCTGGGGGACGCCACTAGCCATAGGCCTCCAACTAGACTTTGCACCACTGATCAMAACCCTCTGAGCTCTATGTTTCAGCCAATTCTCAATTCATCTCACTGTCTGCTCATCTATCCCTATCATCTATTCTTGAGCTTGCCTATGAGGATGKTATGGAAGACAGTGTCAAAAGCCTTACTGAAGTCAAGCCCTGCTTCCCATCAGGGCCCATGGACTTGTGGATGGCAGGTTTTCCTAAATGATCTCTAACCCAATCCTCATCAACTAAAGGAAAGTCTTCCTTTCTCCAGACTTCCTCCATGGTCTCCACAGTCTGGRGTTCCTGAGGACCAGTCATAGCAGTAAGGACTGGAGCAAAGAAGRCATTCACTATTTCTGCCTTCTCTGTATCAGTTGTCACCAGGGCCCTGGCCCCATTCAGGTGTGGGCCTGCATTCTYCCTAGTCTTCCTTTCGTTGCTCATGTATTTTAAGAAGTTCTTCCTGCTGTCCTTGACATCCTTCAACAGATCCAAATAGGCCTTGGCCTTCCTAGTCACATCCCTGCATACTCTATGTTCCTAAATTCCTCCCAAGTTGTCTTTCCCTACTTCCATCTTCTATACACTTTCCTCTACTGTTTGAGTTTTGCCAGGAGCAAAACTTGTTTATCCATGCAGATCTTCTGCTCCCTTTTCTCAACATCAATCTCAACATCAATCTCAACAACAATCTCAACATTGGGATGCACCACTCTTGATCTTGTAGATGATCCTTGAATATGAACTAGCTCTCCTGAATCCCTCTTCCTTCTAGGGCCTTATCCCATGGGATTCTTCCAAAAGGGTATATGAAGATACTGAAGCTTGCTTTCCTGAAGTCCAGTGTTGTGATCATACTTTTTGCCCTGCTTCTTCCTCGCAGAATCCTGAACTCCACCAACTCATTTTAGTTGCAGCAAAGGCTGCCCCCTTCCTTGTTTGTTAGTACAAGGTCTAGCAGTACACCTCTCCTCATTGTTTCCTCCATCACCTGTGTCAGGAAGTTATCATCAYTGGTCTCCAGGAACCTCTTGGATTGTTTGTGCCTTGCTGTGTTGTTCCTCTAGCAGATATCAGGATGGTCAAAGTCCCTCCAGAAGAACCAGGGCCTGTGATTGTGAGGCTACTTCCAGAGGTCTGTAGAAAGTATCATCTACTTCCTCTTCCTGATCAGGTGGCCTGTAGTAAACTCCTACAACAGTATCACCTGTGCTACTCCACCCTTTAATCCTYACCCATAAGCTCTCRACTTGCTCTTCATCCATGCCTASGCAGACTTCYGTGCATTCCAGTTTCTTTCTTACATAAAGAGCAACTCCACCTGCTTGCTTTCCTGGCTTGTCCTTCCTAAAGAGTCTGTAGCCATCCATTGCAGCATTTCAGACATGTGAGCTATTCTACCATGTCTCTGTAACTGCAATAAGATCATAGCTGTGCGACCATGTACAGATACGCAATTCCACCTATTTATCCCCCATACTGCGTGCATTTGTATACAGGCATTTCAGGCACTTCAGAGAGATATTTGAGCAAGCTGATTTCCTAGGAGGGGTTCAAGAGGATTCCCCATAGTCTTGTCTTGTAAGTACTTCCTTAGCTGCATGCAATTGCTGGAGGTAATCTTCCTTGAGCCCATTTTGCTGACTGCATGRTCTTTGTGACTTTCCCTTCCCTCATCTTTCTTAGTTTAAAGCCCTTCTTAYCAGGTTGGCTAGCCTGTTGGCAAAGCTGTGTGTGCCCCATTTAGTGAGGTGGATCCCGTCTCTCCTAATCAGCTGTTGATATTCAAACAGGGTCCCATGGTCCCAAAACCAAGTCTTGGATTTGAATCCCTGGCAGGCAACAAACTTGTCTAGAGAGCTAGACAAGAAGTCAGGTCAGCAGATAGGGGCCTCTGTCCCCTGCAACAGGGAGTAACCCAGAACAACGACTTGCTACTTCTTCTGGCTGTTCCTGCATGACACAGGGTCTGTTGGCTCAGTTGCTTAATATATGAAAGGAGAAATGAAGAAAACCCAGTTGTTCTGCATTGTTGACTGCCCAGAACTTCAAATGCAGACAGTATCTTTCCATTTGTGTATATGTGAAATGGAGCTTTTCAGAAGGTGGCTATCCAAACATCTAGGTCAGCCATACAGCTAGCACTTGTGTATTTTAAACGATACACAGGGTACAAGGGTGGGTTCTAGCTTTTCTGAATAGTTCTGGTTTTTTGAGCCTTCTGCAAATAAAAATATTAACTGCTTCTTTGTTGCCTTTCATCAGACTTCCCTTTCCTATTAGTCAGGAGCATGTCTGAAACACTAGAAAGAGACTGTTATACACAAATTGCCTYACTAATTAAATGCCAACTTTGCAGCTATGGTACCTGATAGATTGATCAGAGTTATGAAATCTATGTTTAAAGCTGGAATCTGTGATAGTTGAAAAACCTAAAGAAAGGCAAATGTGTCAGTAAAATTCACTGAAATGGATCACAGATAGGGCTACATTGGTATACTGGAAGTGTTTTCCCTACTGCCAGGACCAAGGTTGGAGCTGCACACTGAGGTGCCATCTGGTTCACCCCTCTGCAGTGTGGTTGCATGTAGTTGCATGGTAGTTAGTACTACACATACACGAGGCATGAGGCATGAAGAGCTGCAAATCTAAAACCACAATGTGGACGTGTGGTTGTAGACCAGGAACACCCCAAATGAGATGCCTGTCCTTCCTTCTCTGCACTGCACTGTTCCCTGATGTTAAGAGACTCATCAGGGAGAATCACAACCCTGACCACACCAATCTCCCATTTGTCTTTGACTCTTTGAGACATGTGCCATTGGTGGAAGCATGAGGAAGGAGCAAGGAGCCTCCAGCAAATCTGGAGAGACTTTCTGTGTGCAAAGCAGTTATTGCTAGAACTCGTTAATCCCTTATATTCAGGAAAGCTGATCAGGATCTAACCATAACTTTGATATTACCTGTGAAAAGTGCCAGCATAGAGGATGATACATGAGAGCAATCAGTCAGCTAGGTCAGGGTGGGCCTATAAACATGAATGTTATATTCAATAGAGAAATGTCTCCTTGTGAAATTCTATTTTTTGTAATGCTGGACTGAAATGAGCTGCAATTATTTTGGCAGGATGTTCAGAGAAATSCTTTCAAAGAAATCATTTGCTGAATGTGATGAGATTTTTTTTTTAAAAGACAGCATTTCAGATTTTTTTTTTTTTTACATTGCTGAAAAGACACACTGAAGCAAATGAGTAATTGGCAGAACATGGAATATGTAACATGCTGTGTGAGAACTGGATTCATTCAAACCATCAGTTGTCAGAAATTAGTTCCTATCCCAGRAACCTTACAATTGAAACCTAACCCAGTTAAGCTGGATTCTGCTGTGTGTAAGTGTGGAAGATGGCATATTTTAAGTTATGCAATTGCTCTGTTGAGCTTTCATTTATTCTGAACTATGTGTTCTTAAGTAGCAGCCATGTACAGAGGTTGTAAATGTGGTTTGAGGTACTATGAGTTTTCAGGGCTGGTGTTCCTCAAGGTCAGCAACTCTCAGGCTGCCTGTGTTTAACAATTCAAGAAATTCTGAATTGTTACCTACAGAAAATTGCTAGCTTCTAGAAAAGATATATGAGCAAGGGAAAAGTATCTATATTCCTGTAAAATTAAAATGCTTACAAAAGTGTAATCATGATAAGTGGAGGGTTTTCAGACACTTCATAAATAAAATTAAGCCTTGTCATACTCTTCTTAAGATCTATTATGAAACTTATTTAAAAGAGAGAAAATGGATTTCCAAAGTAAGTTTACTGATGAAAGAATTGGAGTCACAGATGAGAACAAAATTCAAGTCGTGAAGAGTCTCTTGCCTTGCAGTTGCCAAATGAGTAGAAAAGGCAGATGAAATGCTGCAGCTTAGGTTAGTTTCAATTCACAATCTCTTTCCACAGGATTTTGTTATTTTACAGGGTTAAAGGCATTGGAAAATCTGCTTTTCTCTTTCTCTGAGTTTTCATTGTTCATTTTTGTTTCATAATGGTTTTATTTTCAGTCCTGAATGCAAAGCCTAGATAAGGACTTTCTTTCATTTTTTCTGGGATTGCTTTCATCTGACAGATTATTGGTTCCAATTCATGATTTCCTTGGCAAAGAACCATACCACATGGTTTCTGCCTTTCCAACATTCCACGTTCTAAATAAACAAGACTCTATCTTGATTCTCAAAAGAGAAGATATGACTTTAATCTGTCTAAAGCTGGTAGCATCAAAGGACCACAAACTTTGACATACACATTTTTGGAAAATAGGACTGTGAACAATTGTTTTACCTGAAATACACTTAATAGGAAAAAAAAAAGGTTTTATCTTAGAGAAAATAACTAAATTATCTATCTGGTCTTTCTGATCTGTGAAGATATTTAGGTAACGTGAGATTTGGTATTAATGTTTACTTTTCAGAGTTTATACTTTTGCTTATAAAGCCTTTCATAGTGGCTAATCATTATTTCATTGATAAGATACTGTCCTGATTATCATTAACATTGACTTGCATTTTCAAAGCCTCTATAATTCTGGACTAGATTATCATTGTACGTTTTTGTAAAAATAAAAAAGAAATTTCTGCTTGAAAGACTTACAGCTATTAATTTGATGCTATACACCTGAAAACTATGAAAGTCTGATGTAAGAAAATAAGATGAAAATTAGATTAGTGTTTCCTGACATTCACTAACAATTCCAAACGTGAGACTGCAACTTGATGATATATTTCAGTTAGATATTTTTGTTCTTCAAACAAGGAATTAAGAATTTAGTGTTTTATCCTAAAGTACCATTCTTTCAGATTCCCCATATAGTATTCAAAACTCTAGCTCCAGGATTACCCACTTAAAAGAACATTTTCCTAGGCTACTTTCTGGTACGCAGATTTTTAAAATTGGCAGAGATGATTGCCAGTCTTGTGTCCATCTTCTATAGCCAGTTTCCTACATTATTTTCTTGCATTCTACAGTGTAAATTTCTGCAAGTTTTTCCTTTCTTTCATTAGTCAGAAAATAAGATAGTCATGAACACTATGTGTGTTAATATGCAAGGAGGAAATATGGTAACAGAAAGAGTGGTGGGGGCTGCAAAGATATTTTAAGAAGTATATAAGAAATAGCAGTTAGTTTAATGGAGCAAGATTTTCTGTGGCTTGAAGAGTCCGTCAGTGAGGCAGGTTAGACCTGGATAGAAAGGTTGCAGTGTATATGAAACAGAGTTTGATGGGCGCTCTACAGGCAAATTTGTATGTAAGCTGTCAATGCTCTCCAAGTTAGGAAAAACAAATCTGTGTAATAAATCAAAAAACAGTGGTTGGTGAATGATGACAGTGACTAATGTATGGATATTTTGATTAATAGAATGTCACTCCATGTACACATGCTCTTACACACACTCATGCACTTTTCTGGCATGAGAAATGCTTTCCCAGCTTTGTTCTCAGCCTGAACCATTGTGCATATGTTATACAGTCATCTATTTTTACGCTCTCATCTGTGGAGTTCATGAACATTATGAATGTGAGTAATAAAGTGAAGACTCTTTGTTTTAAGGCAAGAGTTGATGAGGTGTTCTAGCTGTTCCTGATTGCATCCATCATGCAGATGAAGATGTCCATTATAAGTGCATATAATCAAATGTTACAGACAGAAATCTAAATTGTTTGAATATGTAGAAGACAGGCAACTGTTTTTATAAAGGTCTTTAGAGCAACTAGGATTTGTAATAAATCTGATGGCCTGTGTATGACTGGATAATTTTATACTTTCAGTGAATAGTGAGATTCATTTAAGTTAAACAATTAAAGCAGMCACTATATGTTCTGTAAGGAAGATGACTGTAAGGAACAATGAAGTGAAGTATAGATTGCTTTCAATAAAAGATGGTATAGTTTTGCAATATGTAGAATTTGTGGGTGATGATAAGAATACGAGCATTCTTATTTTTTTTAATGAAAAATCTTTCATTTACTTGCTTATAGTAAGTTTCTTCAGCTATTACTGTATTGTCCCCTTATACGAAAACAGACTTTWTTTTTTCTCAGACTAAGATTTGTTTACAACAATTGGATTCTGATTCTTTTTTTTTACTTTAGTTTTACGTTACTGTAATAGAAGTATTTGTATTGGAGTTATTCCAGATTTACAATGATATAATGGGAGAATCAAGTCCATTATGTTTTATTATGAACTTTAGGAAACCTGATCAAACAGAGTAGGGAKATAATCCCCTACATTTTATAGATGACATAGGAAAATGATTTCTTATTTTCTCCATTTCATCAAAATATTTTCTAGAATCTCTTAAGAGTTTGAAAACCTACCTTTATGTATCCATTTCTTTATTGMTTGAAATCTTACACTAGATTTATCAGTAAAATCCAATTCAGAAGACGTGTGTGTTTGGGATGTGATAAGATTTTCCTTCTCATCAGTTTTAAAGTACTGGCACTTGTTTGGTATCAAAGGATGATACCATCTGACTCAGTTGCATGATATGCTATGCCTGGTGCATCCATTCTCTGTACTCAACAGCTTATAGAGACAAATATGAGTTCAGACAAATAATCATTCAGGTCTCCTCGGATAAACTACTGCATCCACATTACAAACAAATCCACAGTAAATACTGTAAATTATGGAAATATTTGAGAGGAAGAGGGACAGGGAGCAGAGGCATAGGAAGGGCAGTCTGGCCTGGAGGATTTGTATCACACTCAGGGCAAACCTCTTCATCTGAAGAATGGCTATAACTTGCCAATGCAGAAGGTGACCAATTCAGACCTTGAAAAAACCCTGACAAACAAGCCAAGAAGTCCAGAAGGCCCCCAAGCACATCAAATATACTTAGCTCACACTCCCAAAGAAGAACCCACCAAAGAATCAGAGGATCGTGACAGAGTCGGAGCCATTTACCAAAACAGTGTGGAGCAACACCGTTTCCCACCCACCACGTGCAATACTGCAAAATCTGAGAAGTGAAAAAAGCAAAAGCGGCAGCTCCAGCGTAAACACCATGCAGTACTTTATCTACTTCAGATTAGAAAGTTGTTACTGTGGATTTCCGACAGATATTTTCTACTGAAATAAAGAAATACAACAGACAAATCTTCTCATTACGTTAGGGAGCAGAATGAAACTTAAGGTAGCAAAGTAGTGGCCTGATGCCATATTTCTCAAGATGAAGAAGTTGTTTTATGTTGTGGTAAAAACGGTTTCTCTTTTTCTTTTTCTAAGCTTCTGTAACTGAATTTCATAGTCTTGACTTGGATCACGCAATAAATAAACACATCATAAATAAAAGATATGTTTCTCCCTCAGTTTGAGAAAACTGTAAAATCCAGGATAACTTTATTTCAAAAACATCCTGAAGATGGCACAATAGACACATCCTGCTGTATGGTTTGCATAAGGTCATACCATAAGATGAAAGAATTTTTGCTAAAATATGGATCCTGTGGAGGAGCTCTTTAAAAAACAGAAGCAAAAGAGAAATTTAGACCCTTTTAAGCACAGTCTATCAATAAAACTATTTTACAAGTGGAATACAGGCTGTTAATTTCATGCTGCCTAAAAGATTAATATAAACAGGTAGGCAGTCAGTGACCTGTCATTGTCAGGTACTATTGGCAAGAGTCATTTTAGTTTGTGTTGTTTGTTTTTTGTCAATACATTTCCTTTTGTAATTGTAAAACGACTGATAACCTCATCTGTTATCTCCAGCATAACATATAATCTACATCTAAATGCCAATTTTTATGAGGCCCATTATGACTCTGAGAGAGAAAAGATTACTTGCACAATATCTATTTTATTAAAATATAAGAAATATTACAGGACATTTTTATTAAAAAAAGAAAATACTGAGTGTCAGGTTGTATTAGTGAATGAATAAATCTATATTATAGATGAATTAGCCATAAATACACTCTTCCTAACCCTCCTAGGCACCCTGATAATACAGAGTTTATAAAACATCGGAATAATTTCACAAATGTACTATGGCTAAGGGTGATTCAACTGATATGCTATACTTGGATTTTCAAATTGCATTTAACAAAAGCCCTGTGCTGAAAGCTCCTAAGGAATCAAAAATATCATACAGTAAGAGGGAAGAGTCCTATTGTGGATTATTGTTACCTGAAAGATAGAAAAACAATAGGGTAGGACTAAATGATCTGTTTTACAATGGTAAAAGGTTATCAGTGAGACCTCACAGGAGCCTTCACTGACCCCTGTGCTGTTTCACATGTCCACAAATAATACGGAAAAGGAAACGAGTTGAAAAAATTTGCTGGCGAGGCTACGATATTTGGGGCTATAAAAATGAAAGGCAGTGCTGGAGAGCTTCAGGAGACTCCTCCAGTACTGTGTGACTGAGCAGTAAAATGATAGTGGAAGCTCAATGTTGGTGATTGCAACGTAATGCATATGAGGAAAAATAACTAYATGTGCACAGTAACTTTTACACTATCTTTTACCACTCACAAAGGACAGTAKCTTCAGTAGAGTACTGATTCCTATCATCATCCATTACCTTCATTAGGAGTTGGTGACATGCAAAACTAGAGGGTTTCTCTCAAGGGGCCAGATAATGTAAAGGAAAAAGGTATCTCAAACAACGTGTTCTATCCTGGAGGCAACTCTGGCATGTATGAAACATTTTCTCAGCTGCCATCTACTGTGGCATCTCTGTGGGCACCCAGGGGTGGAACTCAGCTACCTCAGTGATAGAAATACTAAGTGTATAGCTTAAATATTTTTATTTAGTCTCCTTCAATAGCCATTGTAGACAACCACACTCTTCCAGAGTGTTATTCATCCCATCCTAAGTAGAGGTCTGAAATAGATTAAATAAAATGCCCTTCATCTCTCCATTGACTGTGTAGTGAACACACACAAATAAGTTACGCTAGGCATCTAATGCTTACTGGCTACAGATGCAATGAATCTCACTCAAGTGTCTAAATTTCCTCTGATAAAGTCTTCAGATACCTAAACTCAAATTTTGCCAAGAGGCAGCTCAGTCCCACTATAATGGAGGCCCACAAGCATTTGCTTTAGCAAAGTGTTCCTTGCCTTGCCTTGCCTTTGCCTCCTGCTGCTTACGCCAGCTGTGTGCTGCAAACCTCCGAACCTTTCTTCATGCCTGTACAGCTAGCTGGTATGTGTTGTCTGCTAGGTTAATGCAATGGTTCAAGTCAAAACACTACCTTTGGGAGGAATGGTTTCCKTAATAATTTAATTGACCTGTTTTGTATCAATGTGGCCTCACAGTAACATCGCTCTACATTTGAGGCTGCATAGATATGAGAAAGAGTGGGAGGGGAAGAAGGGAAGGTAGAAACTTCTTAGGCTGGCTTTCTCGCAGTAGCCAGTGGACTGTAAATTCTTGACAGCAGTGAGCAGTGCCTGAGCACCTCTCTGGTGCTTAATCCCAAACAGGGGATTCTCAGTGGAGTCTCTCTGAATTTCTCCTCTAGGAGCTTTTTCTCTTTTTGTAAATATTCATTGGAGCACTGATTGAAATGTTGGCTTCCCAGGAGAAAGTAGTACCCATAAGACTGTAGAATCATTCTTATTCTACTGGCTCATATATTTATTTTTGTATTTTAAAAGCAGTGAAACAGCTTCAAAAAGTGAGGCTAAGGGATCTCATTTACACGACATTCTCTTGCCTTAGATTAAGGGAGCTTTGGTTACTTGCTTTTATCTATATCAGTGATTTTAACATATGTCTTTTATAGCTTGTGTGAATGCTGTAACCAGCAGACTATTGGATGCTAGTGCTTATATTGCATTTATTTCTAAATCTTTGGAAGAGAAATGATTTACAGCATTAGTTTTGAGCAGAAATCCTGGCAGTGGATGGTAAATGGGAGGGAGTTTTTTCCACCACGTTCTTATTACAGGATGGAACATCTCCTCGCTCCTTGGCATTTCCTAAAGTTGATAAAAGCAGCCCCAGGTAGCAAATCTTTGAAGAAAGTTGAAAAATTTCCATTAGATGGCTGGAGCTGGAGGGGAAATGCTGCACCCGTGCTTACAGCTGGCTGGGGGAGTAATGCTGTGAGAGCCACTCATAGCCATGCTCCAACTGGGTGCTGCTTTCTGAAAGCCTTTATGTGTTTCCTTTCTGCTGCGCAATCCTGCAGGCCATATTTCTCCTTAGTCATTTTTTTTTAGGGATACAGGGACAAGATATCCCAACTTACTGATATAAACATACTTGTCTACAGATGGGTGTCAGGGAGCTGCAGGAGCCGGGCTGCTCACCAAGGGAAGGCAAGCCGGGAGCAGAGGGTGAGGACCAGGCAGACAAGGGTGCATCCCCTGCACCGGAATGTGCCAAGCAGTGCGTGGCTAGTGACAGTGACCACGGTCAGCCACAGCCCAGTGGTCACCAGGCATGGCCGCAGAGGTGGCTCAGCGCAGGAGCCAAGCAGGGAAGGGTCTGGATCAGTGACGTGCTTGGTGGGGCGCAGACATACCTTTGGCACAGCTTGGGCGAGGACTGAGGGCAAAGGCCTTGGCTTAATACCGCTCCTGAGCGGAGGAGAGCCAGGCCCCTGTTTGTTTCCCCCAAAATACTGATTGCTTGCAGCTTYTAGGCATTATTATTAACAATTTTACCATTTCCATATTATTCTGTTCTGTTGTCAGGATTTCTTCTGTTCTTCTGAAGGTGACTGACACTAAGCCKTCTGCTTCTCATTGGAACTAACCACGACTGCCCATATGGACAATTAGGRTGTTCCAGCTGTGTGGGGAGCTGTAATTTCCAGCTGTAGGGTGATAATAAGCTGTTGGGGGTGGTAATTTCTCAAACTGCTCCAGCCACATTCACAACATATGTCTATGCCCTAAGGATTTCCAGCAAGCTAACTATATTATTTTCAATATTTAGAGCATTTCCTATTTCAAGTGTACAAAGTAGAAGACAATACTGCAGACTCTGAGGTAACTTAATCTTACTGAAAGCAAAAGTGCCAAATATTTAAGAGCAGCAGCTGTGGCTGTTCCTGTTCGAAATAATTTCTTTTACCAGCTGAGAAAAGAGAAAATAAAATAATATGAAAAATTATACAGATGTATAGCACACTTCCTGAATCTACTTAAACTCTGCCACCCAATTTTCCTAATGAATCAAGTTTATTAGTAGTGCTRTTAAGATTTACCACGTAAACCGAGTGCAGAGTAAGCCTGGTAGAACTAGAACTCTTCAGAAAGTTTTCCTGGGAATTACTGTGTGTTTGGTCTTAATGGCTTTACTATGAATATTTAGTTAGATGCTTCTATGGGCTAATTGTGTGGCATATTACTTTTTGGATATATTTTTTTTGGAAAAGTATTCTTATTAGGTAGCATACAGTTTGTAATATAATGCATATAATAGCCTGCCTCTTACGGTATTCTGCTGCGTAGGATCCTATAAAGCTAATATATTGCTACGAAGATATAAATAGCAAGTGCTAGTCAGCTGTGGAAAGTGATGTGGTAGAAGGCTGTGCTGTTCTGCACACGTGTGGCTACACAAGAGGCAGGGCAGTGGAGGATGAGCCCCACGGCAAGCAAATGGATCAGGCATTTGGTGGTGGCACTTCTGTCATGATGAGATTGCTTATGGCGTCTAGGGCAACTAGCAATGCTAAGCATCTGTGAAATAAGGCCACTGATTTAGTGTCCTAAATATAGCTTTTGTGACTTGCTTCGGGCTGTTAAATTTGACTATTTTGACTGAGCAGCTTGCAGTACCGTAGGTTATCATTTCTGGTGAAATGTTCAGCCAACTTAGACAAGTCCATGCAAAGAAAGGGGTATTATAGAAATTCTTATAAATCCCAAACTGTCATACACATGCACTGCATAATAGATACTGGTATTATTAGCAAGAATTCTCAAGAGAAATCCTTACCTTGCCATCTTTTGCTATTTGAATTTTTCCATACAGTTATGAAAAAGACTTATTGAGACTGGAGAAAACTTTGGTTTATTTCAACTAAGCATCAGCTGTAATGATTTTACTTGTTCTGTGGCTGTATGATAAAATAGATTTGTTTGATACCTTCAGCACACTGATATTCAAAAGAATTTAACAACTGATGTTTTCAAAATACCATCCTTTGCTGGTTCTTTTATTGTTTCAAAATATTTTTGAAATGGAACAGTAATAATAATAATAATTCATGTGTACAATTCCTTTCAAATTTCAGAGTACATGCATTAATAAATTAAGCCTCACAGCAGCTCTGTAATTTAGAGTATTTTTATCCACATTTGACAGATGGAGAAACAGAGGTACTGAGAATTATTGATGCATTTGCAAAGGTGTGATTAGGCTGTGCAGAAGAGAATGTGAATGCACTATTTTGGGTACTCCGCAACTCTGGAGAATTTCAAGAACAGGAGGTGTGGTCTTCTGAAAGCTGGGTCTTACTCTGGGTTTGTCAGCTGATGACTTAAACTAGGAAGTCAGCACGGCACTGCACTGCTCTTTGGAAATTACTGATTTGACTTTTTGCTCTTCTTTCTGTATCGTTGTCAGCTCTCTGAAACCCAGAACAACAGCAGACAAATATTTCAATACTCCACTATGATTTAGTCCCCACACTTGAATTCATGGTACTTTCAATGTTATGAATGGTCCACACAGTGCCAGTAACATTACAACCATGCACAAAGCAAATGACAATTGCTCAGGTGCTTTCTGAAGACCACGGTGACTTTAGTGAAGTGTTCCCAACCTATTTTTCAGGGCTACCAGCTCTGGAGATGGAAACAGCTCCTACTTTGGGCTAGGCGGCATCTACACACCAGCTGAAACTGTGGGCAACACTCACGTACAACGGAGAAGTGTCTCATGCACTATTAAAGCTGTGTGCATTGCTGATTGGGAACAGCTGCTCTGCCTAATGTCGGGACTGGCCCTGCTCAGGCGAGCAGGTACTGACAGCTCTGATACGGTGCAAGTTCCCTGGGTCTGTGTAGATTTGTCATGTTTCCCAGTGGACGTAGATTCTGCTTAGCTTCATGTTCCATATCTGTGGCAGCTCGCTGACTCCTGTAAATTATTTAGTAAAGGTGAACCCATCAACATTGGGGTACCATTAAGTACTGTGACAGCTTCCTTTTAAAAATCCTGGTATCAATCCTCAAGCGATGAGACGCAGATCAGAAGCCAAATAATTTTTCTAGCTTCTCCTTGACTGTTTGCAGATATGTGCGGAAATATTCTATTCTTATCTTTTGTTCTTYTTCAATACAGAACCAGCATGCAATTTAAAAACTCAAATAGTAGAATATGCTTTCAACAACAAATGAATACAATTGCTCTTTAGTCTTTGATAAAATATTAATTACCATCCACCCGAGGTAGATAGACATGATTAAATCTAACAGCGTTAGTCACTTTACGCTTGTCTTACTCTCAGAGTTTGGACTTCTCATTTTAATGCAGCTGTAGGAGCAAATAAGTTTTAGTATAATACAAATCTAGAATTATTTTCTGCAATTGTTTGGTGAAAAGCTAGATTAAAGGCATCTTTAAAAAGTCACCGTGCATGATTAACATTTAGTTGAATATTCATTTTGTTCTTAAGGGTCCACTGCAAAAAGCAGAGGAAAAAATGTTGTAAATAAATTTCCATCCGTGCTTCACATGCAAATTTCAATCATAATAAGAARGCTTCTACAGTTCTTTTATAATATAATATGCTAAATCAATTATGAATGTCTGTGGGGCAAATATATTTATAGGAGAGCAGAACTGTTCGTGTTCTTACTGGACTGTAATAGCAYATTTTTATACTCATGTTTACTGCTTTGTTTCTTTTGTTTTTTAACATTGAGAATTAGCATTTTGTTGGAAAAAAAGGTGGCTTTAAATCTCATTGGTGCCAATGATCTTAAGTGCCACAGCATTTCCTAAGGATACAGATAATAAACTGGAGTTCGAGCACAGTATGCTTGAAAAAGACTATTTATTAATTATTTTCTTATAAACCCCTGTGACTTCAGTACAAATCTCACAGTGATTTGTGTTTTCCAGAACAGTCCATATCCTGAAACCCTGCCTTTATTTTAGAATTACAAACATTAAAAAATAGACTAAATACTACTAAATATTTTAGTTGCAAAAGGCTCAAAGCTTGAAAACATTAAGCTTGAGGTTCAAAAGTTGAAGGTAAATAAATCCTAAATCTATGTCTTTTTATAATGTCTTGTGTTTTTGAAAACTTTAATACTTACTATTTCTTTTKAGGCTTGACTTTGTCCATTGACTTATGATTGTGAAGATGTGAGTCCTGTCCTTTTGGAATTCTAAAATTCAAGGTGTATATATATATGTATATACTTAAGATAACATGATTTTAATCTTAAATTCAGATTCATACAATATRTAGTTTGACCTTATGTATTACAATACATAACCAATAACACTTCACAGATATACYCTTTCATTGAGCCTAATACARTATTTGTCTGAAGTGAATCTTTCATCTTGCTTTGAAGATTCCAYGACATGAAGAATTCGTGTTGATATGATATCATGTGATATGAAGAATTCATTACATTCTTCTGGTAATTTCTGTTCATRAAAATATTAACAGGCTTTGGGGCCAGAGACCATCTGTTTTAGACCCACACTTGAAACAATTCCTTCCAGCGCTGATCACCCTTCAGCAGCTATTTTTTGAGATCTGTCAGTTAGCTGGTTTCCAATTCATACARAGTCCTTACAATATGATTGCCAGGAATATGATGTTCCTGATTCTTTGGCTTGCTATTAAAAATATGTTCTGCTACTAACAGCAAAATAGTTTTTAATAAGGGTACTATACAGCCTCCACTGAAATTAATAAAAGAAGACAAAATGAACATAATTAAATGAGATCAGACCACAAATGTTGCCATCAAACTRTGTATGCCTGCAGAAATTAAATAAAATAGATACTGTACATCTTAGTAAAGCCTGTATATTTTTTTCTTGCATTGGACTATGCAGTAGCAACACCTTTAGATTCCTCATCTCCCCTGCTGCTACTATAAAGTAATTACTGTTCTTGTAGAAATACAGATGTGGAATACTGAATTAAAGGAAACAAACAGGGAGCAGGTGAAGAAGCTGAATGAGAAGAGAAACCTGYCGGTAATGACGGAAACTACCTTTCCTTCTTATGTTTGGACTGTAAGATGAGCTAGACGTATGTTTCTCACCTTCTAGAGTTCCAGCTTTCAGCTGGGTGTATTTTTGTATCCAGTGAGTTTGTGAAAGGTATTGATCTGAGTCCTCTGGGAATGATGGGCAAAGGTGTAGATGGTAGAAAGGAAAGCAATCTTTCTATTCACTRCTTCATTACTCCGTCGTGAAGTAGCGGGGCTGTAGCTTACCGTGAGCTCATTTCAGTGGCTCGGGGCTGCGCCAGCCAGGCTGCTGCAGCAGGAAAAGCAGCACGGCCAGCCGCCCGCCCGGTCCTGGAGGGGACCTTCCTTCCCTCTTCATTGCCCACATTTCCCAAGGTTTAATGTCGGGGAGGTAAAGTGGTTATCCTGGCTTTACACTGTTCAAGGACTCCCTGCTCTGAGAAACTCTTAACTGCTTGTTTAAGGCATTKTTAAGTGCCCGTTGTGTTACCAGAGTTAAAACACATTTAATTAAAGCTGAGGCTCCTGCTCATTGTTTTTATTTAAAAAATATTTAGGCTATTGATTAGCTGGATTGGCTCTTTTCCATCTCCTTATTTAGAAGACCTCTTTGAGTTTCCCTGGCATGTGTGATCTTTTCTTTCATATATGTGCTGTGCATAAAAATAAAAGTACGTTACACATTGTCACAAGGGGGCTTATGAGGAATGCAAATAATATGAAAATCAGCTCAAACCAAGAGAGACATGGGATCTGTGCTCACATTAGTTAAACCATGTGATATTTTCAAAGCAATACATGGGGTAAGTTTCTTTGCAATTAAGGAAGAAATAAAGTTTTAGGCCTACTTTATGATGTCCAAAGCACAGAGTTGCAGAAACGTTATTTCTCGTTCTTTTTCCCTTTGCTTTTCTGCATCGTCTGCTTGATGGATGGGTAACAGCAACGAGCTATTAGCCACCTTCTTCCCATGCTTTTTCCAGTGCGTTCCGTTGTCATTGACATCCCGTGCTCGAGAGCAGGCTCTTTTCATTGCTTCCCTTTTTAATGTTTAAGTGAAACAGAATCACAATACTTTCAAGTATGTTTATGAAAACTGCTTTAATGTCAGACAAGAAGTTTCTCTCTTCTGCTTTTGACAAAGTTGGTCATGTCCTCCTACCTGTGGTTTCTTGGTCATGGTCTCGCCTGGCTGGGTTGTATCCTCCTTTGAGTGTATCTTAAGGTTTTTTTAAGGTATCTCAGTGCACTTCATCATACAACTCTATGCATCCTCTACTTGATCTTTCCATTTTCATTTGCTTCTTTTGCCATCAATCCTAGCAGCTCTTACACATCAAATGTTTCAGTGGCTAACAAACAGTTTTTCTAAATCTTGAGCCGTTTTCTTCCAGCCCATCATATATTTCAGCTTGTCACTCCTTGTTTTTCTTTAAAGCTTTCCCTATTTTCTCCATTTTCAAGAATATTTACAGTACCACCATGTTSCCTGACAGCTAAGGCCATACCTTGTGTCATTTTCAACTCGTTTGTCTTTGCCATTCATCCCTCGTGTCTTGGCTATGTACAAATTCTCTCWGTCTGCTGCAGCTCTGAAGATTCAATCATTTTTTATTTGCTGAGGCAGCTAAAATTTTCTCAAGCTTCTTCAATTTTCTTGCTGGCTGTGATATCTTTGGCAACTCTCATTCCACATTATCTCATCTTTTCCCTAGCCTTTCCAAGCACTTCATGCAGATCACTGCTATTAAAACTATACTCTTAGCTCATTATTGTCATAATGCTTTTTGAACTCTGTTTTTTTGTTATTTTATTGTCCTTTTATTTTCTAACTAGTAAGAATTTAAAAATTAGGTTCTTGTTCATTTGACCTTACGTTCCATCATCATCATCATCATCATCTTCTCTCTCTCTTTTTTTTTTTTTTTTTTTTTTTTTTTTTTTTTTTTTTTTTTTTTTTTTTTTTTTTTTTTTTTTTTCCGGTTCTTCCGCTGTAGTAGTGATGCATGCCCTTTTTTCTAACTATATTTCCTTTGTATTTTGTTAGTATTTCCTAATATTTCCTTAGTTTGGAACATCCTTCTGTATTTCAACTATGAGATCACAAGCCTTCTACTGCTAGTTTCTGCCTATAGCTGTTGAATACCTAAGACATAGTTTTATATAAACTGTGGTCCCATCAAAAGTGTCAGATATTAGCCTTTGAAGGGTAACTGTATCATTCACACCCCATCCTTATTCTACCATTAATCTGCAGTTATGGCATATCCAATATCAGTCTTTAGATTCCCAGGGCAAGAGTTCCTAAATTCTGTTTCAGAACAAAACTAGGTACATCTATGCATACAAATCTGTTCAGAGCAATTAATGAACAGAATGGGAGATAAATTATTTCTGAGGTTCTCTCTAAGTAGATTCCATTATTCTACAGTACCACTAACATAGTTCCAAACCCCCTGTTGCCCTTAAATACAATGCATGAAATGAAATGAGATCTCTCACAGACCGCCCAAGGCATGCTGGCATTTGTCTTGGCATGCAGTGCTTTTTCTTTGGTTATCTCATGGCCACAGTAATGTGTCAGCTAGTGCATGTATGCCAGTAAAGGCACATATAAAAGCTTAATYTCCTTCTCTAACGAGCAGATTAATTTCTAGAGCTGCAGACCCTTCTCTAATTCAGCTCATCTTCCACGAATTCCAGGAGAAAGCAGAGACTGAGCCTTGGCATTACCACCCYGAGAGTGTAATCTTTACACCACTTYGCACAGGAAAAAGATGACAAGTGTCCTGAACGCTGGGGCAAGTTTGGACAAGCGTATGCAGAAACTTTCTGTTAAAAAGGAACAGTTACGTAAAGAAAGAGGAAAACCATGCTAATATGCATCCTTGAACATAGCTATAGATGATTACGGTTTGTATTTATGTATGTGTTGTATCGTAGAAGAAAACAGTGTGTGAAAACAAACTCAGACCCTTAACGCTAGAGGTCGCTAAACACGGCTGTTTCAGAGGGTCTGTAAACTACTCTAATTCTTTTTAGAAAAATAAACAGTTCATTTGCGTCACTGCATTACAGCCCTCGAGAGAGCAGTAGGTTAGGAGCCGTCTGCCCCCAGGGGTGACTGGGGATGGAGGTGGGACAGCGCAAAGGCTCAGCTGCGGCAGCGCCCCGCGACGCCGAGCACGTGCCCGGCTGACCAGGGGAAAGCGGAGGGAGGAGAAGATGTGGGTCTTTATTTCACTTCAGCTCCAGCTTGCCTTGGTAATCCAGGTGGGATAGAAGGAAACTGGCTGGGTTTCAGCGAGGTGGTTATGCCCTTGTGAGAGAGGATGACTTGGAAAAACTAAATTCCTTTGGAAAAATAAGCTCTAACTCCCAAGTCCATGTAGTAGGTGAAACTGCAGAGATTGGCCAGACATTAATGCATACTGATGGCTTACTTTACAGGATTGAATCTTAACAGATCTATCTTTATCGGAGACCTTCTGTCTTTGATGTGAAATGTTTCACAAGACATATTGATCTAAAAGTGAAACGTGTTAAACAGCTCTCAGCCATCTAGAAACAAAAGCGCTCTTGGATATCTGATTTTGAATCTTTTATAAAAATGAACATAGTGTATTGTTAGTAGATTTAAATGGCTTTCCCTAAATATTTTAATGGCTATATAATGTCATTTCCAAATATCCATAGCCCATATCCAAATCATGAAGTTTCAGCAGGAAAGAATGGGCTTATCACAAAAAAAAAGATATGGAAAAGAAAGAGGCCTGGGACAGGTTTGGATCACTCTTGTGAGAACGATGGAGACAAAGAAAATCTTGTTCCCTGAACAATATATTGCTCTGCAAACTTATATGGAACCTCAGGATTCATACTTCATGCTGTTTTTCCTGATATCAGCAAATATCTGAGAACATCACTGACAGTGTCCCGTTCTTGCCTGCTCTTGTCCTYACAGGATATTACAGACTGTTACCGCTGTCCCCTAGTCTTTCAGCTCAAGCAGCACAGAGGTTTCTCATCCTGATATAAAATCCTGTTTTTATCAGTTTCACACCGTGCAATAGATCTAGATTCGTTTGATTAACATTTTAGATAATTTAACTCAAAATCTTCCTTTTATAAATGTTATTATCATTGGAGAATAAATGATTTTATAGTCAAGACATTTCAGAGTTTGGGTTACTTTTGTAGCCATAGTTTGGCCTTCTGCGTTTGTATCATGATGCGGGCCTTAATCACATAGCTTATATATGTTTTTAATAAATAGTCCAAGCCCAAGTTTTTGTACAAGAGGAATGAAATATGCAGTGAAAGAGACTATTCTTTATAGACACCAAATGAGCAGACCTTTTTGACCTTAATTTCTTTGTGCTTCAGTTCTCCGTAGTCTTGCAGGAGTTTTGTGAACATTGGTTAATTAATATTTTTAATTGTGTAGGTACTGTGGTGATGTGCACCAGAGAGAAACTCATCAGGAAATTAACAATTCTGTCTTTAGAGAAGGATTTGAATAGTGTGCAGTAAATAAGGCCTGGGGTCACACATTGAAAAATGAGGAGAAAACATAATATTGAGCAGTTGCTCATTAGGTGAGCATTCTGGGCACTGAATGAAGCAGAGGTCCTGTGGAAGAGAAAAGTGATCATATAATTAGATTTTGTCATGATGGTTATGCCTGAAGAGGAACTGGCAAATGAATGAAGGAGGCACGGGAAGCATAAAGATAAGCATTTCTTAATGTTTGAAAGCTTATCTCTGTGGTCTTATGGTGTTCTTTTAACACAATTGTTGTAGTTTTGTTTTATTTTTGTGTATGTATTTGTTTATATGTGTGTCTGCAAAATGAATTTCCCCTTGCTTTGAAATACGTGAACTCTATCTTAATCTGACTATATTCTGAAAATCTTAGAATCTAGAAAGGACTACTCTCCGCCAAAGATTGCTTTTGAAGTAAACAGGTGCAATGACATACAAAAAATATGTACTTGGAAGGAGAACTAACTTCTAGAAAGCAGCTACTATTTATTGTTTATCAGACAATGAAGGATTTATAATGCTTAGTCACACACACATTTATGATACCAGTCTAATGAATTTCTGTACAAGTGCAGGAAATTTAGGCTCTTTGTTAGAAAAAAAGGGGTGATCCATTTAAATAGTTACTGGCTTCTGTGTCACTTGGTGTGGGGGAGAATTTATCAGATAACTTCATTGAAAAGATGGTGATGGAGTGAATATCAGTTTTTGATCTTTCATTTGAAAATAGACCTTTAAAGGCATTTAGCAAATGGAGAGGTGTGAAGTAGTCAGGCAGAGTCTAGCAAACTTTGCTTGGAGTTTAAATTAAAGTTCAAATTCTGGAGCATGCATCTGCATTGAAGGGAAAAATATGTTTGATTTTTAGGCGGAAAAAAAAAGATGCCACTAAAATACGTGATGCTACTAATACATATGTCAAAGAATTAAGGATAAAGGCTAAAAGTCAGCTGAGTTTCTATATATTTTTGAACTGCTGAGTAGCTATTAGGAGGTACCTGATATATAACATGAAATATTTATCATGGGTATTTTTAAAATTTGTGGCACGCTTTAGTGTAACATATTGTCCTTAACTGTCAGCCAGAGTTTGCATTTATAGGTTACAAGCAGGCATACAGGTTTTGTTGACTGCTGGAAAGAAGAAGTAAGAGTATCCATTTTTTTCTTGAAAAATCATACAAAGCAAAAGACTGAGCTGCAGTCAAGCAAGCATACCTGTTTTGTAGTTCCAGACATCGAAATCTGTTATGAAATAATTGGTCTGATCCTATCTTTCTACCTAGTTTTCCTGACTAAGGCTTTTGCACTTGATATTGCTCATTCAGCAATATGTTTAACATATCTCAACAATATTTATTGTTGATGAATACATTCGGTAAAATTATTCAGGAATCTTTCAATGTAAAACTGTCCTACTATGATTACCCAGGATCTGGCAATCAAATTCACTGGATACTATTTCATAGAGCTGTTTCTTCTTTCCT
The DNA here is from genome assembly GCF_003343005.1 of Rhea americana. Classification (NCBI taxonomy): domain Eukaryota; kingdom Metazoa; phylum Chordata; class Aves; order Rheiformes; family Rheidae; genus Rhea; species Rhea americana. The sequence goes on along the minus strand of NW_028186468.1, from coordinate 4,471,993 downwards.
CCTAATGTTTCAAAAATCAGAAAATGTATTTTAATGCTTTGTGATTTCAGAATGTGTTCTGCCTTAAAAAATGGAGCTATTTACTTCCAAGGAATCTAACAAACTTAAAGGAACAAGAAAAATATACCTTCAGTAATACTTTTCACTATATTTCAAGAGCGGATCAGAATGTGGGCAATTCTGTCACATACGATTATTGGGAGCAACTGGATTTTCTAGATTATTTTGGCAGTAGCTTTAACAATGGCTATACTTCTTTTGATTTTTTTCCCAGATGGTTTATTTTTATCTTGACATTTTGCCCATCCTGTGAATTTCATCATGGGGAAGAAACAGCAGTTTGTCTCAGAGCAGTTCAATTTCAGTCTCTAGGTGACAAGTTGATATTTCTTTCCTCTTGAAGAAGCTTTTAATATGATGTGTTAAATGTCAAGGAAACTCTTCAATATATATTGAACTTTACTAACCTTATTTCTCTTAATATTAATGACATATTGACAGCATGTTTTGAAAAATGAACACTTCTCACAGATGCCAGGATCCTATATTCACATTATTCCTAGAGGAATCCCACATTCCAGGTGTCATTATTCAGAATTGTAGGAAGAGTCTGTAAAGTATGTTGAAAAAATGTATTTCATAAGCTTTAGTTATTCAGTTATTGAATGCAGATAGTGCTGCACTAATGGACAAGAAATAGCAGGTTAGTTTAGTATGTTTGTAAGTTGAWTTTGGAAAACAGGTTTAAATTTGGATCTGCGTGCTCTGAAGCTAATTTTATTATGCTGATTTACTGGTCTAGTAAATCTGGGTGAGTAAGTGAGGGTATTCCATAGCTGCTATTACTTGTGAGGAGAAAGTTGAATTTTTCTCTTGGAAAAGGGCAATTTAAATATGTTTGTGAAGCTCTTAAATCACACTGAAACATAAATAACTGCAGCTGTATAATTCAGTTTGTTTTTTTGCTTGTTATTAGAAAAAGAATCCTGAGCATAACAGCAGTATATCAGAAGATATATTAATTTAGTTTTGGTCATCATTCTGTCCTTTTAAGATAATTTTCCATGGACAAAAAAATATCATTAGGGCAAAGCAGAGGGGAAAACTTCTCATTCCTGTGGGAAATCTGAAACACAGTATAAATACATCACAGCYGTCTAGAGAAAAGCAATGCCTGCTCTTGTTTATAGTGTATCATACTCGGTTAGAGCACTAAAGCCATTTGTTTAGAAGGGAAGGGATTAGAGTTAACAGCAATGTGCAAAAGCCATTTATTTATTTACTTATTTATTGTGAACTATACAACGTATCTATCCTGAGTCTTCATGAATATTAAGTTTAACATAAGGATACATATTCTTCGGAAATGTCAAGAATGCCCAAGGCCACAGCATTCCATATCGCTAGCCCAGATATGCTTGGTTAGATGATAAATCCCAGAATATACAGAATAACGCTGAGTAAACAAATGTCTCGGGATGCCCTCAAAGAAAAATCCAATAGAGAGTTATTCTAACAAAATCAAACGGATTATATGTTTATGAATAAGTGAGGGAGTGCCAGGAATTGTGGCAAGAGCATTTCGCCCTGCGTACTGGACTTCCAGCCTGGAGAACCCACAGGAGAAATCGTTGGGGATTCTCTGCTATGTCTAAACTGCAAGATCTGGGAAAATATCTTACTTTCTGGGGATGGTTGTCACAGCCCTGCCTCAGCAGATCTTGGGACATGCGGTAGGGTATATCTACTGAGCTTACAAAAAGCMCTGGAGATACAAAGACCCATCTGCACTGTGAGCGAGAAGGATGAAAAACACCACTGTTGAACTCCAGGTCCAGGAGGCTGTTGAGATCAGCACCAGTCTGGGAACTGGGTACATCCCCACGCAGACGCTACCGTATGGCTACACATAGAAAAGAGAGCTTTAATTTTCTGAGAACAGTTCAGTTTCCTGGAGAGCGTTTTATGCCTCTACCGCTGTAGTACCACGTCCACAGAGACATAGAGACTGCGTCGTTATGTGCAATAGGAGAAGGAATCAAAGCAGCCTGGCCTCCCTCCAGGATGGTACAAAAGCAGCGCTGGAGTTCTTCCGTCTGTAGAACTGAATGTTTGGGATCAACAGGAATTAAAGAGTTCAATATGTTATTAAGAACTAAATGTCAAATTTTGATCTCAGTAACACTAGTTATAACGTGGAGTAACCCTGCAGAATTCACAAAAGGTAGTCCGGATTTGTGACTCTATCTGGGAGCAGCATCTGGCTCCATACTTGTATATAAACTAATTGTTTGCCTAAACTTTTCAGAAATAAAGTTTTACACTTAACAACAATACAACATGCATTTCTTTTTTCCTTTTTTTTTCCTGTTGAATTGTACTCTTTAAGTATATAGAGAAAGAAAACAATCTGTGGCTACTTCTAWAATGAAAACTGGATCGACTGTTCTTTTCCTTAGAGCTGCTTTTAATGTGTGAATGATGGACAGGAAGGCATTGTTAATTTTAGTAAAATTAGTTTTGTAGTGTTATTTCAATGCTTTATATAGGCATTGTATATGATGCCCCCAGGGCAGGTCTATTTGGATCTCAATGACAGTTTTGTTAGGGTAAAATCACTTGACTTTACTTTCCTTTTTTTTAATAGCCTGAACTCAAGCTGTTTTGTAGCTGCCCTATGATACAAACAGATGCACTCTTGGGGCACTGATATGTTTTAGAAGTATGTTCCTGTAATCATATTGCCACAGAAGTACCTCTGAACTGGCAGTACCTGTGTTTCTTTTCAAATCAAGGTGCAAGCAGAAAGTGTTCTGGAGCTCAAATAACTTATATTCTTCTTAAAATACTATTTATGCATACCAATTAGTTGTAGCCATGGGAAGCAGTATTAACAGTATACTTTTCATTTTAAACCATGCTCTCTTGTGCTCTACTTGATTAATTGTCACAGAGTGTAATTTTATCATAGTTAAAACTAATTCGAGCCCATTTCCCTGTAGTAATATATATTTTTTTTTAGTTTGGAGAAATTAATATTCCTCAAAAACTAATTAATGATCTCCGAAGAATCATTTGCATAAAGGATGTTAGAGTTTTACAGCAATTATGCATTGTATGTAACTCATTAAAAGGTCCATTTTCATTACTGGATTTAGTGATGAGGTGACAGGCGTAACCACTCCAAATGGCCAAGCAAAATGCAAAATGAGACTGGGAAATCCTTCAATTTAACACCATCAACATAGCCAAATTATTTCTCCGTCATGAAATTTTTAGGAAAAAAAAAAAAAAAAAAGAAAAAGAAAAAGGCTCTGAAATCAGCAGTAAGGTCCTTTGAAGGTTATATCCTGTTCTGATAAAAAGTATGGCATATTCCTTCCATTCCCCAAAGGATGCATCTGATAGTACGCTGGGGGCCTGTGCTTGTCCCTAGGGAAGTTAATAGTGGTGCTGTACGGACCGGACTCTGTTACCGCTCATTCTTGCTGGATAATATATCGGATCATAAACTCCAGAGTTGCTGTGATGTCAGTGAGGCCTCTTGAACAGGGTGCTATTTAATAAGGGAAAGGGTGGCCAACAGCCACTGGTAAATTGTAGGAGAATCATACTAGATCACAAATATGAATTATTCTACAAGCATATGTCAATCAGTCTTTTGGTAAGGGGAAAAAATAGAAGCACCTTTTATCTTCTTTAAGTGATGGTTTTGTATAAAAATTTGGGTCATAAATGGACATATAGTTCTGTTACTCTGAAAATGGCTGGGCATAACAAACTTTTTAATATATTTCGTTTGTCTGAGACATCGTTAAAGCCCACCAGGCTAGCTGTGTATAAGGCAGTATAATTCATGGTGGACAGAAGATCCATTCATTATTCTTGCCATAATTACAGCAAGAGCATTATTGATAAATCAAACAGAAATAATAATTCTTTCCAAAAAATGCAGTGTTTGTGGCTTTCTAATGAAACAGGAAGATACTATATGTAAAAATCAATCTTCCCAATTGCATATTTATTGGGACTTCTGAGACACAGAACAAAAAAATTCTCACCTTTCCTCTATACTTCAGGTATATATTTCATCTAAGGTAATATTAATACATAAAGAGTCAGACATTACAGCTTGAAACATGGATTTTCTCTCTCTCACCCCCTGCCCCCACATTCCCTAATAAATCAGTGTTAATAATATCTGAGGTCCTAATTCAGCAAAACCCTTAAGCACATACTTAACCTTAAACACATGAGTAGTCTCATTATAATCAGTGAGACTCCTCATGCTTTAAAGTTAAGCTCGTATTTAAGCGCTTTGTTGAATCATAGCCAAAATGAAGTAGCACAAACCAAGGTGTTTTCTGCATGGAAATACAAGTACAAAGACATGGCATTAACACTGTGGCTTACACTGATGAAAAAAGCGCTCCTGAAAGTGTGAATTACAAGAGCACTATTAATTCACCCTCACTGGGCTTAGTATAGCAATGCATGCTGCGTAGATTGAAGTTTCAAGGCTGAATGTATTTAGAAGCACTAGGCACAAGCAAATAGAAAAATAGTTATGCTGGCAGTCACTCATGATTACTGAGTTCACTACAATTTCTAAAATATACAATTACACCTGCCTCTGTTGTTTTCATATCCTCACTGTTTTTCCGTGTTTTAAATCCCAGAGAATGTGATTCCATCAGACAAGTTATATCATGGTGTTATATGTGCAGCGGGGTCCAGTATAGTGCTTGTGCTTATCACGACAAAAGAAAAGCTATTTAACAACAGTCTTTTATCTGGTATTGGAAGGAGGTTATTCAGATGACATAATCAGGTCTTTGTTTTATGTGGAATAAACATTTTGTGGGTGTTCAGATTGTGCAAATTTGCTCTAAGCGGTAGGAAATGAATACAAAAATCTTTAAAAAAAATGTGCTTTTTGCTTTTTATACTGTAAGGGGATGTATCCATCATCAGCCACTTCAAAATAAGAGTCAGCCCAATGGCAATCCCACTGGAATTTTAATATTTTACGAGTGTGATCTAAGGCTAATTTGTATCTGCATACGGAATGAAGGCAATTAAAGAAGGAGGGAGGAAGGAGGATCTGATGTGGCCTCTCTCCTATTATTCTTGATTAATTCAGATAACTTTTAAGGACTAATTATTCTCTGTACTAGGATATTTGAGGAAGCATTTTCTTGATCCAAATATACTCAGTTGTGCTTTGGTTCTGCTTAAACCAGACCAGTAATTGCAGAGTTTGTGTACTTGTTGTTTATTATAGTTCTCCCAGGATGCTGATCGTTGGACTATACTATGGTTATTTTTGCAAAAAGTTAGATAGAATTAAAACAGAAGCATTACTATTAACTGAAATGTTGTCAATAGTCAAAAGCCTTTAGCATACAAATGTTATTGCCAAAAATTCAAGTAGAAGATGAGTAAAAGTGCTCAGTGTGTAGAAGAAAAGTAAAAGCGCTGGTGATATTTTAGTTACTGCAGGCCACATTAACTCATCAGGAAACTACCTGAGTACTCATGGTATCCTAAAACATAATCCTCCCTGCCTGTTTTTTTTTGTATCTATCTATAGATTCCCCTTTTTTCCAGTCCTTCTGTATAAACTGCTCTTTTCTTCAAACATACGCCATTGAAGCACGTGGCTTTGGGATCTGAAATGGTCATTTAGTTTCCGTTGCACTTACTCAGGTCAGAAGGTGTCTGAGATGACACAGRCACCTTAGCTTGTGGTTAATTGGTGTGAAGCAGACACAAGCTTTTGTGGACTTAAGGCAACAAAGAAGAATCGAGATTCTAAACAACACTTCTCTGGTGATATCGCTAGCAGAAAAATCCGGAAGACTTTTCACAGAAGATAAAGCTTTGAAGGCAAAGGATGAAGGCAAAGGCTATCAAAATAGCAGTGTCTGTATGAATACACCTGTTCCTGTTCAGTAGGAGACAAGATAAGATGACTGTCCTCCGTCTGGTGAGGTCATACTCCTCCTCCCCTGCATATATGTATGTATTCTTGATTAAAAGTAATAGACATAGCAAATGCATGTGGGGAATCCGGAGAAAAAAGCTGAACAAGAGACTACATCCTGAGCCAGCTTTGCCCGTAACATTAAGCTGACACTCAGTATTTTTAAGCAAAAACATCCTTCACTTCCTCCAGGTTCCCAGAACATGTTTAAGAAAAGATAAAGGAACTGTTGTAGCTATCTTTGGGAGTAAAAAACAACAGCTGTAAGGTAAGAAAATCTGCACACTGGCAACATTTTTGGAACAGTCCCAAAAGAGAGAAGTCATTGTATGGCTGAAATATAAGAGTTTACATTTCTCTCTCKTATTTTAAAGCAGTTACTGCCTTATGAATTTCTCCTAAACCTTTCTAAGCTCATGGCTTCAAGTGCATTTTGTGACAATGAGTCTCATGGGACAGTTATTTTGTGAGAAAGTTTTCTTTTGTGGTTGACCACCTTTCAGTCTCATGATTTTCTTTTTCTGTAGAAATAGAATGCCTGCACACCATCTTTTGTCCAATATTTTGTATATGTTTTTCTTATTTCCTTGTATTTCTTTTTCCTCTGAGTTATTGTGCCCTAGTCTTTCCATTTTCTCTGCAGATTAGAATTTTACCAAGACTGTAATTGTTCTTGCCACCCCTACGTACAGTTCCTCTATTCACAAAATGTGATGAAGTGAAATGTGCAGTTTCACAGAGAATCCTACAGCACTACCATTTATGCAATGGCATCGGCACATTTTCTGCAGTATACTCTTTTTCCTTCTGTGTGCGTCCTAACTGTTTGCTTTGCTGCACTGTGGCACATAGAGCAGAGGCTTTTCCTGCCGTGTTATCAGTTCTCTTGAGCTGCCGTTGCTAATTTATGAACTGGTCGTTGTGTGAGTCGTTGAAGAATCTGTGCAAAAGAAYTATGAAATGATAGAGTCAAACTTTCTTTTTTCTTTATATTAATTCTGAAAGAAAAACTATATTTATCTCTCTTGCAGTGTATTTTCCAAGTCTTCTCTCTTTAACCATTGCTACAGTTATRTAACAAATGAATTAAGCCTGGAGAGCCTCGTATTGATCCAGGGAAGCTTTATTAAAGACTTCTGGGCTCTCCTATCTGGTGGTGGTGTGGTAAGGACAAACAYTATTTCACAAGTACATCCCACCTAACTTTCAGCATTTAGTGCAGATGCTTAAGGATCTAATTGCTCTAGGATTTCTCACTGATTAATGGGCCTCAGAGAGAGTCTCTTCTAGAGGGGGTTTCGGAAGATGGTAGGGTTGAATTGCTTTTGGGAAGTGACTTTCTAGAGACGACCTACTGCCTATCTTGTCATTTAGCTGCCTCAGGGAAGCGCAGTCAGTTTCGTAAGTGTTACTGGTTATCAGCTTGGAGCAGCGGCTGGAGGGAAGGTACCTTCSTTGGGGTCGCCAGGATCTGTGCTGCGTTTCCGGTTGCACCAGCAAAATGACTGACTTTAGGCAGCCATTCTGTAGTCTCAGAAACTGATCTAAAACCTATTTAAAGTCACTGAAGACATTACTGTTGATAGCATTTTGGGTGAGACCCTTGTAAGATAATGAATGCAAGAACCAATTGAGCAGATTTTTATTAAAAAAAAAATCAATTAATTGAGGGACTTCCTTGTCTGGTGTACTGTTTGTTGTCCAGTCATGTGTTCTGAGAATTGATTAAACATTTATTAACTAACACTTGCTGAGTAGTATGTACAAATAATTCTCATTCCTAAAGTGTTTACAAAGTATTCATAATGTTAATTTTACCTATTGTTTAGTTGCACTGTGTTACTGGTTGCACAGYACACTTTCATCTCATGGATTGGACACCTGAAAATTATTAATTTGAGCATAACAGATGATGAATAAGTAACGAGTGAAATTTGAGTACAGATATAAGACCTTATGATTTGTAAATAATTTGATGGCAACGAGCAGGAATAGCAATATTTCTGAATGATTAATATTATAATGCTGCAGATAGAAGAAAATTGAATAAGACTGGTTCATGAGGGGAAAATGTTTATTAATATTTCACTCCCTGGCCTACATACATAAGCGTACATGTCCTTTTGTTTGTATAATTTTTAATGTATACTCCACATATATGGTTATATGCCTGTGAGTTTTTTTAAGGGAGGTTTAAAAGAATATGAATGACACTAGGATTTTAAAAAATATGTTTAGAGTAATGTACCTGACTGAATGTATGTGCAGCTTCTACTAAAATCATGTGGCCTGTTTACATAAATTCTAGGGCAGTGCTTAGGCCYTTGCAATAGAAACGACCCATTGAGATGTAGGATGTCCTGTTGAAAAGTCTGTTTCATTCATCTAGTTTTCTCTAGGAGTCTGAATTACTTGAAATAGGTGATGAGACTCTATTCTGTAGAAATGATCAAATACTTCAATCTTTTTACTTGCCCAGACAGAAAGACCATATTGAAACTTAAATATATTTGTAGATGTGAATCAAAATGGCCACACAGATATATAAAATGAAATAAGTTTGAAAATGACATAGACAATATCCCAACCCAAAAAAACTTTATATATCCTCACATATGATAGGCTGAGCTCGTATAAAAAGATGAAAATTAGGTTTCAGGTCAAGCAGAAGGAAAGCTAGAAACTAAATATTTTAAGGTCTTTGGTTGAGTACAAATATAGAAATGCACGGTGGGAAAGCCTTACTTTTTTAAGTGAACAGTATGGTTTTAGACTGATTCTGTCACCAGGTAGACAGGGCTGAAGAATATGGTATATCAGTTGCTTGTCAAAATAGCAGCCAAGTTTTTAAACCAGTATTAGCAGGAATGTGAAGAGTTGCAATGAGTTATTTGAATAGTAATAGTCTTTTCTCCCTGGTGAGTAAAGTTTCTTCACATATCATTTATGAAACAGTACAGTACATCTAACTCCATTTAGACATTAACATTAATTGCTAATGGTTTCCTTTTACAGATTCTAAGTGGTGGATTTATTGAATCATCCTAAACTTGCTCCTCCAGGGGGTATGTAAGAACAAGCTTTTGTATCCTTAGGAACAAACTGCAAATCAGCAGTTTTAATGCTGCCTAAGATCCTCTATGTTTTTTTTTTTTTTTTTAATTACTAACATATATCAAGTTTATGTTAATTGTATGAAAACGTAACAGAAATATTCAGTAGCATTTAAGGAACTTAAAGTAGTTAACCTAGTTCTAAAGCTGCAAAATGTTGAAAGAATCAGCACATTAAAGTAGGTGAAAAAATATAATGGGACATTTGCTTTTACTGATTTTCAGCTTTAATATGAAACTAAATTAAACTTTTTACCCTAAATTTGTTAATGAAACTTCTTCAAATACCACCTCCTTTTCCCTCTCTCTTTCTCTCTCACCCCATAGACTTCTGCTTCTTCCTTGCGCAAACATCTAAAAGGTCACCTTTGCTTAATTAGAAACATCAATTAAATTTGGTTATGTTTTCTTAAGTGCACAGTGCAAAACATTTATTTTCAGTCTGGATGATGACTTTGCAAAATATTTTTCAGGATAAAGCGCTAAAGAACAACTAGATTTTTATAAGGGACAGAATGACCAGGAGGCCAGTCACCCTGAAACAATCYGTGCAAAATGACTTAGCGTACCACTCACCGACATACTCCCAGGAGCATGAGCACAGTAACACTCCATATTCTGTACGACTGTCTACAGCATTGCAAAGGGAAAAGAAAATCCTGCTGTTGTATATTCGTTTATGAAGGCAAATAGATATTGGGTACTACATGCCAGTGCTTACTCCGTTTCCTGGAGTCTGATTACTACTAAATGCTCAGTCTATGAAGAGAATCACACTTCCTCTTAGCTTATTATTTCCTCTGAAAATCTAAACATCTGTATAACCTTATGGTTTTCAACATGGAAAACTAGATCATTTGGCTAAAACTGTAGTTCCATATCATTTCCAGGACTTTGGACATAGTTGAGCTAATACAACTGCAGCTTATTTTATGGTACACTAYGGACAAAGAAGGTTGGATTTAGGTCGTACACATTTGTTGTTAATAATGTTGGAGGAAATTCCTTATTCTGAAGTAATTTTTTTTGCTATATAGGCATCCAACATATTAGCTTTCAGGAACTATTAGCTGAAAAGAGTTAATTAAATGTATGAATTGAATGCATTCTGGTGATAAAAKAAAGTGAGTTTCTTTATTTCTCAAAATATTGATGTTTTAAATTTATAGTCAGGCATTACAATGTGAAAAGGCTCAATAGATCTAATGAAAGGCCAAGCARTTCCACAATTTGATGATGCTGAGAATATCTGTGTGTTGGCTTGTGAGAAACACGAAACAGGAAAAAAGTGAAAGGAATACATTAAAATCATTCTAAATGTTGCAAAAATACATGAATCAAGTTGAAATTTTATGTTTCTGAAAATGTATATGTGCAGTGGCTTTAATGAAAGCGTTCCAAAAGAAGACTCATAACTGCCAAGTTAGAAGTCTAGTTAAGAAAAGCCATAAAAAGTTACAATGCAAGCATTTTGTTTTCACTGTTAAGACAGAACAGATAGGGAATAAAAAAAGATCAACACAAACTACCCACCTACCAATGAATACTTTCTATAAAAAGTGTGTCTAGCTTCTGTATTGCAAAGCTGCTTAAGTAAGAATGCAAAAGTCATGAGAAATCACTTTTTCCTAAAATGTAAAAGCATCATTTTCTCCTTAATTGGTCCCTGTGAAAAATCCTTGGCTTTGCTTGAAAAGTGATCTTTTTGTTTAGTTTTAATGAATACCCTGTCTTTGAATGGTCCTGTGTTGACAACTGTGAAGACCTATATCATCTCTTTTTACCAATAGAGCAGTGTATCTGGGGCAGTGACATTGCTTGTTTCACCAAGGTGCCATGCTTATCCTTTTATCTCAGATAATGACAGGTTTGTTCTGTCTCCTTGACTTATCATTTCCTCAGCTCCCTGTTGTGAGAGAGGCCCAACTTATAGCCAATTAGTATCAGATGTGGCAGAGATGTTTCTGAGCCTGCATATGTTTGGCCTTTGGGAACGAAGTTGAATGCTCCAAACTTACAGACAACATGTAACATCTATCTGATGGCAACATGTTTTGATCACTCTTTCCTATTTGACCTGGATGAAGTCTGAACTGAAAACACTGAATTCAAAGTACTTGTATTCCACTACATATCTATGGAGTCATTCAGTTATTTYGGGAATAGGTGTAAGAAGCATTAAGGAAATGAGTCAATTTGTTTGCTCTTATAGCCCTTTGTTGGACAATGAGATTAAACTTTAGCCAAAAAGGAAAGAGGCCCAGGGAGCTTCTTTTTGGCAGATAATGGTCCTATCATCAGCGATGCAACATTAGTTGCAAAAGTATGCAGCATCTTCTTCTAGGGTAAATAACCRGTTCAAAACAAATGATCACTATCTGCTTATTATGTAACAAAACCCAGCACAGGTTCTCTAGGAATTCTAGAAAGTAAGTATTAGAGTATAATAAGCTCTTCTGAGTCATTTGGTAAAAATCCAAGCTTTGCAGTTTTAACTCTCAGCAGATTTTAAAATTTAATCTTATACATTCAAAGCACAGTGTTTGCATCATCCTGATTATTGTTAGATGGAATGAAAAATGGTGATTCTGCAGAAATCCCTTAGTTTAATTTGCATTTAAAGTTCTTGCAAATGCATTTTAATTAACATTGTGTTCCACATCACTTCTTACTGACAAAGTGGTTTTAGTCTATACAATTTTATGAATGCAGTTCAAATCTAGAGTATATAGTAGAATTTCATGCCAGAACTCAAAGAATTCATTCTTTTCAACAATGTAAAGGTATGTGAGAATACCTATGTCATGTCTTTGTATTGATAGTAATAAGGAATGGAGAATAAAGTCCAGACCAGCTTCTGGCTGCCTTGTGAATACTCAGAGAAGAAAGAATGCAAATAGCATTTCCTGTGGGGAAAATTGCAGCTCCACTCTGTTCATGCACCCATATGTAAGAAAATGAAGAGGACTAGTCATCCACTCTGTGTCTGCCCCACCACTGATAGCTGGCTGAATGCATGGGAGAAAGTGCAAACCTAATGTATCAGGAATACTCTAGGATTAATGATGGGAAGTGGTTTCATGACTTAGTCCATGGTTCCAAATACTTATCTTTAGTGGCAATAGCAATTTAAACAGATCTGGATCTTTATCTCTGGTCATTTGCTTTTTTTTTCACTCTTTTCCTTCAGCTATGCCAAAAAAGCATTTGTGGGACTGCACTGTGAATAGAAYGCAATAAGTGACTTGGGTTAAAAATAGACTTGAGGGGAAAAAATAGCAGGATTCTTAGAATGAGTTCATGGATGCACCAAATAGTTGGTGCAATTAATTTGTTGGCAGGATGAGTGGCTGAGATGAAGCTGGGGAGTGAAACCTATGTAAATGTCAACTGCCACAAAGGAAAATGTTCATGACAGTACAGAGTACATGGTATAGAGTGTGTGTTACTGGAAATGCAAAGTTCTGGGCTGGTTAGATTACCAGTCAAGTTCTGAAATCCTTTCACAGATGAGCAAACAATGTCTTTCACTGGGGGTTTTGCTTTCATAAAGCCAATGAAACTCCTAAATTTCATTTTTAGATTTTTCTTCACTTATGTCCTTTAKCTTTCCTTCATGCTTGAGCATGGTCACTTCATCTGAGAAGATGAATATGCAGCAGAGAAAAAGACTGAAACTTTCTCAGTTTATTACAAGTCTAAATTACATGCCTGTGATGTTTAACTGAAGGCTAGATATCTAACTAGATGACAAGCCCAGGCAAGAAAAGCTTTATAGCTTTGTCTCTGGTTTGGCAAAGTGCTTTTGAAGTAGAATGACTATGGACTAAGTAGATTTACAAATTTGAGCTTGTTTAACTCTGAAAGCGGGTGAATATAAACAATAGCTGCTAATAATACTGCAGAATCCTTCCACTTCTGATATCGATAAAGTAACAAAGAGGAACGAACTGTTGTTTATATTATTTGTAACTTTGTGAACAAGGCTCTTCCCATTAGCTGTTGGAGGGGCCACCTAAACCTAACTGTAGATCTAGAGAGAGATTGTCAGTTTCAATCCACTTTCTGGGAAAGGCTGAAAGGTAAGAACGATGTATCTGTAGAAACACACAGCCAGGAGACTGTCTGAACTGTATTTTAAGGCAACCACTGTGAAAAGATACAGGGCTTTGTGGGCAGTTCACAGAATCACAAAGTGGCTGAGGTTGGGAGGGACTTAGTCTACGCTTCCATCAGAAGAACCTTTCCCTTCTATTTCTTGTTACATGCATGACTTTATATTCATATTGTATTATCAGAAATATTTACTAATGGAGGGCAATTGAAATCTGTGCACTAGGCAGGCTCTTCAGGAAGTGTATGAAAGCTAACACGTTACTCTTTTTAGTAATCTCACCTGACAAATACATGAAAGCATGGACATTTATTCAGGATCTCCAGAAGGCCAACAGTTCAGGAGGAATAACATTTTCAGTATATCAAAAAATCCCAGACAATTTATGCATGTGCAGACAACCTCTGTAGCCCACRTCTTAGGCCTTTTGTGTCTTGGATGTCATGGACTTGACATATCACAGAATGRCTGAGGGACCTCTGGAGCTCGTCTAGTCCATCCTCCTGCTCAAGCAAGGTCACTTAGAACGTATTGCCTAGGATCGTATCCAGCCGGGATTTTAATATCTCCAGAGAAGGAGACTCCACAACCTCTCTGGGTAACTTGCTCCAGTGCTTAGTCACCCTCACAGTAAAGAAGTTTCTCCTCATATTCAGATGGCACTTCCAATGTTTCCAATTTTCCAATTCTTTCTTTTCTTTCAATTCCTCTTTCTTTGCTTGCTTTCAGCCTTTGAAAGAGTCTGGATGTTAGAGAAAGGACAGTAAGACTACAGCTCCCATAAGACAGTGTACATTTTGTATGTGCTTTTTCACTGATTCAATGAAAAAAAGAGAACGTTTCAAGTCATTCCAGAAATAAAATACATAATTTCAATTTTCCAGAGGTAAAGAGCATGTTTTGACTCACTTCAAAACATACATGAAAGCTGTCAATATTTTGGAAGAAGTAGAAGGAGGAGCTGAGGAGGAGAAAGGGAAGAGGGTTTTTTTGCTTTATAGAAAGTCTTTTTGATAAAAAATTCTCTATCATCCAGCTTCTCTTGACCAGTCAAAATGAAAGATGTTGAGAAGCTTGTATTTAATTCTATGGGGACTCAACTCTTAGAGTTCTGTAGGAATTCACCTCTAATGTTCTTCATATTTCTTAATTGATGGCTTTACATGGTTTTATGCTTTTTGATATTATTTCGTTTGATATCACTTTGTATTGCCTTGACTTTCATTAGAATTCAGATGAATCAGGTATGGAGTACTGACGTGCATGCAATACATAAAACTTTATTTGAATTTTCTAAGACTGACATCTAATGTAGCAGGTTGCAATTGCTACAGTTCGGACTGTTTTCAAGGATTCATTTTTTTTTGTTGTAAATGTCAGAAGTTATATAGATATCTTCAAATTATTAATGTCTCTATTTACCCTGAAAGGCTGACATGTTAGTAAGCAGAGAACATAGGTGGATTAGAGTCATCTTTGCATACTGCTTTTCCTAAGACTGGTGAGAGCAACTCTTGGATCATGCTTGGTTACCTATTGCCATTACCATGTATTCCAGGATCCTTCAGCCACCAAAGCATGGCAACGCTGTGGCTGTGTCACAGACTCGAAGATATTGAACACCAATGTGGAAGTCTATTAGCTATTTTAATAAGAATAATCTCCCTCCAATAATAATTCATGGTGATGTGCCCATGACGGAAAGGAAAACTACATTATTGATCCCATTACATGTCCCCTATGCTATTCTGTTGTAAATAATCTGTAAATTCTTCATGATAGTTTTAATATATTTAAAAGCTCCCAAACACCATTGTGATTATCTAGTCTAACCTTTTTCATAACAAAACTGTAGGACTTAGCAGTATTCATTCCTGCTAAAACGTAGATAGATGCATTTGAACTAGAGCACACCTTTTGAAAAAATTCCCGTATTGATCAAATGCTCTTCCACAATTCTTAGAAACTTGATCATTAATTACTTTCAGGTGTTTCCCAGTTTCTAGCTTGAAATTGTGTAGCTTTGGCTTCTAGCCATTGGAATATGTTAACCTACATCTGCTAGACTGAAGTTTTCTATTCTCTGATCTCCGTGCACCTATTTACTGATTGTGATCRAGTTACTTTTTTGGCTCGCTTTGAGCTACGTATGTTTAGGGCTTGGAGACTTTTGGTCTCTAACATATTTTTCATCCTCCAGTTATTCTGTGCTTCTTTGGTAACTCCTTTTCAGCATTTTCTTCATCTGTTGGTATAGGACTAAACATGACAGCAATCATACTGGTGTTAGGTAAGTGTGCTCTTAGTTTGTATTCACCTACTTTTATGTCTAAAGGATCAAGCTATTCTGTTGGACAGAGACTCAGATTAGCAGCTCACATGTAGCCTGGTAGTCACTGCAACTCAAACTGTTTAAAGTCACTATCTGCCAGAATGGGCTATAGTTAAAGCATGGAGGACTCTTTTTTGCTGTTATTACATCTGATTTTGTATTTAGCCTTGTTGAAATGTTCACACTATTGAGTATACTGTCAGATCCAGATCGTTGTCTTCTAGGATAATGATAGTGATGCTAAATAACAAACAACCAAGAACCGACACCGAYTGGGATCTCGAGAAACACAGCTAAAAATAAAACAACTTGGAAAAGATTTCCTGCTCCTAGTGACATTCCAAGATCAATTTTTAAAATGTTTATTTTATAACACTTTAATTTACTGAGATGTCCTATAGCTGCACCTAAATCACTTTGCTGACCTCCTTTGTATATTGCAACAACATTATTGTTTTTCACACAGTTACCACATTGCCTGGAAAAGTGCAATTTGCAGATTACGTGTCTAGGTATTTCAGTCTGTACTCAAAAAAATATACAGTGCAGTTTCACATTAGACGCCATTTCTGACAACTCAGCAGCAGGGCTTATTTTGCACGGATAAAGGTACAGGGGAAGGTACCAGAATGCTGAAAAGTAAAAACTGCAAATAGCAGAGCAGCACAGCTGACAGGCAGAACAAGTTCCAGGATGCCRTTCCAGATGGTTCTGACACAGAATTAGCCTTGCTCCAAGTAAAATGTCAGCTTCTAAGAGTTTTTCTCCCAAGCAGTCCAATCTTGCTCTAATTTAACTTGATAGTGACCTAAAGTCACTTGTATACATGAAAGTATAGTAAAGACCATGTAGTTAGTCTGTGGTAGGTCTGTCTATGATGTTCTTTCTGCAGATCAAGTCTTCAAAGTAACAACTTCAGTTCATAATAGATTAGATCCAAGCAACAATATTTTCCTACCTGTGAACAATGACTGATGTTAAAGAGGGATCCTACTTTTTTTTTCCCTCCCTTCATTCTGTGTTCTCAATTATTCACCAAGAGAGTCAAAAAATGCAGTATGACCTAGTAATAGAAAGATGCTGCACATATAATATGCAGGTTGAATGGAGATCATCTGACAAGGGAGATAATACTGACCTTTTGTTTTTTTAATGTGGAAATCTGGTATTTGCTGTGCAGAGAAGGTTTTCCTTGCCTCTGTTTGCTGCCAGATAGAGAAGAAAGAAGCATTAAAAACATGGCTACGGTTCCCCAAATTTTAAGTGTGTGATTCCCTTGGCTCTGTTATTGACTTCTTCCAAGTAGTATGACTAATATGCATCTCATTATGGATTCAGTGCTGTAAAGGGAGTTCCACCCAGAGAGTAATTGCTTGACATTGCATTCAGATAAACCTAAAATTCACTCTATTATCAATAAAGGGAGTACTGATCTGTATACTCCTAGGTGAGTCTGATTACAGAATAGGGTTYCAAATTAAAGTCAGAATTAATATCAAATTAATGTCAGAAAGACGTATGTCATAATGGATGCAAGTGAAGGCAGGGAATGATTTAACAGGCATGATTTGTCTTTAACGAGCTTCTTTAATGAAGAACATGGTCRGTCATGACAGTCACACCATTGTCGGACCCTCTAATACTTGTCCAGGTCCTGAAGACTGGTATCCAAAAGAGCTGCACAGTTCCTATTCCAATATCCGCCTTCCGTTCTGAGTGTACTGGCACATTTCTACGAGACTGCAAAGCCAGTACAATGCCATCRTTATGGCTCCAGCCCTTCAGTTCAAATCACTGGATGAGAAGGAGAGAGAAGGAAAAGGTAGATGAAAGGAAGGAAAAAATAAAAGAAGAAAGAATCGTTCCTACTGTAGCCTTAAACTTACCCAAAACAATGATAGCCTTGCTTATCTTTTTCTGAGAATAAGTTTTGTACTGGSTAATTGTGGTTACTTGATTTTACTCCTGCTGATACACTCTTACCCTGACTTCACYCCTGACTTCTTTAAAGCCACATCATATGTGAAAAATAAAAATGAAAGCAGGAGAAAGGGAGACTAAAAAATCCAGGCAGTTACAGGAAAACATCCCTTTSCTGACACTCTCTGAGCACTGCTTTTATAGAAATTGCAGCTAAAATAGCGATTTTTCATTACACTGTATCCAAGAAAGAAATCAGGGRTGTTTTAAGCTTCAGGCAAATAAAAACTTAGCTGTCTGGAAACTAACAGATAATAGAAAGGCATGTAATTAAGGATATTATCATCACAATGCATCCAAAAATGTTAAAAAGCTCTTTCTCTCTCCCCTCTGTATAGTTCTAACTACTGATTCTGGCAACTMTACAAGGCCTCATAAAAGGGAATATGTCTCTACTACAGAGTCTACCAGGTTCTGGACACGTGTCTTGACGCTTGCAAAGAGCTTACATGTAGCTCTTCACTGGCCCTGCTGTGGCTGGGCTGTCTCCTATTATTTCTGTGAATACTGATTTGTCAAACAGTTTAGGAGAAAACTTGCCTGACTTCTTGTTGCTCAGTGCAAGTCACTGTGGGCACCATATGTGCAGTACAACATCTTGGTGACAGAAGRCCAGTATATGCTACATACATAATTGTGGCATGACCAAGACAATTTCTAGTGGAAAGAGGTCTGTTTGCTGTGCTCTGATCCGGGAGATACACAGCATTCAAATAAGGAAGGTTGTCAAAATCCCAGCATAGATTGACATAGCCATCTCTATACTGGCTTCGGAGTTCCTAATAGAAGAAACTGTAGTTGTGTGGGGTAGTAGCAGCAGGTACATTTGACAGCCCGAGAGTGAGAGGGCACAGCCTGTGTAACTATGCAGTTGTAAGTAGAGCAATGCCATCAATAGCATGACTTCGAAAAAAATCTGTGAGAATAAGAACGAGTTTTTTTTTGTCAAATACAGGCTGAAGACACAGAGGATTTTCTGACCTCCAACAAGGAAGTATGAGATGTTCTTGTCACCCTACAGCTGGTCCTAAGTGTTTGAGGAAAATAAGAAGTGTCTTGTATGTATGTCTGTTCTCYTGCTTTCTAGGCATGTCTGAGGGAGTGTGATGCTGTGAGCTGTTGTATTATATGCATCCATTTGTTCACTATTGCTTCTTTAAAGGCTAATTGTGATTATTGCACTTCATTTTTCTTTTCCTGCTATATATTTTTTTCCAGGAGGCCAAAAGGCCTTATTCCAGCATAAGACAGAGCAGARTATTTGTTATATTTACAGTATGGCAAACTGGTCAGGATCATTCTTTGCTCTCTTTATTATTTCTGTGTTTCATTCCTAAGTGTTGGCTTTTTCAGAGTTGCTCCTAGTGAGACTGCTGGCTTGCATGCACTTCAGGATGAATTTCAGATTTCATTAGTTAAAGAACAGTCAGCTTGACTGGAGGGWTGGAGAGAAGGCGCTAAAACTAGGGGCATGTTACTAGTATTGTTTTAGGGGCTGGTTTATCATCAGAAGACAAATCTACTGGCTAACCCTAAGTAGAAAACAAGTCAGCTTTTCTAGCCTAGGGAAAAGCATTATCAATCCATGGAAAATAGATTTCAGGTTGATGGCTGAATACAGAGCTTGCTGAGGAATGGAGAGGTAAAACTATAGGGAGGGCTGCTAAGAGTTTTTCCTGATTAGTTGTCTTGATTTTCTTTGTTCTCCAGCGCGTATGTGCGCTCCCAGTATGCCCTGTGGAAGCAATGAAGTGGCAYTGGCAGTAGTTGAACTTATTGAACGGCAGCTCCAGTTGCTGTTCTGATTTTGCTGCAGTTTTCTCCCCGAGTCGGTTGTTCCCTAATCAGATTGCCACCGTGTGGCCTCAGGAACGCTTGCCCTGGCGCGGGGTGCAGCGGGGTGATCTGTTTCGGGGGTTAACTGCTTCCCCTCCGCCCGCTTTATTGACGAGCATCCCCTTTGCTGCTGGCCRTACCTCCTGCCTGCTCAGGAGCCTGCCCTGCGCTACGGTGTGCTCTGAAGCCAAGGCTGGGGAAGGCACGCGCGTCCGAGCTCCCCGCCGGAGACGAGGTGTTGCAGGGCTCGCCACTGTACGGGCAGCCCGAGGCTTTTCAAACACTCTTCACCGCGTAGCTGTCCATTTAATCCTCGCCTCTGCCAGGCTTTTCAAGACGCTTTTGTGCTGCTGCCGCCGCCGAAGAATGCATTTCCCACAGTCATTTTTGCTGAACTCGCACGGAGCCATGGCCGCGATCCTTTGGCAAGGTAGCAGCACGCTGAGGCAGATCTTTATAKGCAGCAAGGTGAGGACCATAGAAATTGAGTTGGCTGAATGGAATAATTAACCAGCTGTGTATAAACCCAGGGCACTGGAGCTCAGAGAACAAGCACTACAGACGGCAGACAGAAACCTGAGCAATTGTGAAATGGCACCAGAGAAGAAAATAAATTGAATATTTTGGGCTCAACTGTAAAACAAATGGTTTAAAATCTACCTAAAAAAAAACTTGGTATGAGCCATATGAACATTCATACGGGATGTCCTGTGTTACATGTTCATACAAACATTGAGTGCAGGTGGCAGAGAAATTTTAGACTAAATGCTAGGTAAGACATCAGACGGTGTTCAGTGACAATCCTATTTTACAACGTGGATAATAAGTGCGTAACACATCAACTGAAAAGTCAAAGTTTTTTCATCAGATTGATTAACATTTAATTGACTTAAAGTATCCCTAAACCCCTTATTCTTAAAACATTTTGCTACTCACAAAGAACTAAGAAAATGAAGACAATGATTTAAAATTGTATCCTGCTAAAATTAGAAGTATGCTAATTGTATCCTAATTGTATCCTGCTAAACCATAGGAGTCTATGGTTTGGGGTTTTTTTGTTTGTTTTTGAGAGAGAGAGAGAGAGAGATCACAGAGGAAAGGTGGATCAATATAATCGGTAGGAGTAATTAATCTATTTAGCATACTAACCATAGGGTCTCTGGACACAAGCTGATTGTAATTCAGCAGCTGCCGCGACTTGGTTCTATCCTGGGATATGTTTTACACATAGTTGTGCAGATCSTGGCTGCATTTCACACAGGAGGCTCTGGCACTGCGTATATGCAACATGCAAGGGAGCTGCATTTACCCCTTTCATTCCTTGGAAAAGAGCTTAATATGTTTATTCCTAGATCAAGAGTTTCAGTGATCTTATGGACCCTCTTCCCATTTCATGTGGTATTTTTGTTGTCTTGGAAATGATGGCTCGCAGTGCGAATCATACAGGATTTATGGAAAAAAAACACCTGGAGAGGACTGTTGCTCAGGAATTCAGTAGCACTAGTAACAATATGAAAATACATTCCAAATGTTGGAGACAGATGCCGTAGCTGTTACTAAAGCTGAAATGTTGCRGGCATCTAGTGCACAATAAGTTCATTTGAAAATACCTTTTTTATGCGACTTACAGAATAAGGTTATAATAGGATGAAAAAATAAAGGATGATTAAAAGAATACAAAAAATAACACATTAGAGTCTATTAAATGGCACTAAGACCCAAACAACACCTGTTAATAAGTGCTATTGCATTTTTTTTCTGGATAATGTCTGATATCCAGGCCTCAGGTCCTTCCCAGTTTAGGTCTAGAGCTTCACATGTAAACCATTTTGACCAAGAGTAATAATACTGCTTATAAACCTCCTGATATTAGGGCTAAAGCAAGTTTTGCCCTAACTCTTGGTTTTGCATTTGTATCTGTAGACTGATCTGTGTCCTCTTGAACACCTTTTTAAAATGAGATATTTGTTTTCCTTTTCACTTCTTTCTTTTTTCTCCAAATTCTCCCTTTCCTCTTTGAAGTACTATTTAATTCCAGTAGGAGCTCTGAGATGACAGACCACATAATCGTCCAAACACAGGGTTTGTTATTGATACAGGCAAATGACTAGTAAATCTTTTTGTAATTCCCTTATTTGCTTTACAAGGTACCTGTCTAAATGATTCGTTGCTGTGAGGACCTATTTGTATGGTGCAAATAAGCGCTCATAAATAAAACCCCTACTTACATTCAAAGCCATCAGTCCTTGTAATGTTATATGATAGTGTACTTTTTTTTAAGTCTCACTTCTAGAACTGTTGTTATTACCCAAAAGATTGAGAACTTCAACCTTTTATAACAATATATGTGGTTTTCATGCTGTAAAGGAAAGCCTGAGGATGGCTCAGAGGCAGCTTGGGAAGCTGTTTAAATCCTCCTACTGCTTTTTCTTCYTTTTTTTWAAAAAAAATTAAAATAATATTCTCATGATTAAATCAGTCTTTTATGGTTTGGGGAGGGAAGAAAGAGAGTTCTTAAGTCATGGGGCTGAGCCTTTGGGGCAAGGTGAAGAGGCCTTTTCAGGCACGCTTCTCCCTCTGTTCTGCGTATCTGTAATAAGCTACTTAACATTCCTCTGTGAGTTTAAAGGCGAAAGCTTTGTTCTCTCCTCACTCTATTTTCAAGTAAGTCACAGGGCGCTTTCAGGAATAGCATCTTTCTCCCTTGTGTCAAAGCCTCTGTGGGATGAAAGCGGAGCCTTTTTATAGAAGAGTTATTGCTGAAGCGTCTTATAAGGACGTCAGAACAAAAGGCRGCGTGTTCATTTCCCCCTATTCGTTAGGCCTGCGTTAAAACCTTTTCTGCCTTCTTAGTGCGAGTTTAGACCCACAGTCATGCTCGTACGTGGATACAGTACGCATCTCTCTCAGAGCCACCGCATCCGTGAAACATGCCATTAGATCAGATTTTCCTCCTTGCTTGCTGAAGAGATGCAACCACTGAAACCCAAAATTTGAACAGGAAAATGAAAATGCAACCCCTTTCCTTTATCACTTTCTCACAAGCTACAAAGAAAGGAAGCGCTGTGACAAAATGTCTTTAAAGTAGGCCAGGTAGGGCTGATGTTTCTGTCGTTTTGCTCCTGTCACCCGTCTTCCTGGGACTCCATCACGCCTAAAAAGCAAACTGTTCTACCTGTCAGCTTKCATGAGAAAACAAGAACATATCAGAAACTAAGCTTGAAAAAAATGCTTGTTTGCGATTTGTTCGTTTTCACGCCAGACCTGAGCTACACCTTATTACTTTCTATACAAGCTGTTTTGCCATTCAGCTTGGGATTAAAAAACACATATACATTTATTTTGGGTTTGAATGTCACTACATACATMGGAGTGCTGTAAATATGAAGCTAAAGTAAGAGAAACTCAGGATTCTGCACAAAAGTAATGACAGCTGAGACCTCAAAGTCCTTATTTCTTTGTTTAATATGAACCCATGCCACCTTGGTCTCCCAGGGGAGGGAAGCAGTTTTAAAAGAATCAGTTTACATACTTCTTGTGTGGAAAYACTTCCTTACATTGCTATAATTATGTCAGCATTTCTACTGCAGACCTTTATTTTCATGGTTTTAACATTCAACTCTAACGGTGATTCAGGCTGAAACTTTTAATTTAATGTTGATCTATATGCCACCCTACTGCAAGTTGAAGTTATTGTGTGGGGCCTGAGAAAGTAAAAACAGCAGTTAATACTTTGTGCTGTCAATTGCTGTTCCTGTGACTGAAAAAGGAGTAGAAGCCCCAAATCCATCTGCACAAAGGCAGTTCCTCCTCTGCGGTTGCCTGGTTTTCTGTGTTTGGGTGTAATGGTCATGCACGTGCTTGACCTCCAGAAAGCAGAGGTACAACTTGCATACTTACAAATGGCTCCATCCCTGCAATTGTGGAACATATCTGTGCATTGCAGCAGACCRTCCCTCTTCATGCAAAGGAAGGTATTTATCATTCACCTGAATTTGGTGCAGCTTTTCTTGRCATTTTTAACCTAGCCTGCATTCCTCTGGAGAAAATCACATGTGGTCGGAAGTTCAGAAAGTGGTTTCAGGGGCTTCTGCACATGAGAAGCCTGAATGTGCCTCTGCAACTCTCTCCTGTGCCTGATCACAGGCATGTGCTAGTCCTGATTACCACTGATTATTTATTCAGCTTTTCCTGAATGAGGGTATTTTACTGTCATATATGCCCAAAAGCCCTACCGAAATGGAATTCTAACATTTATGTGGTGCAGTGTAATAAATTATCTGGAGCGGTTATAGTTCACTTAATTTAAAAAAMCCCTCTAAAGTGTGTCATCTTTAGGACATGGACTTCTTACTCTCTACACATATCTCTCTCTCTGAAACCTGGCCAAACCTTAACTGCTAAAGAAATATGATATTAAATAATAAATACAAATGGACTGATTAGTCCATAAAATTGTCATCAAGATAGGTAATGAATAGGTGTCATGGAGCTTATGAGCCTCCCACATTGCTAAATGGGACGGATTCCAGCTACTGAGAACATTACTTAGCACAGGGAGCTAATTATAGCTTTCAGCTTCCCTCCCCCATGCTGAAAGACAGTATCTTCTGTGTTTCATGGCAAGTATGTTGTGGGGAAGGTGAACGAAACAGTTAACTGGGATGTGTTTTCCCAAGCTTGTAAGAGAGAAGGGGAAAAAGCAGGGATGTTTGGGAGTAAAAAAGAAAAAAAAAAAGGCACTTCGCTGGAGTCAAAATGGTACTTGTCATAGTGATAATTAATAAAATAGTTATTTAAATCAAAAAAGGGGGAAGAAACAAATAATCTAGATTGAAATTGATCCTCCTATTGATGAAGATGACAAAAAGAACTTCTTTATTCTACTGAAAATTTCAGAGATATTTTGAAAATATAAAAGTGAAATATTTACTTGATTGCTAGGTGAGGCACTAATCCTTACAAGGTTTTCTTCATTTAAATATTAAAAAGTAATAGTTGTGTTTTACTTAAATTGAAGATGATTTAAGTTCCACCTTCAAATAGGAAACCACCTTCTGGACTGACAGTGTCAACAGCTTTTTATCCAGCTAAATCATAACTCCTGTGAACTCTTCTAGTCAAAATGCCCTTTTTAGTTGTCCATGATAAATATAATGACTTCTGACACTTTGTTATACCAGTAAGACCAAAGCAGGTTGAATGTTAACAGTTGGCTAGCTGTTTTATTTTTCATTCGTCTTTATCTCAAAGGAATAGTTAACTAATTATTTCCCTTATCCTGAAAATAAGACAGTTGCTAAGTTTCTAATATGTCAGAATATAAAATAAGGCTGGGATAACTTAGTATAGGGTTGTAATACTTATTACTATATATTCACATTAACAAAGTCTGACTTAATCAGAAATTAAGAAAACAATAATCAATGTAGCTCAGAAACAATTACCATTGGTCAACAAGCCACACAACATGGACATGGAAAGCAGAATTAAGTTGAACAGTAGCTACAATGTTAACCATGTTAAACAAAAAAAAATTTGCGCACCTAGAATTTGTTTATAATTTTAAATGGATGCATTATTTTTATCCATGTAGTTGATGAGAGAGAAAAATTTTAGAATGAAAATACAGGTGATATATGTTCCATATGTAAATTAGAAATTTTTCATATGTAAGTTGCTATCATGTACTGAATATTAAATAGCTGTAAATATCCATGATATAAATTCAGCAGCTGCATGCACTTAAATTGCAAATGTAGTAATGATTTTTCCCAATAAGAATGAACAGCAAACAGTTTAGGAGCTCAGAGAATGTGAGTTATTCTATGCTCATTTTCAATATCTAAATTCAGTAATCCTCACCAAAATGTTATTCGAGGCCCACATATCCACTAATATTGTACACAGTAGATACTGATTAACAGAGGAATTTTGACAAGGGAAACGTTTCTTATGCTGTCTCTGAAAATGTGCAATAATTTCATGCCATTACAGTTTTGACAGAAAAGATACGAAACCTTTGTAAATCTTTCGCATTAAATAGTGTAGGAGTCATATTCAGTAGAAATTTTCAAATATTTATTCAAGAATAGACTGTTTYGTGTTCATGGGGGATACCTTAATGTGACAGCCTGTCAGGTAGTTTCTGTAACGATTGCAGTAAGATTGTGTAGATTTCAGTTAACATTGTTATTGTCCTGAAAAAAGAGAGATAAGGGCTGTGGTCGTACAGTTTAACATGACAGGTTATTATTTGTTCTAATTGAACTGAAAAAAGAGCTCAGAAATGTAAATGTTCGGAGAGATTGCATTTTAGATGTATATTAAAAACATAGTTGGGTTTTAGATCCAATCAAATTTCATGAACTTCACCGATATATTGTTAGTCCTTTGACACAAGAGGTGAACCAGTTCAGAAACTTCTGTTTAAATAACCATTCTGTGACCTGAATCAGGTACATTTCTGATGTAAGCTTCTTTATTCACTAAAATTACTTATAAAGTTTGATTTCCCTGAATGCAGTTCTTTTGAAGATCTTAGCCCAACTCCTGCATCACCTTTAGTTAACCAGAAACTTCAGGCTTATGTAGCCTTGATTTTGTGGACACTTCCTTTGGGTGGTGTTTGACCATTATCTACTTATCCAAAAGGAGACTTGATTGCTGCTTTTGCTCTGCTTATTAAAGAGTTTTCGGCACATCTTTTGGTTTTAATGAAATGTCTGGATCGGACTCAAGGCTTTAGCTACCACTTCCCAGCTTAACAGTGCAGTCAGTTAACATGTATTAACATGCAAAATATTCTCTATGAAATTTCATTTTCATATGCTGCTGCCAATTATTTTCATTATATATATAGACTGCAGAAAGCTTACTGGTTGTCCACCAACTAAGATGGTGTAAGGCTACTACTACATGGTTAATTAAACAGGTTGTGAACGCTTTCAGCTTTCCAGGCATAAAGGAGCATCCCAAAACCAAAGAAAAATCAGTTAAAAGGGAAATTATGCAATCATTAGTTCACAAAARTGGTTTTGTATGTGAATCCTTTCTTAACTAAAAGAAATGGGGAAAGACCCTTGGAAACAGGAATTGTAGGTGGAAGGAAGAGACAGGCTGTAGTGGAGGGGACTATTAACTCAATAGACAGTAGGGTTCATCATAGTAAAGAAGATGACATAGTGACTTATTAACCTAATGTAAAAATGATGCAGCTCATAACAGTCTGAATTAGCTCCCGGGAAGTGTTGCGAAGGAGCTTGTAGTCACAGCTTATGTGGTTAGTAATGGCCTTAGAGAGGGATTGAAGAGAAGTTACAGAGGTAAAATTTAGTCTCTTTGGAAAAAAGCTGAGAAACAGTACTAGTGTGATAGTATACTCTGAAATGTCTTATTTTATYTTAGGCAGAGAGGGTCCAGAGGTGGAGAATGCTAATGAGTGTCTGCAAAGATGGAGTGAGGAATGACAGGAGCCAGAAACATTTTTCAGATGATCAGAACCTGTACAGGAAGGATAGGCTTCAGCAGAGACATGAGGGAAGAAAGCTGCTAGCACACTGAGTAAGTTTTCAAATTGAAGAGTAGAAGAGAAAACAGTTACAGAAGAAGAGAAGATATCATTCTTAAGGATGATGCTTCTACTGTAGATGAAGACATTGAAAAACTGTATCCTCGAGTAGAGAACGAATAAGACCACGGAAATAATAAAATAGGAAATGGAAGACAAACAGATTGTCATCCAAACAGGTTGTCAGAAAAGAATCGAGATAGTGATGCATATGCTTTTACATGAATGCTGTAAATTTAAGAAGTAAGACAGGGGAACTGGAAAAAAAAATCAGTAAGCTTGCTGAAGCGTGGTGAAAACTTTCTGGAAAGAAGACAATTGATGGGACACTGCAATATCAAGACAAAAAAACACATGGGAGAAAAAGAATAAGTTGGAATATTGATGAAGCATTTGTCAGAGAGAAAATCTAGTATCTAACCAAATTAACTAATTGACTGTCTAAAAGATTACATAAAATCTATAAAGAATGAAATTCAAGCTCTGAACTGAGCGATTATTGACCTTCTTATTAGGATGCTAATGCTGACTGTGATATGTTGAGGAAGATCAGACAGGCAGCTAGTGGCAAGAAATACAATAGTAGAAAACTTCAATTACTCCCAATCAGACCTTGGGGGCATCAGTAAAACAATGATGGACAAAGCGCAGTCAGACCTCAATAAAAGGTGCTTTGATGGAGCCTGCAGAAGGACTTAAATCTGGCCTACTTCAGTGCACACAAATGCCAGAGCCACCTTTTTGGCACAGACAAGGACTCCGTGAAACATCCTGTGAATGCACTCCTGCCCACCTCTCCATGAAGGGTTTCCGCTTTAGGTCCCCAGCGTGCTGAGGAAGCAGCTCTGAGCACAAGGCAGCTTGCCAGAGTTCCTCTCCTCGTGGTCATGGGTCACAGATGGGGTGCCCAGGTGAGGATGAAGGCCAGAAAATGGACTGAAGGAAGCACAAATGTGTAAGGGGATCCCTGTGGTTCAGTTCAGAGGTAGACTGGCCAGAGCTGACTGGTAGCTTGCTAGCCCAGCGTGTGTGGGGTGGCTGAGAACGCCTGCGGGGCAGAGGCCCGAGAAGGGACACTGGATTAGCAGGGACCGCCTGCTGGAATCAAGACAAGACATTTCTCTGGCTTGACCTATTATGGCTGATTTTATGTTCTTATATACTCTAGTGTGCACTCAAAATTGTGTTATCTGTCCTGAGGCTGGGCTCCAGCTTTCCTAACATCCTTTATGTACTTCATCAGTCTTGGTAGTGATATTGCTTGACTAAGAATGGGTAGGAAAAGCAGTCTGGAGACTTCCTTACAATCCAGTGAGTGAGTGAAGGTCAGTCTTTGTACAACTGAAATTTAAAGAGGGAATGTCGTACCCTGGGAATATTCTCAAAGCACATCAGCACTTGGCAGATAGGATGAGCACATAGACTGAGACAGCATGTGGATCAGTGATACACATGATCAAAGTGTAAATGAGTGTTGCTGTCACAGAAAGAACCTAAAATGCTATTGTTATTATCCAGTCACTATTTACGTAGAGATAATAAATAGAATTAAATGCAATATAAAATAGAGAAGTAAAAGAGAATAGTCAAATCACAAATGCTGGTTATTTCGGAATCAGAAAGATAGAAAGAATGTCTACATATAATATGAGTTTGGTTCACTAAAGAGTCAATTATTTTTCTTTTATATGTAAAATAATACYGGTTTTATTAGGCAAGGAGCACTCAGTCATGATACAGCTAATTCACAGATGTATGACAGAAACAAAATCTCTTGATCAGTTCATTGAGGTAAAAAATCTCAGGAGCTAGGGAAAATCCAGAGGCAATTATGAGGCTGAATATTACYAGTATTAAAAAATATCCAGAGTCTGGAAATTGCTTTTGTTTGTTTGTTCATCTTTAATACCTCATTCCTTTTGCAGACTGAATACTACAACATTGAGTGTTTGAGGGTAAAATTGAATCTTTATGCACACAAAAGGGACTCCAATCTTAGTTATTTTGAAGTTAAGATAAAACAATGAATTAACCAGGRGAAAAGCAAAAGGACTTTTAAAACATTTTAATTTTTACAGCAGTAGGTGATATCAATTATGTTGATAGAGACTTTTTTTTTTAAAGACATAATATCAAGGTGGTAGTTTTTCTCAAAAYAAAAAAAATCTCATTGTAATTGAAAATTGCCTAAGAGTGTATATACATGTCCTGTATTAATGATATGAGTTAAATGGAATTTTGAGGACTGRAATAAAAATCTGAAGTGAAGAGGAGGTAGGGTCCTTACTATGGACCTCACATAAATTGTTCTTTTTCCTGTGCAAGTGAAATGAGAATACTACCTTTAGGGATTTAATAGAGTGTAGTGAAGTATTTAGCATTTCAGATAAATCTTAGAAAAGAAAATCCTTCATACTGTGCATTTGAGATAATACCAGTAAACCTTACGTAAGGTGTATGGATGGCAGGTAATGACTCAGATTCATTTCTGCATTTGTAGTATAGTATTTATTGCATGAATTTACTCTCTTTACTTTCAAGTTCTTCATGTTTCTGGGAATATTTATAAGGAGCCCAGAGTACCGATCCAAGATCTGTTGTACTCTTATCATAACTCACTTGGTTTTGAATGCTTAGAAAACAATCCATTAAGACAAGCATTATCATACATGTAAACATAAATGAATGTAACRAGTCCAGAGCAGAGGAGCTTGTCAGAAACAAACAAAACAATTGCCTAGACATGTGATGTTGTTTCATTATTTGTTTCCAGAGGAAAATGTTTCTTTATGTGTCGAAAGACCCAAGTCACCTCTGAGTATTGGTATGGGGAGGGCTCTCAGGAGTCATCTTAGTTTTGTTAGCTTCAAGCAAAGTTCTAGTTCAGAAGAAAAAGGGTTGTAATATGGCACCTTCTTTGCCTGCTCTGTGTATCACTCTATGTATCTACATTCAAAATTAAGACCCTCGATRCTAAATGTTTTCTGGTGCTTTCATTTCTCTCTCTCTCTTGAGTTCTCTAGGACATGTAAATGTCAGCTTCTGGGCACATCTGGAGGTACATACATTTTRTCAGCTTTGAGCCACCAACTCAAGCTCAAAGACCGCTGGGAATCAGCACAAATATTTCTCATGCCTATTTTGAGTTTTAGTTCCTGCTGTGTAGGCATACTTGGAGCATATCTTCTGCAGCCTGTGCATTCTTGTCCTTCTTCTACAGCCTGAAGCCAGGTAAAAGTTTATCTTTGGCAATTCRTCTTGGTTACCGTGGGGTGCTCCTTGGCTGTTGAGATTCCCTTTCTTTTTCACATATGGATTCCCACATGTAGCAAGACTTCAAAATACTAACAGTGATGCTGTGAATACTAACGATCTGCTGTGAATTTGTTTCCCAAGGGACTTCCTAGGATAACATRATAGACATAGCTGAGCTCTACAGAGAACAAGTACAGAAGTTCCATATTTAGGTGAATACTTTGGGGAACATACATGAGCTTTGAAAGCCTACAAATGCCCGTTTTTTTTTTCAAGAGGAGCTCTAATTAGTTGCCCACATCTCCACTATTAGAAGTGGCATTCCAGTTTCTCAGCTGGTGAAAACCAATAGTACAGATTTAATACAGATAAAACTTGGCACATCGGATGAATAAATTAAATATTTTCCAAGGGCAGATTTAGCCTGACTGCAGTCAGATTATGTYTTTTACTATAGGATAATTTATAATAAATATGCAGGGTGACAGGATAGAAGAGTGTTCAGCATTTTTCAAGAAGCCATTCATCAAAACTGACCTTTCCTGTGGAAATATCTGCAATTATTAGTTGATTCAGCTATCAAAGTCACATCAGGAAAGAAAAATTCTGCCTGTCAATCAGCATGGTTTTGCTATAGCAAAGACTTCAGAATCATGAGAGTCCTTTTGGCCGTTACACTGTGGTGGGAAATTGAAATATGACTACAGAGGAGTCCAAATAGCTCTCCTGTTTCGGTATAGTAGTAACGTAAGTGATGGATTTCTTGCCTGTATCCTCAAGCTAAGGCACTAGTGTACTGAAAAATAGGAAGCAATYGTTTCTCCTGCCAGAGAAGGAAGTCTGGATGGGGAAATCCCCAGAGAGGGAGTCCCGACTCCCTCTGGCCATGAAGTAATGCTCTGCGGCAGCATTCGTGCAGTGCCGTGAAGCAGGTTGATGCTGCTGATCCAGGGAAAGATACCCCTGGAGCTGGGGTAGATTTACTCTTGCATGGTCCCAAATGGTGGTTTAGGAGAGAAAAGTTCTAGTTCCCTTTTCTCTGCAACAATATTTTTTATGAAGAAGGCTGTGTTCAAGATTTTTGGGTAGTTTTTGCACTGCAGTRTAGGATCTGGATTTTAATGATCTATTATCCCTGAATTTGACTATATGATTTTGATTCATAACCATTACTGTCAAAAGTTGTTTAGCAGATGAACTTGAAATGGTGGTAACAAATATGTAAATGGCACAGACTCAGAGCAAATGAATTAATATGTGTAAAAAACTAAAATGGTGTTTACATTAAATAAAAGCTATCCAAATAAAGGTTATTTACATTCCGTTATCAACAAGGTGGTAGCAAACATTCAAATATCTGTATCACATAATACCTAAGGATGAAGAATATAAATTACTAAAGGTCAGTGAGCACACACAATGCAGAAGAAAAAGAGAGAAAAGGAGAGAAAGACTATTGCTAATAAAACAACCTCTCTAAAGCTTTAATAGGAAAAATATAATTTAAATGAAAACATCTAAGGAGCAAAAGTGCTAAAGGCTCACAAATCTGTACGCACATTTAAACCTGCACTTTTCGTATTAAATAGTTCTGCATGACTCACTATTGTGAATTTAATCAAATACTTTGATATGCAGAAGCTATTGCACTCAACATGAGATAAATCTGAGGTAAATAAATCATCTGGATTTTCGTGATTGCCTAGAGACTAATCTTTATGACCTGATTACTTACAGTGCAGACAAACAAGAGAAAGTGCCAATCAGTATGGATGTGTATATATATGTATCTATAAACATAGATATATGTATGTATATAAAGGCAAATAATAAATTGAATACTATTTTAAAAWTTTAAAACTGAGTATGTGTGAATGACTGTGATGGACAAAAAAGGAGACAGAGAAATGTGAATAAGCAGAACATTTTTTAAGAAAAGATTATTATATGTCCAAAATCTATACCACTATAGTGAAAACCAGACACCTTTAGTTAAAACCGTGCCCTGTCTCAGGGGCAATAATGAGAGCCATTAGAAATAAAGAAAACCCTGGAGGGTTTTAAAGTAAAAGGAACTTATGTAGCTACTACTATCAATGGGAAGATTCATAAGAGATCCTAAAGATATCAGGGAAAAATCCATAGCTGGCATTGTTAAGGATAATATGAATCAACTTTTATAGTATATAAGAAACAAAATGAGTCTTGTTATTGATATAAGCAACATAGATGGAGATAGCAAATTTGTTAGCAACGATGTAGAAAACGCAGAAGTGCAGATTAAATATTTCTTCCTTTGCTTGGAAGAAAAAAGGGATAATATATAAAGTACTTCCTGGTCCACTGGCAACTAGAAAGAATAAAATAATGAACTACAGGCCAGTGTCTAAAATCAATAGGTCTAAATAATCCCAGTGGAAAGTCCTAAATCTGTGGCCTATTGGTGATAATTATCAATTTACTTGAATGCTGAGTCTACTATATGATGCCAAAAGAATGACATAGTTGTTTTAGTATTTAAAGAAAAGGCARGTGGGAAACTAGTCATCCTATTCTGGCAATAGCAACAGACAAGATAAGCAAAAACTGTCACAGGATTCAACTATTAAAGATAAGAATGAAAGAATGCTGATATAATTAATAGCTAGTGATATGGTTTTATGCAAAATGTGACCTGTCACACAGATTTCATCCTGTATTTTACAGGTTTACACATWTGATTGGTAAAATTAGCTGTGGATGGTTTTTTTCATGGTACTGAATAACTATTTAATAACTAGCATGGTATAAATTTTTGAAAAAATGAAAACGATACTGAAGAGATTGAAACAGTGTTGACATAACCCAACCCAATGATGTCAGTGTAGAGTTGACAGTGTATTGGGGTGTTTTTGTTGGGTTTTTGATGATACRGAATAGCTTTTGTGATAATTTGGAAGAAAACATAATGTAATTTTTGTTAAAATTTGAAGACAAAAAGATAGGCAATCCTGGCACAAACGGGATCCATACTGAACTTGTTGCATCCAAATGCAAAATTTTGCCCACAGGAAAAAAAGGAAGCACAGGCCTGTCTAGAAAATGACAGACTAGTGAGTAATGACTCTGAGAAGGATTTTGGCAGGGTTGTAGACAAGCAACTTCATATGAGCTCTCTGCATGTTCTTGTGACATGACAACATAGAAGGGATTAGAAACTATGGGAAGTTTTAYGACTATTTACGAGATTGGAGAATACGGTATCCTGTTATGATGTTGTAATTTTTAAAGGAATGTTGAAAGAATGAAAAAGATACAGGAGAAGCTAAAGAATAAATCAAGAGCTATAAAAAGATGCCATACAGGATGAAACTTAAAGATCGTTATGAAGATGAAGAGGAAAGCTGTAAAAACTTGCTTGTGGGGAAAAACTCCAAACCTTCCTAGCACAGCATAGAAAGACACAGCATAGAAAAAARCAAGGTTGAAAGCTGAACAAGAATACGGACAAAAATTAGAAACGTATGTCTAATAGTGATGACAATTCACCACTGGAACAAACTGCTAAGATCTGTGGATCCTCTGTTTTGTGGTGCCAGTAAAACACTATGATATGTCTTTCTGGAAAATATATCTCACCCAAACTTTCTGGAAAATATATTTCACCCAAACAAGGGTTAGACCGAATGCTGATCTAAGTATATGAAATAAATAGCCTCCAATGCCAAGAAGTCGGAGCATAGGTGTTCTCCAGTTTCTGTTGTGTGCCAATAGTTTATGTCTTTGTGTGTGGGTTTGTGTATGCCGTAGACACTGGTTTTCGTACATTACCCTTTTGGTAAAGATGACCCTTAACTTCAAAACATTTGTGCACTAATTAAGCAACAGAAAAGTTGGTGGAAAGTCCATTTCAAAAGATACTGGGAAAAAAAATCAGACAAAACAGAGTTGGTACAACAAAATCAGACAAAAAAGGGAGTTAGTACAAGACCACAGCTAACTGTAGGACAGAAAGAAAACAAGAATGAGATATACTGGAAGAATAAAATCATAAAGTGTGATAGGCCTCAAACCTACTTTATCGCTAAGAACATCCCTGCAAAAAACTAATGTGCTGTGTAATGGCCATAACTGCATTAAGAGCTACCAGGAGAGCTAAAAATATCTCTTATCTTTGAATTGCTCRGTAGCATGGGAGATGTCACCTTGACGGTAGGAAGAAAACAGCTATTTGCTTTCTAGAAGAATACATCTCTGCTGCAGCTGTGTAAAAGGGGCATTTCCCAATTAAGAACCATGCAGTTAAGGTATAAAGACTTTGAATAGGTTTGCTGCCACCACTTTCTAATAGTCTTGTTCACTTTTATTTTTAATGGGTCACCAAGGAGTACCTGTATTCTCAAGTGGTTATTATTTATAACTATGATTATAGTACAGGGTCAAACTCAAGAGCAGCAGTGGAAAAGCAATACAATGCCGTGTAACAATCTCGTCTTGCTCTACAATAAATACCAGCAGTCCTCAGAAGTTTTTTTTTTTCTGTCAAATGCGTGCATTCATGTATATTCATTCTACAATCACTGTTGGGCAAGCCGCTGTGCACAAGTAGGGCTCAAATGGGAATAAATGGTAGAGCGTTGCCATTGCTAGTTGAATACAGTACTGGGAATGCGTAGAAAGACAAAGACTCAGAGGGCTTTCCCTAACACTTGCTTCTTGTTCTGCATGCTATCACAAATGCATAAGTATTAAGGAAAGCAGAAAAAGGCATTGCTCATGTGATTGCCAGTTGGTCACTTCGATCTATTTTAAATAATTTGCTTTTTATGGTACTAGTATTTCATATATTTCTATTTTCTGTTATTTTAGAATAACAGGACTTTCTGCTCATTCAGTTTCTGAAATGACAGGTTATGAGTCTGGCTGAGCAGCACTGAAGTTAAAATACACTTACAGCATATATAARTTTGGCTGGATGTACTTGAGTTCAGTTTTAATAAAAAAGTAAATTTAGAAATAGTTTCCCTTTGGATATTATCACCAGTTGGAATAAGATAATTAAATTAAATGACCAGGTACTCCCTTAAGGAAACTAGAGTTTCCTTTGAATCAGTCTCTTAGACACCATGACTTTATTCTATAACAAAGCAATTATTACAGCATCTAAAAATTGATTTATTTCCAGATAGCATTTTAAATAAAATATTACAAGTCACTTTTAAACTAATAGCCAAGAAATATGTCTGAAGAGCTTGAACTTATGAAAGCATATTTCTGCTGCAGTTATATGTGCTTTGGCAACCTGAGGTTTTACTTGAAGAAATCTTTATATAAGAAGCAATTTGCTCAAGGTGAAGTATACTTGCTCAGATACATACGAGGTTTACTTACTTCCTAAAGACCTGCATTACTTTACTTAGCTAGTGCAACAGTTTAATGAACTAATGACCTTGCCATAAACTTCCTCCCTGAAAACTGACATTATATTTGTATGATTAAATAAAACAGAAAACATGGAAAAAGCTAAAAAGAACTGAGATTATAATTCAAAGAAACATATCATGGATTTTATCATCTTTACTGACAATCATAACCCATGTGTAATGATGATGTCAAGAACAATCTCAGTTAATTTGATGTGCTTTTATATTAGGCTTGACAATTCAGAGCCAATGTAACAAAATGAAATAACAGTGCTACACATTTCAGAGTGGTAGATCAGAAATGTAACTGCAGTTGGTTATGTTATCAAACCATGATGCTGACTGTTATAACCATCAGGGAATTCCTCAGCAGTACATAAGTGTCTGAAGTAGATTGTAGGCAATAATAACCTAATACTGAAGTGATAAGGCACCCTTGGGCATCTACTCTTTTCAGTTATCTTGACTTTTTAAGATCCTATTTTTGTACTAAAATGTGTTTCTGTAAAAAAAAAAAAATATTGATAGGCTTCCAAACAGGGCATGATAAACAAAATGTGTTCCTTTCAGCTGTTTTGTAAATTAACATGCACTATGCAAACAGCTGGTGAGAGGGTATGCAACACTAAGAGGGGCAATTAGACAAGTGGAGGTTGCTAAACCCAAGACACGGTAACCTTCTCTGCTCAGSGTCCATCAGGTGAAGATGAGTATCAAAATTAAATGCTTTAGTTCTGTACATCAGTGTACATCCTTCTCAAAACACTTTGAGAAGCCCTATCAGGTTTTCAGGTAGCGTGCAATTTCTCTAGGTATTTTACTGTACAGGGGTATGGTACTCCATAAATACAGTACTGTTGTTGCTAGTAACAGGCCTATCAGACTTACTTTATCTAAGCTTGTCTTGCTCTGCCTGGAGTTTTGTTTTTCACTTGGTTTAGCTGTAACAGCCTTTTTTCTAACGACCAGGTGGCTGTGCCTGGTTTGATTTACTTTTGCTTATTTTTGGTATAACTACAATTTTATACTGATAGCAGCCATGACTTGTTATTCTATGAAGAATTAATTATTTATGGCTCCAATGTGTAATGATGCAGCATAGAGAGACAAAGCAATGGGATGGTAGCAGAGGCTTTGAAAGTGGGGACACAGGATGCAGTGTAGGATGCAGTGTGAGAGAGAGGCACCGGCTAAGGTTTCTATTATTCTAACAATGAACCCTTGGATTTGCGTATCAGGTGTGTCTTTGAGTTGCATAGGAAGTTTAATACATCCACATAAAAAATTTAAAGTGCAATGCCATATCTAGGTCTAATGTGTTTTGGTACAACACTAGAGCTAATGCTGAGTTTTAGCATGGGAATATCTACACGGTACTCTGGTGCTTTAGTATCACTCACAATGTCAGCCTGAATCTAACATGCTTGGAGAAAAACCAAGAACTGCAGGAAACAAACCTGAAATGCCCACTGCTAAAATTGTGACTACYGTGGAAATGAAGAAATTATGAAACCATGCAATCAGTGGACCATTTATCCACAGAATATACAGCTATACTGTGTCTTAAATTTCAACCTAAAATGCAGCTCAATACTTCTCTGTGCGAGCCCATTGTAGGGGCAATAGTATAGTTCTCACTTTTTGACATAGCTTTGGCTTTCTGGCCTCTCAGTTGATGTTGCCAATAACAGGTGGCTATTTTGGTGGTAGACTTAGTGCTGTAAACCCAAGCATCACAGCATACATCTATACATTAAAATATCAGTGACAGCCAGATAGACAGATAGATACAAAAATTTAGTTCTCTGTATTAACATGTCATCTTGTGAAACCAGCAGAAGAAAAGTTTAAAGGCTGTAGGCCAGTGTGGTAGGGCATTTAACACAAGTGAAAGTATGACAGCACTTATTTTAAAATGAAATACTGCTTTTTTAATCTTCCTTCACTGCTRCTTTACCAATCCAATGTCAAGAAACACTGGAGTTCAAATCAGTGACAAGTGGTGCTGAACTGGAAGTAAGGGACCGATTTCATACAGATTTGTGTCTKGTGGCTGAGTGCTACCTCTGCCTGGGGTGGGGGGCTTTCTTGTGATAGGAATGCTTTTTTCCTCCATATACAGTCTCTAGTGGTTGAATAAGATTCTCAGTAAGGGTTACCACAGGCTTCTTTTTCCACACTAGCAACTTACATTTACAATATCAGTATAAATGTAATTATTTGGAAAGGAGTGATCATATAGTCCTCTCCTCTCCTCCTGAGTTTGCCTGTAACCACAATTGGATTAAACAGTTATTGCAGCGTGACATAAAAAAAGATATGTACACATGTATGTCACCTAAGCTCTGTTTCCCTAGGAACTGTTTTACCTAAGGGGTAAAATTATTTTGTGCTTGGGTAAAGTAGTAAAAAAGTAAAAAAGTTGAAGTAACCAATTGCTATTTGGTTTATCAGTGAAGTATTTTTCATGGGACTGAAAATGGCATACATTTACGGAAGAAAGTACCTTATAGATCAGTCACATCTCAACTGCATCAAGAGTTATCAAGAAGAGTTTATATTTTCAAGTAGTGATGTCAGCCTTTCAGCTAGAATAAGGCACACAAGTTAGTAAGTAATGTAGGACTCTCGTGTGACTAGTCATGCAGCTACTTACAGCATATGCTGTAAGTCCCCACCAAAAGGAGCCCAAGGAAAGAAGAATCACACAGAAAAGGCTGTGTGATTTGCTGTGGTGAACTGTAGGTTGGCCACTCTTTTCTAAAGCACTCCTTTTATTGATCCCTTATTTAAACCTTMTGTATCTTTACTAAGATTTTCTCTCAAGGTTTCACATCTTGGCTATTACCTTTCCTAGTTTATTTTTAGTGGTATAAATCATTCTGTCTGGTATATGTGCACAGATTCTTTAGCTGCAAGTGACAAGTCTTTTATTTGTATCACTTCCCTCAGGGGAGGAAGAACCTGACTCTTTTATTGCTGTCTCTCTAACCATCATATTTTCCTTTTTCCACAAATGTGCTCAAAGTCAGTAACCTCCTACAGTTGAAGTGTATGCTGATACTTGTCCAGAGCTTAAACATTGTTACATATATCAGAGCATAACTCAATTTATGTGATTTCTGTTCCAAAATTAAAATTTTCATTCATAAGAAAAGCTTTTAGCTTTCATGGTTGTGAACCTTCCTGCGGGAGCTCAGCCGAACAGTGGCTGTGCCTAAACTCAAAGAGACACTAAAAGAAAAACATATATATATATATATTTTTAAATGTGTATCTCCAGTGCCTTTACCTTATGAGGGTCAAAAAAAGGGAAGAATGTCAGCACCAGGAATCTCATAAATTCTGATGATCTGAATCTCCTACATCCTCTCAGATGTAAAAGTTAACAAAAGGAGACTGAGATCCACCTACCCTATTCAGACTCTTCTAAATGGGAGGAGGAAAAAAGTCTCAATAGCCTCGAAAACGACTTCAGTCCTGTCCGTGAGAAAGTGCGCAAACAAATCCTGTTCATCTCAAGGGGAAGAGAAGCAGACGGTCACTGCGGCTCGCACAAAATGTGGCACGCAGGGGAGAAGGGTGAGGAACCACCGCTGGGTTGGTTAAAACCCTGAAACTSCCTGTGAACTCCTATTCACCCAGTCAAAGAAGAACCCTTGTTTCACCTTCCTCCCGAGCCACTGCAAAGTGTAAGCACTTCTGAAGAGTTAGTAAGAAGAGAAAGGAAATCCTTAAAGAGCATTTATTGTTTTCTTTCTCCTGTTAACTCAGGAGCTCTTCTCACTGTTAAAAGTGTAGAAGAAAAAAAAATATATATATATATATGTATATATTTAAATTCAGGATCTAAACTCTAGTTGTTGTATAGGCTTGTAAAAATGCCTGAATGTGCCAGATGGCTTTACCACTGCCTGCTCTGTTACAAGTTCTATTTAATTAGATTATTAGCAGTTAACTCTTGCAGAGATGTTGTCAGCTGTAGTTTATTTTTTTAAAAACTGCATATATGCAAAATTTCAAAAGTTGATCTGTCCAACAGGGGCTTGTAATTGAGGTCCAGCAGTGTCTTGTAGTATATATCTATAAAAAATAAGCAAAAGCAGTGT
This sequence comes from Rhea americana, assembly GCF_003343005.1. Taxonomy (NCBI): domain Eukaryota; kingdom Metazoa; phylum Chordata; class Aves; order Rheiformes; family Rheidae; genus Rhea; species Rhea americana. Next base: position 4,432,296 of record NW_028186468.1, on the reverse strand, counting down.
CTAATATTACATAGGTGTTTTTAGTCTTTTAATATATTGCTCATAATGTTATGAAATCTTTTTTTTTTGGCCTGTGTTCTGCTTTATGATTCCTTTTAGCTGAACCTTTGTGAAAGTGTTCTGTCTCCAGTCTCATCATTACTTTCTACTTCTGTGCAATAAACTACAAGAACAATTTATCAGTCCATAAACTAAATCTATTAAAAATTAATTAATTTGTTCTGCTTCTCTGTACTTTCCAATAGTATTGTCATTAACTTTACATAGCTTTTTTCATAGCTTTTAAATCACACTAGAGCACATGCTTAAATTTACAATGTATACAAAAGCAGTGACTGATAGTCACATTTCCTCAGTCTCCACTGCCCGGTTTAATCCAGCTAGGAAGCAGCTTTATGTTAGGTTCCTAGACTTTCTTCTTCCACACAGATCATATTTCCTGGAAATATCATTTATTTTAAGTGCCCTAAATCCAGTTTCCAATGGTTTTCAGGCTGACGATCTCCATTCAGTCTCCAGTTTTTCAGCGTCACATACATGATCACTAATGTTTGGAAATCAGTGCATATATTGTGGTAGAACTGACAGACACCGAATTAAATGGGATCCCATGATGCAAGTGCTTTCTAGAGAAAACTACTGTATCTAAAAATTTGTTATCTAAAGCCAAATGCTTGGCYCACGGGCTTACCTAATGCATTCAAAAGTATTTGTATACTGCATACAAAAAAGTAAGGAAAAAAACAAACTATTATTTCTATTTATAATGACAGACCTTAAGTACAGAAAATTTCATTTTATTCCAATGAAGTGCTAAATTAAGCATGTAGTTATTTTTGACTATCATCTAATTTCTATTCAGTAACTTAAGCAAGTACGTTCTCTACAAATGAATGGAGAAATTCACAAGCTTTAACACTTTTCAGACTTATGTTCTTTTTGGTAGTAGATCCTTCTATATACAAAAAGAAATATTCATGAACTTACAGTAAGTATAATTTCAAATGCTCCATTGAGCTTGGGCCCAAATGGCTTGCTTAAGGTCCATACTTGAGCCATGAACTGAATTTCATTTCTACGATTGCTAATCTAGCCTTTACTATAAAAATCCCTCTAATGTTGGATTTACATATTCAAGAACTACATGAATGAGTGAAATTCACATGAGAAAATTCTCTAATTTTGTACCAAAAAGCAATATTGTAAGAAAATGTATCACACACAAGGGTCCTAGAGAAACTGAAACCACCGTCTGAAACATAACTGTAATTCGAGATCTTCTGAGGCACTAATCTATTTTTCATTTAATATGGAACTTTCACAATTACTGCTCTGTCTTTGTTTACGAATCTATTTACAACAGTATATGAAACTGTTTTGACTGCCACTCAGTAGCTTGCATATTACTGGTTTTGTAAGCTTAGCCCTTTCAGGTGGCTCCACGTCTCCAGTACCTCTCCCATGGGTGTTAAGATTTCTACGCATCCTCYTCACTCCCTTCCTCAACATCAGTGCGGCATTACGTGCCTTCGAGCCCTCCGGTACTCCCTGCCTTTCGCATGCTATTAAATTTGGCCAACGGTTGTCCCATATCTCTCATTGCCTTCTGCAGGTGACTAAGAGGTGACTCCTCTGAGCCTGGAGCTCGCCCGGCTTTGTGCAGCTCTAGCTGCGGAAGAGCTTGAACATTTTCCTTCCTCTCCTCAGATATGTGCCACAGTATTTTGGATGTTAGTTCTGGCTCCTTTTTTCACTTTCTTTTCACTTTTAGTCACTTTTAACCTTCTCAGTCTCCAACACTAGACTATCCCATTCTTTTCCTGTTTGATTTCCGTAAGTGTGTAAATAGAAGAACTTTTTATTGTATATCTTGATTTATCCTGCTATCTTTATTTTAGCTGCTTAGGTGCCACCTTCTTTATTAATTTTTATTGTCTTAATGTTTTTCTATACACTATTCATTGTCTTCTTTCCCTGGGCCCTTAGATGTTCAATAAAGCATATCTTTTTGTCTAAACACTCTTTGTTTTGCATTATTTATGTCCACGCTCAGCTTTATTTCTGGCATATTTTTACTAAGTAGCATTATTATGAATGCATCATTTGTCTTTACTAAGTGTAGCTTGTACCTATCAGTTTGACTTAAGGAAATTTTATTTTTATTCTATTTTTATTTTGATTACAAACACAGCAAATTACCTTCTTTCACAGATTCTCTTTTATGTCTTTGAACATATCCTCTCTATTACTTCATATCAAATAAACCTTTGTGTTGTTATTTGTTTGCAGAGTTAAATGTGAATGCTGTTTGGTATTATATGTGTGCATCCACCATTCTTCCGATCTCATTACCACACTTAATGTACTCCAGGCTTTACCTAGGTAATAAAAATCTCACTTTTCTTATTAGTGCTTTGGCCTTTTTATACTTTTCTTTTATTTGCTCTGTCAGTTTATAGTCTACTTGCCCTTTCTTTGTCAAGGAATTATAATAGGTTTCTGTAACTACAATAGTTCGCACTTTGAAATGTCTACAATCTCAGTCCATAAAGACTTTAAGCTAATCTAGATTTTACCTGATCCTAATAACTAGCAGCAGTATGTGGATATAATAAAGATGCATATAGTTAGTAAAATATGTCTCCTGCTTCTTGCATCATACCTTACTTCTGGAAATATCACAAATGTCAGAGGATAGGAAGAGATATAAATGCTTTGGTAACTTAAAATAAACTTGCTTCACAATTAACTGAGACCCTACAAGTCCCGTTTTGCAATGTATCCCTATGTCAAGGATTTATGTCTCCATATTTCTTTGGAAAGAGCTAGTGTAATCACTTACAGAATCACAAAATCAGTAAGGTTGGAAGGGACCTCTGGAGATCATCTAGTCMAACCTCCCTGCTCAAGCAGGGTCACCTAGAGCATGTTAGACAGGGTTGCAAACTTAAAAAGGAGTGAAATAGAATTTGTACTGAAATTGGTACAGACACCCATATAATGAGAAAAAGAAAGCTATTTAAAGATGTAGGTTTGTGTCAGAAAAACTATGGTATTTTAAAGAACATGAAAGCGCTATATAGATACGCTGTATCAGTCTTTGGTGTTATACAGCTGAAGTTTGAGATCACTATATTGAGTCTTTCATGTTAGTACTGTTATTAATTTCAACACTATTTCAGTAATGCTGCTCAAAATCTATTTTTCATATTTCTGCTATTTTGTACAGTCTCTGGGAGAAGTATTCCACGGAGTTTTTGTGTTATCTTTGCTGCAAAAATGTTCTGCCATAAGTTTTACTGATTTCTAGATTGCAAAGATTTCTGCAATGTTATTTTAAAACTCTTTCTAATGAAGCTTCAAAATGTTGAGTTTCAAAAGCATATTTTAGGTAAAGTTGTCACAAAGTGTGAAAAGGGTACAGTAATGAAGCAATAATTAATAGGAGCACAGGTAACAACATTGTTTCCTGAAAAATAAATGTAAGACAAAATATTGCAAGTATTTGCATGAAGCCCTTGTCTTGCAAAATGCAGGAGAGGCAGAGATATTTTCCTACTCTGTGTATGCTCTTTAAGCAATGACTAGCTGTTTATTTTCTTTCTCTACCACTATTTCCTAAGCTAACCAGTTACAGTAATCATCACTTGCTATTCTAGAGATGGAACAGCAAGATCTCTCACTTTAGAGACAAGCATGTGGCATTTTGTTTCTGAAACTGTGTTTTTTTCCACTTCACCTCTTTCAAAATATACCTATGTTAATTGTTGTGTCTAAACTTATTGATGCTTTCTTTTGTACAGGTCACTGATCACACATTACTTATTTATTTCTCCAATATATTCCTAGCAGCAGTCTTTGCCTCTCTCCAGTCTCCCCTCCCTCATCTCTCCTTTTTTTCTTTAAGGATAGTCTTAATTTGCTGCCAGCCTTGTTTTTTAACACCCAGTAAAAACTAATACGTCTCTTGAGCACTTGTCTGAAGCATGGTCTGAATTAAATCCAGTTGAAGATTTCATTTGCCTTTCCCTGTAGTCTGAATACCCAGTGCATCCTATTGCATTCTTTTAATAAAAAGAAAGGTTATCAGATGTATTTTTTATTCTTATTTTCTTCTGGGCCTATTTGCACATCTTTATACTTCAGGATCTTTGCCTGTACTACTTTGTAGATTTTAAGTGTCCTTAATTACCTTGAACTTAAGATGCTTTTTAGGAGGTTTACTGTGCTCTTTTGCAAGGTGCAACTTCACATTAGTGGAGGTCATAACGGTGGAACTAACCTTGCTGGCTAAACATCTCCTGGTGGAGCCGCCCATGCACTGTGCAGATGGTGCAATGAGGGAGACAGACCRTAATCTCGAGAGACGTTAGAGTATGTCTGTAATGCGAAATGCACTGCTGTGAAGAAACCCCTGAGCTCTGAATGAAATGGTTTTGGAACTGGAAACGTTATGTCATGTGTGAGGTAATTGAGGACCCAGGCTTGGCACTACTGGATATCATGTGGATATATTAGTACTCTTGGCACTGGTTCAGTCACCTCTAACATAACACTGCTATGAAACATCTGTTCTTAATTTTCTATCCATTTTTAATCTGCAGGATTAATACTGTATGCTGAAGAACTGCTGTGTAAACAGTGTTTAATAAAATTGGGAGGGTTATCTGGATTAGTGCAACTGGATGTGTGCTTTATGACATTAAATGACATTTGTGGGAAGCATACTTTCCTCTATAATAAACTGCCAAACCACAGTATCTTATTATGATTGACTTCAGGATTTAGGCTGTTAAGAGTCACTCTGCAACGACATGCCTCTGTCCCACCGCAGCTGCTTTGTGAGGCTGCTGCAAGCAGCTGTACAAGCCAAAAGCCAGACCTTTCCCTGGAGGAGGTTGTCTCAGAGTCTSTGGGACTCGGTTCACCAGCCAAGGCTCAGGTTCAAAATCTCCTTCTAATTGTCAGTCCTGCAAATAGTTGTTCAAATAAACATCTTTTTCTTTGTTTTCACGTAAGCAGCAGTAAATTACTGCAGTTGGAGGGCAGCTAGCAATACTGCTGTACAGAATGGATCGATATATTAACTCCAAATGCATTACCTGAATAATTTAGCAACTTTTTGTTTCTAGAAATTGTTTGAGAAAAAATCTCAGTATTTCTGAGTGTAAATAATTATTAGTTAAGCATTTACCAGCTGATTTGTATAAATATGTTTTAGCCTATGGCACTGTGAAATTGTTAGCCATGCTAGTGTACTGTGCAGTCAATCACCTGAGCCAATGTTGTTGATTTGCTTTCAAGTATTTTCAGAAAAATGGGACGATCATTAATATTAGCATGTAATTATAACAATGACATATTGATTTTAATCAGTGTATCATTACGTGGGAATTAATCAATTAATTAATTAATGATTGATTAATATATTGATTATTAATTGATTATCTCTGATAATATTTTGACTAGAATTTATTTTCAGTAAATATGGACAAGATTCTGATCCCAGAAATAATACTGAAGTAAGTACTCTGTTTATGAAACTGTTAACTCTGCATCTATATTAACTTAAGACAGTGGAGCATCTTCATTCTATGCTAGATGAGGGTCTGTCCCATAAGCTCTTTCTTCAGGTGCTTTCGCTGAGATCTGCCATCTGCTTTAGACAGAAGATGTCAGSAACAATTACTATACTGCAGCAAAGTGTTTTCTAAAGTACTCTAGATGAATTTTTTGTTACAGCTAATCATAAAAAGAAATGTGCAGGAGCTAAATTAGAGAGGAATCCAGAAGCAGYATTTTAAATTGTTGGATAATATTGGGATGTTGGCATTTGGGTTGTATGTGTTGGTGCTCACATATTGCAAAACACTGCCATTTACACATACCCAAATTGCACGTATTTTACAAGCTTAACAATAGTTTTCTTTCATGGTTCTACTGACATGAACAAAGTACTTGAGATTTCCTATCACAGCCTGAAGTGCCATCAACAGTTACTCCTGAAAAATACAGCTCTGYGCAGAACAATGGAATACAGTCCAGCTAACTTTCTGTGCGTCTTACGCTTTTTTTCAGTATATGAAGTCACATATATTCTTAAGTTACAGATGTGTAAAAGAACTGGCATGTCTTAATAGAGCCTTGGTTTCAGGCTCTGGAACACTGCCCTTCGTAAAGCGCTGCCGTGGGGCTCAGCTGCGGACCGAAGGGACTGAAGCTGGTGTTTACCAGCCAGCACTTCTTCCTGTAGTGCATACAGTGAGTGTGTTTAGTGGCATATAAAACAGGTATAGATGTACCACAAACCAAAAGGAGGAGGAGAGTGCTTTTATTTTACTTTCTTATACCTTCATTCCCTTTATCTTTTACAACACAGAACAGTTGAAAATGTATTATGATTATTAGTCTGTGAAATTTCAGCTTGACACTGCTTGAGGTAGCAGATTCTAATGATACTTTTCATGACTATATCTAAACTTATCTTTTGGTTAGACAGGATAACTGTTGATAACTATTAGCTTGTAGTGATACCTATGTTCTTGATGATGACCACCTCCCCCAAAATTATATATTTGCGTTCCAGCACTTCAATTTTACATATTCATRCCTTAAAAATATTATTAATATATGTACGAAGCTCTAAAACCGAGTATGGCTCATAGCAAAATAATACATAATTTTGTATTCAAAAGCATTTAATTCTTCAACTGTTAATCTTTAGTGCAATGATCTAACACAATTCTCTACTCTACATGATCAAAATTTTGTTTGGTAGAGGCTCCCAGACGTCATCTCTGTGTAGCTATGTCTGTTACTGTCACATAGCAGCACATASAGCAGTGCATTCACTGATATTGTAGAAATGGCTGGGCTCACAAAACTTGCCTGCCTGGTGATTTTATACAAGCATTCCTTCACTGTTTGATCTGATGACTTTCAGCTATGCCCTGGAACTTAGTGCTTGCATTAGATCTTCTGGTGCAGCTTTTATCACCTTTTATCGGCATCTCCCAAACCAACTTGAATGTTTCATCAGCTCTATTATTTTCTGCGGCTTTATTTAGTGCTACTAATCAGGCTGGCTCTTTAAGATCTAGAAGTGTCTTGTCAACCTGATTTATTCTTTAGATCAGTTGTCTTGTGGATGGTTTCAGCTGGACTTAGATAATGAGGGTTTTTTTGTTTGTTTGTTTTCATTATTCGATTCATTAAATGTTACCARTGCTTAGTGGATAGAGAGCTGGGGCTGTGTCAATACACCTTAAAAGTACAGATTTCTACAACAAGCAAGATATTTCCAAATACATTCCTATTTGCCTGTAGTATGACTTTTTTCTTGAGATATTTGCCTTTTCTTTATTTCTTTCCATTTTGTTTTTTTTTTCCTGTTGATTTCTGAAAATAGTTTAAATGATTTTTAGGATAAAGGCCACACAATTTTTGAAAGGTAGGYTCACTCTCAGGATCGTTCCTTTAAAGATGGTCATATTTTTGCTTTTTTCTCCAAGTGGGACATCATTATCTAATAGAAATAGATGACTAGCTGACATGGGGAAAGATCTATTAGATTGTCATTCAGTGGTGTTCAAATATTTTAAACAAGGATTCAGCATCTGTTTGGTCAAGTCCCAAATCTGATGCAGTAAACTTGGAACCAGTTAGTTGTATCGTCTCTCATTCATCTCGTAAGACTCATAAGTCTTTTGGAGCTCAGTGCTCAAGCAACATATATTGAAGTTTAAGATTAATTCTCTTTTTCTGAGTGTCTTTATTCATCTCTTCAATCATCCAAAGATGTCCAGAGATACATTCTGAGCCTCCATTTATAAGATTGATGTGGTTATCTGGTAAATGCATCATTTGTGCATTTAGCGGGCAGTTAAATAGCATGCATAGTTCAGCCTATAATGCAAAAAAGTCCAGGGAGTCATAGCACGGTTAAAATTCAGGTGTAGCATCCTGTCCCCTTCCCTTGACGCCCATATTCCAGAATAACTTCCATCATGGCAATGTAAGCTTTTCAAAAYGCTGTTAGGTTTCCATTACTGCTCTCTCTGAGGAAACTAAGGCACACTTTGAGTTTCATGAAAATGAGTAATTACAGAAGACTGCATCAAAATGACCTTGGCAGATGTCAACATCAGAATTGCTGATGCATTTAAGTGCCTTTTCTAAGTGGGAGTCATCAACTATGCAATTATCTAGCAGTCGAGGAAGAATTTTTTTCATGTTAAGTGAATGATATAGGACTTACAGAGCTTCACTATACCGTTACAAGGATATCTTGCCATAAATCCTCAAACAGATCCCTTCTGCACATGTTTTTTTCCAACTTTCATCTTGGAATTTTTATCAAAAGTACAGAGAAGATAAAAGTTATGACATTCTGTCATTCTGACAATAATGTTTTGAAATACAGCAAAGACAGAAGCTACTGAAGGTATAAACCTTCATAACCTGCTTATTTTTTGAAAACTGCACAAAAGCACCAGCATCATGTAAATGAGAATAATTAATCAGTTTTTATATATAAAAGGTGTTGGGCCTTTTTTGTATCTATTTAGGGAAATCTACTTACATGGAAAAATAATCTTATATAAAACAGAGCACCTACTAATTAATAAATCTGCCTGAATCAAATTCAATCACCTTAAATGGYCTGGGTCACCATTCTGGATTATAGGCTACCTGTCAATGTAGTAACAAATATCAGGTTTATTAGAACGACATGTTCAGGGTACCATTTTAATGAAATATGCAAATATACAGAATAGACAATTTTGGAGGATGGATGCAAAGTTCTGTCTTGTTTGGGAGTGCCTTCCATTTGTCTCGAGAGCTTCAGAAGTCACTTTTTTGTTTCACAGTTAGAGACGGATTAACTTTAAAATATTTTGCAGTTGGTCTTCATTTGATAAAACATGAAAAATTGTACATTCATCCTAATGCATTTAGGCCTATTTCATCCATAAATCATGATAGAAATCTCACAAGAGTAGGCTTACCTAGGTTTTTAAATATGTCTTGATTTGTCTATGATAAGGATATTTTAAGACTTCACACATCCTTTACTAGGATCCTGCCTGTGTAAAGTATCAAAGTTGGAAGCTTTTAGTATTTTTTTTTATCCTAGTTTTAAAAAACAGGGTTCATTTTTTAAATGTATGTGGATTCATATAAATTATGCATGTTGCCCATTATTAACATTACCACAGGGATAAAAGGTCAGACTGCTCTGAGTGCTCTCCCTATTTTGGCCACAATGGTGTAAATTGAGTGTTATAGCTTTAGCCTAATTTCAGCTAATCAGATATCTGCATTTCACAAGTTAGTGTGCAGTGCACTTTGTCACAAACATCAGTCTTTGACCCAAGGACCAAGGTAGTCACGGCTTGTGAGCCAGGTGAATTAGCAGACCCGTGCAGAATCCCACTCAGCATGTGTCGGCAGAAYAAATAGTTTCCTCTCATGAAAAGGAATATTAATTAATTAGACATCAGAAAATAGCCCCCTAAACTGCTGTTTGCGGTTGTCCTAGCGACCCTACAAAATCACATCACAAGCCATGGTAACAACRTCATGAAACATACGGGAGGCTTTCTGTGAAATTTAGGAGTTTTAAAGCAGCTRACTAAAAATAATTGCTTATGGTCTAAATGTTTACTTTAACTGCTGTGTTTGATGTCTGCCAAGATAAAGGGGTAGACTGCATATGAGAAGAAACTTGGTGCTGGACAGAATATGCACGACCTAGATGTGGATTAGAGATGAGGAACTGGTAGAAATAATGTAGTGCTGCTCTTTGAATTCAGAGGTGTTTTTTGAATTGAGCATGCTGATAAACTTTTCGTGTTTGTGTTTCACAGCACTGTACCCTTTACCTTATAGAACCAAACTGCACAGTTTTAAAGGTGAATATTGCATAATTGGTACTATGATAATTAYAGATAGATATTTATTTGCAGTGTGAATTACTTAATGCTACTTTAGTGAGTAGTTTTCAAGAGAGATTTGAAGTATCTAAAATGAAAAAGTCAACACATCAAGTTAGACTGATTTTACATAGATTTTAGGTCTGATCATCTTCACTCACAGGTACAGGCAAACAAGATATCTTTGATGTCTAAAGTAAGATTAGGTTGACACGTAGCATTGACACTATTCTCAATACTGAAATTCTAAAGATCCCTGAATAAYACCAGGCAAATAAGCAGAAACTGTAAAAAAAGACTAGAGCTATTGGACTTCTTGCTTCTTGCAGTTTTTTTGAAGAGGTCAACAATTGTTGTGCTTAAAAGTAGTCTGGTTGATATGGTTCATTGGATTTCTGCAAGGTTTCTGGAAAAATTCCTCTCTATAGAATTTAAAAATATCTAAGCAGTCATTTCAGGAGAGAGATCCTCATATAGATTAGTCAGTAGTTTAATTGACTAGTCAAACTTTTAAAAATTTAATGAAATGACAGGAACTCTCCTTTCTTACAGTGAGGGAGATCACAGTGCAATTTTGTAGAAGGGGGCTATCCTGGAGCCTGTGCTATTCACAACAGTCATAAATGACCTATGGAAGGAAAATAAGCAGTGAGGTGGGAATATTTGCTGATACTACAAAGTTATTCACAGCAGTAAGGATGAGAGAACACTGAATAATTGCAGAAGGACATTATAAGTGACTAGCTAAAAAAATAGCAAACAAAATTCATTCTACATAAATATAGAATGATGTACACACAAAAAAAWTTTTCTAATTTCACATATGTTAGTAAGGGACTCTGAGATGACTATTACCACCCAGGATTGAGATCTTGTGGCAATAATAATCTCACGAAAATATCATCTCAGTGCTCAATGGCAGTCAGAAAACATTAAATACCAATAATTACTGGAAAAAGGAAAGAAATCAGAGAATATTATTATCCTGCTGACCACACCTTCAGGACTACAACCCAGACAGGTCCTCTTATCTCAAATAGATTATTTTGCAGTTGGAAAGGTTGGACAAGACAGGACAACAAGGCTAGGACCAGAGTAACCAAAAATACTTAATGGCTTCACTTTGAAGAATAACTAAATAGGCTTGAATTCTTCAGCTGGGGAAAAAAAAAAGGGATTTATAAGAGATGTTAATATATAAAATTTTGAATGGCAASAAGAAGTTGGACAGGGGTGGTTTGTTGATTGTCTCTTCCAACTCAAGAATAAGGGGCCATCAAAAGCCAGACTAAATACATGCAAAAGATTTTTCAGTCAGTGGCCAGCACACCTGTGGAACCTGCTGAAAGATAGTGTGCATGAGGGACATCCAAGGGAAGAATAAAGTACTTGGAAGAGAAATATGTTGAGGGTTACTGAACAGACAAAGCACATCAAGCTCAGGAAATAATTAGAGCTAAACATCTTTGAAGCCTTGGAACTGGTGGGAGGGAACTGCTTTGGGCTCCAGAAGGAGAAAAGATATTGGAGTAACCAAACTCTTGGTCCAAATCAGTGCAGCCATTGTTATGTTCTTATGTTCTGAACCGAACTCCTTTGGTATCTAACTTCCTGGGTTTAAGTGTCCTGCATTGCTTCTGAGGATGTGCAAAAGTGCACTGGAACGGAAAAGAGCTAAGTACGTTCATGCATTTCACCTGAACAGTTTATGCTACTAGGCTGTCTGAGAGCATATTTGAAGCATTGATTTAGACTTATGATCTCTACAAAATTCAGTAGTGCCAATGCTGTATTTTAAATTAAAGGTGATACCCTTCTTTTGTACAACTTTAGTGATTACAGCACTAAGTTAGAATGTAGGCGAGCAGGTCCACATTTTTTCTTCTTCCTGGTAGATTCACATCTACCAACACTGGCAGATTTGAAGACAGTAARTGTGATGTGAGATATATTGGACCAACTGTGCACATGAAATTTATCTGGCTATCCTTACTTGCAGTGTTTTGAGAACTCACCATATCTGAGATGTGGAGGAGCAATTTGAATCTCACTGTCGTAGTGAGATTTCCAGATTTCTAGAAGTTTGACCAGGATTGCTTGACCATAGGTCACTTAAAATACACTGGAGAAAGCCAAAAGAATCATGGCATGGAAAAGGAGGGGATATTGATAGCATATCCTGTGTTTCAGCTTCAAAATTCATGTCCCAAATTAAGTATTATGGGCTGATATRAAATATTCACAGATTTGAAGTTAAAACTCAAACAGGATGCCAGACCACACTAATTAATCCATAAGTTATTCTACTCACATAACCATAAAAACTGATTCTTGGCTCTCTTGGGTATAAAGTCCCTGGATCCTCACTCCATTGTTTAAGAAGTCTTCACCATCTCTCCTTTAGTTACATTTTTTGCGCTGTTCAATTAGCTATTTCTCTCTCCCTTTTTTTTTTTTTTAAATCTTATTAGCTCATAACAAATAAGTACCAAAAATAATGGAGTGGACTGAGTGACTAATGCCTGGCTGTCTGGATTCTCAAGATGAATGTATGCAGACTCTCTATCAAGATATTCTCAGCTAACAGGCTTGAAATATACATGAAGGTTTCAACTTTCAGCCCTTAAACTGCAGATAGATTTCCTTTGAGACCAATAGCAGACAAACTTGCTCATCATCTTAGCACTGGGGTCCTAATTTTGGTCACTAAGGAAAAATCCTACTTACTCTTATATTATCGTATTGGCTATAAACAGATCATAATTAGCTCAGTTGCAACACTCCATGACTAGAGAAAATAATGACAATAAAATTCCTGACTCAAAAATAAGAAAAGAATTGATAAGTGTGAGTACTCCATTCTAATATATTGTATGCAGAAAAACAGCATTAGGACAGCATAATGAAGTGAAGTCAGATCCTAGAGTGTTATAACCCTCCACCACTGGCTTTTTTTATTATATTCTGGAAAGAAACCCATCCAAATGTGTGAAACATACCTATGCAGTGAAGAAGTATAGAAAAGTACAGCTAGGCTGAATAGAGATCCRTGCGATCGTATCCTGTAGTACAGACTCCTTTATGTAGAGTGATTGTGGATATTAGACAAACTGTGGCTGAGGAGCTCAGATCGACAGAGATGGGGCAGGGGAGTAAAAGGGAAGGAATTCTAGGGAGAGAAGAGAGAGTTTGTTCAAAAGAGGTGCATACCTGCCCATGCACGTACAGAGCCCAGACGCAGCCTTTCCCCAGCCTGCTCTCCCCAGACAGGACACAGGGATTAGCCCTGAGTCCTTTCTCTTTTTCTCTGGGACAGTTAGGTTTAGAGTAGGTGGAAAGGTGAGCTGCACCCATCCAGCACGTAAACTGGACAGGTGGTTTCACGTGAGGGTATATATATATCTGTGGCCTTGGCCTGGCTACTATTAGGCTGGAGAACAAGACCGGGCAGCTGTTGTTCACTACAGCAGTAGAAAAACTCCCCTGAGTCCTTGCCAATCAGCTGGAGAAAGGCAAGTAAGGCTCCAAAAACCAACCAAGGGCCTGAGGAAGAGGAGGCGGAGGAGGTGGAGGAGGTGTTTGCGATCGCTCTACCAGCAATCCCTAGATAGTTTTCAGGTTGACTAATCTCTTGTATCTTTGTGGTCTTTTCTTACTTATCTATCAAACCATTTTAGTTGCATTCGTTGGTCCTTTTAAAATGAAATGTTGTAACTTATAAAGTGACAGACTCTGCACAGATAATTTTAACTATGTGGTAGGAATCTCTAAAAACAGGATCTCACAATGGAAGAGGAAGCCAACATTAGCTGTTGGCCTACTTGTGAATTTTAGGTTGACCTATAAACTAAATGCTACATTTGAGGAGAAACAAATCAGCTAAACAAGATAATATTATACACTGCATAAAATCTATTTTCTTTAATTCATTCTCTTAAAGAATTAAACAGGAAATTAAAGACCTATCAATTATTCAATTATGCATCATTGCAATGCAATCTTTATTGAAATATAATGAAGGCAAGAAGAGTCATTTATGTCTAGCTATGAAAGACTAAGAACAGGATTTGGAAAGGACACATCAAGAAACAATTCTTAAAACTGCTTGCTACCTTAGTAGTTAAATGTAATATGTGTAAATATACATATATACACATATATACACATTATAATCCTTAAAAGTGCTTATTAAATTGACAGTTCACATGATGTTGTGCCTAAATACTTATATCATACAAAATCATAGTCTACAACTGTTAAAACAGTTTATGACATTAGCAGTTTTAAGTAAAGTGCATATAATAAATACTTAGTGCAATTGAAAAATATTTATGCTGATGGGGCATCCTACTGTTAAAGGATGAGACAATTTTTAACATGAGATACTCAAGAGTACAAGCTGGACTGAAATATCCTGCGAAAGCAACTCAAATCCATTGCTCTGCTCTAACCCCAACACTTCAATAGTTCTTTTAGAAAAGGTGCCAAGTTCTTTTTCTGAAGGTATTAAATGTCATTACAATAGCAGACACAGGCATAAGAGTCATATTTCTGGAACTAATTGAGTGTTAAATGCTATTATGATAATTTTGAGAAAGTATTGATTTGTTAGGTGCCAAGAAGTTTCTCAAGAAAGATTCTGGAATTTAGAGATGTCAGCCTGGACTAACAAAAATTGCAAATGTTTCTTGACCTTTGCAACAGATCAATTTTTAGTTTACTTTGTTAGAGACATGCATGAAGATAATGTTGCTGAGTAAATGCCATTAAATATGCTTAAGCAATTATCTGTAAATATTTTTGAATTGATTATGTGAGTCTGTACCAATTTGGAAAAGCCATAACATTTTTTAATGTAGCAAGATGATCAGCTAAATTATGGGGGCTGTGCTAACAACAGAGCTTGAGTTTACAGAGACTTCTGAAAAGTGTTTTTGTTCTTTATCTTTGGTCTTTAATACTGATCCTTCTGAAGAGAAACAGAACAGTAGAAGATTAGTCTGTTGTTGAGATACATGACAAAATGCTAGAGATCTCTGTTTAGTTGTGGGTTTGGCAGAAACTTTGTGACCACTTAATCACTCTGTGCCTCCGTTTCCCGGCTCTGTACCTCTCCTGCTCCTTAATATGTCTCGTCCTCTGGGGAAAACCCTAATACATTTTCTGAACTCCTACTCTTGACTAAGAATTCTGTATGCTCTTATAATGTAACACCTTTTGGATGATCATAGCTTTGTCTGGAACTTGGATTCAAGTCTGTGTCAGTTTTGATTTTAATCTGGGTATTTAGGTAACCCATGTAGAAACTTGATAACAACTGGCTGATCTGCATTTTTTTTTCTCCATTGCCACACTACAGGTGTTTTCTGTACAAAAACAGTGTGACACTGTTTATGTCTAATTCTTCCACAGGGATAGTATCATCTTTTTGCTCCTGCCTTAAGCTTTACTCTGGGTATTTAGGTGACAATGATGGCATATTTTACTCAGTGAGATCATAAGAATAATTGCAAATTTATTTGGTTTCAGTACCTTGCAGAAAATGAGAAGGTGAGCTGTGGTTGATAAGACGGACTGGGTCCTTTTAACAACCTTTTGTGCCAAAGAAGAACCATCAAGAACAGGTTATGAAAAATCATAGAAATAGAGCAAAAAAGAGACATACTCGGCCAACACCACAAGCAATATATCTGTTGCCTTTTCCATTAATCAAATTCTTCTCAATTCTTCTAATTCTCTAAAGTGCAATATAGTATAAATAGTGATTTATTTCTCATTGGCAATATATTAACTATGGACATATCAATTTAATTTCTGGCTATTATGTAGGGCCTTGTCATGACTCCATAGGAGAAGTTCAATTTTGCATTTAAATCAGATATCGAACATCTTTGTTTTCTTTGAGAAATACCAGATATTCTTCACAAAATTACAACATTTATTCTTTGGGCACAGAGTTGGTGACTGAAGTCATTAATTAACTTCTGTTAATTAAATACTGGTCTCCTTAGGAAATTTCACATCTGTGCCCATCCTTTCTTTGTCAGTACTGGTAATAAAGTAACAAGGATTCTTTCTACATAGCTGTAGAGTTAAAATGGATTGAAATCTCTTTGAAGAAACTAAAAGTTACAATCAAATTAGCTTATTAATGTTTTTTATTGTATTTATGGTAATTGCATAGGCAATGGATATTCTGAACAACAGTTCAGCAAATTGTTAAATGAGATCACTGTGACACCGGTGGTAACAAAAACAATTACTTGACTCCCCTCTAAAAAAGGAGATGGCCCTGCAGGGAGGCATTCCTTGGGGTGGATTGACTGCAGAGTCTCTCAGCTTAATACGGGAAGAGGGAGCCTGGCAAATTAAGGATCGGGTTCACTTCACTTTTCTCTGATTACGCAGCCCAGCTTGTGCATCAGGCACAGTCTACCCACTTTGTGCTGACCAAATACACCTGCAAATCTGTCCTTAAAATAAGTTGCAATAATAAACAAGATTTATTTTTAATATGTTGTGTTTTCAAGTAACTAGGGATAGCATATAATAGCACTCATTTTGAATTTGTTTTTATTTCTTCATAGGAAGGAAAAAAGTGCATAGAGTATGTATCAATAATTTACGATGTAAAATTTTACAGAAATCTTGCAATTACTTCCATAGTAAGGATTCAAGGCTTCCAAATTAAAGTTAATTTACCCTTACAAGAATTTTAATCATTTTAAAATCAGAAGTATGAGAATAAAGCAACTGCACAGTCTTAATTTGGTCCAGCAATGATACCTCCTGAGAAAAAWTTATCTATATAATAAAAAATATGCCATTAAAAACTAGCTAAATCCAGTCTGGGACTTCAAAATTTAAAGTATTTTTCATGACCATATGGTTATTAACTCATGTCACTATAAGGCTGAGATAAGGTTATTGCATGTAGCATCTTAATATATATTTTATCTGGGAGCTATATACATAATTCATATTTATTAAAATAGTTTATTAATATGTCCAAGGTGAGTCGTTGACCCTGAAACCCATCATTTTAAGCTTTCTAGCTGAAGCTAATAGGACTGCTCATCTGGTGCTCTTAATGTATCAAATGTTACGAAGTTCGGGGTTAACACATCAAGTGTGCAAAGGGATTTTCTCTTTCCCTCTCCATCTAACTGTCCCAAACTCTTTATCAATGGAGACATATCAATTTATCTAATGTAGATAAAAAGGGCAAGACAGAAAGGACAAGGCCTATCAGGTCAAGGTAGAACCTACTATTGAGAAATAMAATCTATTGCTGTATTTAGAATCATAGAATCAGTAAGGTTGGAAGGGACTTCTGGAGATCATCTAGTCCAACCTGCCTGCTCAAACAAGGTCACCCAGAGCATGGTAGACAGGGTTGCATCCATGCGRGCCTTGAAGATCTCCAGAGAAGGAGACTCCACAACCTCTCTGGGCAAAAAACTCCAGTGCTCTGTCACTCTCAAAGTGAAGAAATTCCCCCTCACGTTCAGGTGAAACTTCCTGTGCTTCAGTTTCTGCCCATTGCCTCTTGTCTTGTCACATGGGACAACTGRAAAGAGTTTGTCCCCATCCCCTTGACACCCTCCCTTCAGGTACTTACAGACATTGATGAACTCAGTCTTCTCTTCTCCAGGCTAAAATCAGCTCCATCAGCTGTGTCAGAAGCTTCAACCCAGACAGAGGCTCTTATAGCAGATGCTGCCCTACAGGTCTCAGGCTGCAAGGAGTGCTTGGATCCTCTCCAGAAGRCCTGGACTAATGGTCCGCCCTCCTGCAAGAGGTGTGCTGTTGTTGACGATTTGTGATTTGTGTCGTCAAGTCAAAGAATTGCGGGATGAGGTCAGTTACTTCTATCTATCTATCTATCTATCTACATATCTATCTAGCTATCTATTTATTTACTTGTAACTATTTTTTGAAAATTACTTATTTTTGTCATGAGGGACTAGAGTTCTCCACAGACAGTCTATCAATATAAGCCACATTGTACAATTGCATATGTAACGATATATTAAAAGAATAGGGTTACATATTCTCTGGTGTAGTTCTGATGCTGAGACCAGGTCCTTTGTCTATARGCAAAGAAACCCCATGGAGAAAAAGTAAAGCTAGGGAGTCACAGAAAGATATTAATGTAATGAATGTTGCCAACCTATATTAACAAGTATTGAGATGGTACTCTATAAAAAGTAATCAATGCCTTTATTGATAGACTAAAAATTAATCTCCGTGATGACTAAAAGGTAGAGGTTTCAATAACACTTGTTAAATGAGAAAATAAAAAATTCATTTTCTAGATTCACAATTCAGAGAATTAAGAATTGCTGAGTTCTTTAGCAGAATATTTTAAAATAAAAYTGCAATTGTATTAAATCATGCTAAATATTTTGAATGGAAGATTCTCTTATTCTATAGGAATATAGGAATAGTCCTCTTATTCTAGGACTATAAAATTGCTCATATACATCCATGTTTGTAGGATTATTTTAAAGGATAAAAAAGATCTATGTAGTTTAGGAGAACGTTTGCCTTTATGATCAAGGAAAATATGATTATAATACAAAGTCCCTTTCAGGCAACAATACTACAAATATAGACTKCAGAGCAAGTGCTGGGAGGATGGATGTACAATTCTGAGTGTATGCAAATATAWAAACATTCATCTTGAAATTTCTGCACTTAATTTTATGCCTGTAATAAAAACACTTCACTCTTATTTTACACTTCACTTTACATGAAGTGTAAAATAAGATTTCTGGAATGGGCCATTACCTCCTTTTAAAGTTCCTAATTTGAATCTTGACACCATTAAAATCATTGGCAAAATTTCAGTGAGTCCAGTGAGCTCAGTGTTTTTGCAGCGTCTGGATGTTTTTTTGGTCAATGTTCTTCAGAGATGTTGTTTAAAACCTGTTCTAGCTTCAGTGGAGCTTTGTACTGGTGAAGCAAGTCTATCACATTCATACCCCCGTGGCAGATCTGAGATTGAAATTTTGGGATACCTGTGACCTTTAAAGCAGGAGCTAGAGGACAGAAAGGCTTCCTAACTTAGCACCAGAAACCAGYGTGAGGCTCCTGAACTGCTCCTTTGGTGCCTATAACCAATGCAAATTTAATCAAGTGATTTTAAATGCCATTTTAAAAATCTAGTTTCACATCCTAAACAAACCACTTGGTTTTGAAACACTTTCTTTCCAATCTTTTTCTAGATGAAAATGAAAGTAATGATATTTAGTGATTAGATATCTATGATATCTAATTCTACAAATTAACCCTTCACCRTTCTCTGATGTCATACCATCAGAGATGACTATTGATGCTGATAGCTGACAGCCTTTAGTATAGCTAATAAAATCATCGTCATCACACTACAGCCTCTGGCTAGATTGTGGAAAAGGCTCTTGCAATAAATGATAGAGAATATAGTTTCAGCTGTCCCCTTTTCTGATGTAAACAACAAATCCTTTTACTGCTGAAAGCAGCTCAGAGGAAATAATAAACTTGACGTATCACATATATTAACTATGTCTCYCACATTTAGGCAGGCAATAACTGAAAAGAAGCAGATTAGAGGGAGAATTTTGATCTCTGCTCCTCCCGTATGGACTGGTGCAGCTAACTCAGTGAGATACCAAATTTTATGAGACAGAGCTGTGAAAGTGCTGCCACTGGGCCAGTTCACAAAGATGAAACCCTTTTTATTAAAACTTCTTGCCCTTTTCTTTCTGAACCTTGGTGGGCATCCTAGACTTTGGAGTCGATGTTAATTTAATCTTGTCAGAGATGTCAGAGAATATTTGATTACTCACATTCATAATTAACAACAAAGGTGTCTAAGAGGGCAATATGTTTTAATTGATGATTCCTGCACTTCAAAAGCAATGGAACTGTCTTTGAAAGGAAATGTGGTATCAAACCCTCCAAAAGTTACATGTTGATAAACCCATTAAGAATGGCAAGGAAATTACCAAAGGCCTGATGCACACGGTGGGGAATGACATGAGTACGCTCAGAGCGCAGGGATCTCCTTCGTCACCAGGTCTGATCCTTGAAACATCCCTGGCCTGACGATGTGGTTGCAGCCATAGGGTTGCTCAGCTGCCCGTTCTCCTTTTCCTGCATCACCCAGTTTGGCAGCCTCCAGCCTTCTAACGATTAATATTGTTTGGAAGTGTGGGAAGCATGGTATGAGCAATGAACATTGAAATCTCCTACATCATGTTCGCAGATGGCAATGAACAAGGCTCATGAAAGATGAAAAGCCAGAAAAGATAACAGGGAAGGAGATTAGGGAAAAACTAGAATATTCAGAAAAAGAGAAAGGAAGACATACGGAGTCTACTTTAGAAATTTTTGCTGTCACAGCTACTTGGGCTATGTCCTAGCTATTTTATGAGGCAGTTAGGCCAACAAAGCCCTAGCAGAGTTGTAGATATACCAGCTCTTGACACTTTAGCATATATTGCTCATTGAAATAAGAGATACCAGCAAAAGCATTTCTTTGCAAATATAACTATATCATTAGGAGGACAGTTTTAGTGGCAGAGCTATGGCAGTAAAATTAAATCAGCTAAACTCTTAAATGCAGACAAGCTCTTAGGTGCAGTGAATTCCATCAGGAAAAATAAGTAGACAGGACTTAGGAGAGGGAGGGAAGATTCAAGAGAAACAGGAATGTGGTATAGATGATTACAAATGATCTTTACAGTTTTTCCCTCATCAGGTATCTTTTGGATTTAAAGTGGCATATAGCATTAGCTCTGAAAAACTAACCCGCCAAGCATGCACTAAAGTGTCTGTCATATGTAAAAAAGAGAAAGTAAACTTGATTTTTGGAAACTATCCTGGAGAAGTAGTTTTTGAGCAAAACAAATAACTGCTTTTGTGCTGTGAATACAGCAAAATATCTAAAAATTGCTGCTGGACTGGCAGCTGGACTTCCCCCTGTGAATTGTCTTTTAAAGAACTAAATATGTAGTATATTTGAKCAGGTAACAGAATTTCTTTTCAAAGAGGAAGAGTCAGTTCTCCATTTGAGATGGATTGGTATGTAACTCATTTTGATATACTGTGACTACTGCACATTGAGGTCTCATATAGGATGCCATCTTCCCTCAGAAACTCTCCCACTCTGTTTTTCCCCATGAGTAAAGATCATCTCTCTTATTACTTTTTTCCTCACCATAATCTTATTATTGGGTAGCTTGAAGGAGAAATATTGACCTGTGCTATAGCATTATGTAGTGAGTGCTCTTCCTCCGAAGCAGCAAACTTTCGTTAGGTGGGAAATTATTGGAATATCTATCTTTTCTGTATGTCTATTCTCTGTAAACCTAGCAGCTGCTGAGCTGAGCTTCTGAGCTTCTGAGCTTCCTCTGCCACTGTCCCCACATAGTTAATCCTCCATTTATTTTTTCATTCAAAATAATTTTACCTGGGCCCTTCTCGGCAAAAATCTCACAATTTTGCATGGAGTGCTATACCAAAGCTATCATACTCACATACTAGAAACAGGGAAAGGAGGCCTAGAAAATGTATTATGTTAGAATGGGAAAGCTGATTGCATGACCATGGAGAACATCAAGCAGCGAAGAGAGAGATGGTTCAATGAGTGTGAGGTGATATGTGAAGAGTTTATTCATTCTTTACACTTCTGCCACTCAGGTCCAGTAGTAATAACACAGACAATATAATGTGTCTGTGGTACATTGTTTCACAAGGCTGATATCAGTTATTATAACTCAGCAGTTTTAAGCCTTTCTGCCCCACAGTCTGCTTTTCCACATCGTTCCCTCTATTCATGTGAATACTTCTTTTAGTAATAAGGCAATCAGCACTTGCAGGTTAAAAGCACGTTAGCTTTCCCCTCCAAAATGCACTTTTATCTTTCCCAATGCTCTCTCCAGAAAAACCAGTAGACACTATTTGTTATAGTGATTCTGGTTTTTGTACATCTCCAGGAACAACAAATAAGATGAGATCATCAAAATGCTTGCCACCTGAAAAGAAATGCATCTTTGTAAAAGAAATCTCCCCAAAATGCTCTTCATAGAGGCACTCCACACAGAAATTGTTGCATGAAATGAACAAACAGAATTCCCTGTGGGTAAGATAGCTCAGGATAATTGAGATCTGACACATACTGCATATCTCTAAAAATAATTTAATCAYAGTCTGATCAAAGTTTCATAAAACAGATAGTGCTTTACATTTGCTCGAGGCTTGTGACAGTTAATTATAATTTTGATTACACCACCATGCTTTAGGCTTCTTTATATGTCTGAAGGATTCCTCCTCTTATTAGAAAGAAGTATACTGTAGTTTACTTTTATTTTCCTCTGATGAATTGCCCCTAAGGGACAGATACCTGGTGTCTACTCATTTGGGTGCATATGTTCAGTAATGACTTTGAATGACAAACACACTGTAAATAAATTTTTTATTTTAACTGTSTTGCATCATTTATAGACTGATTATATGTGCTTAGTCAAAATATATACAAATAAGACAGCTGTGCTCTAGTTTTGTTTTACCAAACCTAGCAAGTGTTTTATTTGCAATAAAGAAACTGAAGGGCCATCAAAGTTGTATATAGCCATCTGCTTCTGAAATTAGCTTCATGTGAGGGATTTAAGYCTTGGTGATGCTATTCTGTGCAGGAAACAGAGAATGCTCTCTTTTTAAAAAGTATGCAGGTGAGTATAGAGTGTGTACAGTATTAACAACGCATAGCTTACGCCCATGCGTCCTCATATCAACTTGTGAGCTCCGCTTTTTACATGGCACAGATATAAGTTGAGGCTTTTGTATAAAAATAAATTATACCGCTAGTCTTCGACTGTGCTTAAAAAAGTGCTGACTTTCTGGTTGTTGTGATCAGAAGCCTACTGCAGAATATGACATACAGCATATGGGATAATAATGGCATAAAACACAGTGCCATTAAAGGCTGATAGATGAGGGATCAGGTGTCAGGGAAAGCCAATGGCACCAACTGTGGTATCTGCTATACCAAAATTTTACTGCTGTAGCACCAGCTCCCGCTTGCTAAACCATTAAAGTCCCTTCTAATAAAGCATTTAAGCAAGTCCAATGAAAGAAAATGGGACAGGGTTGTAGATTTTATTCCGAACCTTCTGATATTTGGGGCAAGATTCACTACAGAGACTTAGATTCTTAAAGTGACATTTTGGCTACTAAGCCCAACATTAGGCATCACTGGCATTCACAAAATCCCCTTTCAGCTGCTGCTTTTCTTTTGTGATGCCCGTGTGCCTCAACACTGAATTTTCTGCCAGGACACGTATAGAGCTGCCTAAATCTTTAATTACCTGGCTTTTACTCTATTCTTAGTTTGTGAGCTATTTAAAAATAAGACATTTTCTCATTTTATCTATCCTGGACTGCCTAAGCCAGGAGGTGTGATCAGAGTTTACTGTATGTGTGCTTGTGATTTCAAGCCTTGGGAAGGAATGACTAAGAGACAGAAAGAGAGCTGAAAATGTAGGGAAGGAAAGGGGTGAACTGAGCRAGGACAGATATGCCTCTCTCCAAAGACCATGGTAAGATTATTTGTGTGCACCACAGGACAGGCAGGCTAAAACCCCTGCTTTGAAACACAGGCTTCAGTTTCGGCATGCCACCCCTGAGAACACCCTCGTAGGAGACAGATGGGTATCCTGGGAGAGAGCTGTAGTTCATTTTTTTTTTAATTGAAGTTGGTTTCTATTGTATAAAGTACATACATTTCACTGGGTGACGAGAGGCTATCGCAACTCATTAGCTAGGGAAAGGAGCTAATGCCACAATGCAAACCAATTAGTTGTTAGCCAGGACATTGAACTGGGTGTCCTAAATTCAAGACCTTCCCCGATGACTGCTTACACAAACAGGAGCAGCTTGAACAGAAGAGAACAGCGCTGTACCTCAGCTACCTAGGGATGATATATTTAGAAAAGGTCTGACCTTGGGATGAGAAGAGAAGCTGTTGGATCCTGACTCTCTCACTGATGAGAAAAATGATGCCTTAGATAGTGCAGCGCATTTCTTTGTCARTGGCTGGGTTATGTGGCAGATTCTAGGAAACTCTGGGATTTTGTAAAATCCAGGGTGCTAGTTTTATGCATTATTGTCTAGAGAGTACATCAGATATTTTTTGCTGGAAGCCATTTACTTTTCAAAAGTATGTCCTTCTGTGAAATTTTCAAAACTTCTGTAGTTCTTCTAGAAATACATAAGATTTAACCAATATTAAGTATGTAGGGTCCTAGGATCACACCAGCACAGAAAAATTCTGGTGTTTATTGCCACATCTTCTATAGAACACATGTATAATAAACCAGAGTTGGAATTATCTCCTAAATAATCTGGGAAATGGGGAAACAGTCCTAAAATCTGCTCCTGTTTACTTTTAGCAGTCACAAAAGGCAACAGTTTCCAGGAAGAAGACAGGGAAGAGTGTGGCAGGAGGCTGTCAGGAATCTTTAACAGATGGAAATGATGAGGAAGTTGCTTGGGATATGCATTATACAACGTATTGTTTGACAGTTTCCAGGAGAGATAAAAGGTGGCTGTTAGACATCAATGTTACAGACTGTAAGAAAATAATTTAGGTAGCCCTAAACAAAGTGTGGTAGTTAAGAAAGTTTTTTTGTTTGAAAACTGGGGTAGATCTTCCATACATTATCCATGACAAATCAGTAATGGAGCAGTGAAAATGTGAATGTTAATTGTTCAAATTAAAAGTAGCATCATATGTAGTTCTAATATGAACTGTTAGTCTGATTTCACAGCCAGTACAACCAGTGTTGTACGAAAGGCACTGATCCCACTCACGTCACAGAACAGCCTTCTGGGCAATGCCAGTTAGCACATTTTAGGAAATAAAAGCTTTGTTTAAATTATTAAAGTTATTCCCAAACTATGATGTAAATCATGTGATTTCTCTGTAAATGTGGGTTTGTGGGAAAGAGATCACAACTGCTAATTGTGGGCCTAACATCAACCACTACGTCACTGGCCTGAGTGACTTGTYGTTTTGTCAGTATTGATGTTGCTTCTTGAAGATCTCAGTGGAAATTTACTCAGTCATCTTATAATACGGCTATTATTAGATCTCAGTGCATTACAAATAACTGGTCTTTGGTTACCTTTCAATTCTCCAGAAGGTCTACAGGCCCAGATAAACTAGTCATAGTGTCAAACTCCTCTTGCATTTTCTGCATTCTCATCAAGTGACTGGGACAGCAATTTCCCTTTTCTCTCTTATAATCACCTTATATTTGTACTATACAATATATACCTTATATATATCAGGAGCAATAGTAATTGAAGGATCCTCTGGTATTTTTACATTATCATTCTTTACAGCTTTGTCTGGGSTACAATGACATATTTCTTTCTTATACTCAACACTTCTTGTGGAGTAGCCARAACACATTATAGCCAGTTTTGTCATGCACTAATTTATACTCACTTCCGGCTGATTCAGGAGATCCAATTATAATCAGACTAATTGCCCCAGGGGTCTGGCAACATATCCTGCACGCTGGACTTGCATCTTCCCATCCATCTTTGCCTTAAAACATTATGGGAGAATAGTCTGTTTCTGTGCAGCCATAAAAACTGTCAGCTTCTCTTCTCAATCCTCCTTTGACAGCTCACTTGTGATTAGCCACCATCTCGTTGTGATTTTTTCTAAAAATCCATGTAGTTCTTTCTCCATCAGTTTACATCCATGTATATTTTCTTATTATTTGTCTACAGGCGACTTGTTCTGACTAGGAGTCTTTTCCTCATTTAGTTTCAGAACTGGATCCAAGGTCTTCTGTCTCACACACTTTGCTATACAATTACATACTTTTGTTCTACATCATCCTCGATTGCTATCCGACCCCTTCCTTATTTCTGTTCCTAGCTTGCTGTCTGAATATCTTACAGCAAATAGAACTGGATGGGATAGTGGGCTCCTGGGATCAGACAATACATTTATTGTCTTAAATGTGTTTTGCTAGTTCAACTTTGCTTCCAGAGACTCTATAACTCCTAAAGCACTCTCCCTCAAATCTTTCCCTGCTTCATCATGAACTTTTTACTTTGCAAGCACTCTTAAATGCTTTCAGTGTCCAAATGTACCTTCTGTTACTTCCTTTTCTGTTTCTGCTGCTATAACATTTGCACAGCTCCTTTGAGTACCTTAAGATATGTGCACGGTTCAACCTGAAGGTTATTCTTTTGTCTTTCAAAACTGGATAAAAACTTAACCTGTGAATAAATTTAAATTTCACACTGGCATCATAATTTCAGGCTGTCTACATAAAAGGTGTGAGGTAAGCTTCCCATTAATAGTCATTAGGTAGCCTTCCTTTGAATGTCTCAGCACTGTATACAGCTGAAAAAGAGATAACAACAAAGAACCAGAATGGCAAGGAATCAGCTTGGGAGATTCTATACTTTTATCTTCCTTTATGTGACATTTTACCATTACACTCAAAGTACCCTTGCTATTTCAAATAAAATCCACAATCACTCAAAAGATCTTCATCATTTCAGGCATTTTTAAAATTCAATCATATGACGCTCTAATATGTATTTTTATATAATCTATCCAACATACACAAAAGATTTTTTTCACTTTCTTCAATATAGCTTTGTCACTATGAAATAATTCTCCTTTGTTTCTCACTCTCTGACAACATTTAACCTCTTTTCTCATCTTGAAAAACACCATTATTTTCAAAACTGAGATGACTTTTCATTGATCATTCTCATAAACATCTTCCAGATGATACACAGATAATTTATATTTAATCTTTCAGTTTCCACTGTGTCCTTTCCTATGGTCTAATGAGCATTCCTTCTCTCCTGTTCACTCTGCTGAAGGATTGCAGGAGCTCTTCTTAAAGGAGCACTTGAGCACTTTCAAAAAATTAGTCACTATATTCTCCGCAGCCTTCTGAATCAAATGCCTGAAAAATAGCCAAAGATCACTTCCAAATATGACTGATTCTCGATATTTAGTTTTGCTTCTCAAGTTTTGTCATGTTATAATATGAAGTTCTATTTTTTTTTCTTGCTCAGACATAATTACTGACCTGCTGCCTTTCCCTTTCTTTTCCATCTTATATTTCAGCCATTGGATCTTCCTACTGATGACTCTTTGATGACTGGTTTATTTATTTCTCCTAGCATTCTTCATTACTCTTTTACAGTCAGGTCTGCACCCTAGGAAAAGTCTTACTAATTTATTATTTTTAACAGTCATCCTTTCAGGAAATTTATTAACATTTTTTTTTGATCTGTCTAAATTCTTTGGAGAACAGAGATTGTCCTTCCATTATTTTGTTCAGCATAGCAAGTTCTTCTTTATCAGATTCAGATCTACCATCTTATTTCTTTTACTCTTCCCTCTTATTATTTTGATTCCCAGGGATGACCACTTGCATTTGCAAAAATATTGCTTTGGTAATGTTGCCAGCAGCAACACACATTCTCTTGATGTTTCTATAGTTACTCGATGATGAGATAGTCCCACTTCAGCAACATGATAAAACCTGCCAGGCTAGATATTCAAAGCAACATCTTTATGAACTAGCCATTTTTATTTTATTCTACTTCAGCGTATTGAGAGTGATGGCTCAGGTGTGCAGGATTCTAACTCCTAGACCAAGATCCTTTGGCAGTTTTGTTGTACTCTTAACCTAAAAACTACAGATTTTAGAAGTGTATCACAAATTGCATTGGTCTAAGAAAAGTAACCACAAAGAACTAAATATATCTGACTTCAAGAGCTAAAAGTATAGTTATATTCACTGCAAAACACAAAGTTATGCTATCCAATTTTTAATTTATCAGATTTTTTCTTAAAAAATAATCTACAAAAAGTTGAAATTTATGTACATCAGATTCACTGTTATAGAGCCATTTTTTTTCATGTTCTTCTAAGCAACAACAATTAATATTTAGTCTTTAATCCGTTTGTTCTTCTACTTCTTATTTTTTTAACGATTTCTAAAATCTTTCCTCTATCCTTACTGTATTCTATGAGGCAGATTTAGTAGTTAATGATGTCTGACACTTTTAAGGATAGGGTTCATTATAAAATAATAAAGGTGGAATAACATGGCAGAGGACTGGGTGCATCTGTYGAGAGAGCTGAAACAAGAATTCAGCTAGACGTTCTCACAAACTAAAGCAGGCTGTACTGGCAAAAGGGCTTCGGCAGTCGTTATTCTCCCGAAGCTCTGTGGAAAGCCATTATTTTTTAACATCTTCAAGGCTGAAGCCGGAGACAGCCAGTGTGGGAGGAGTGTGTACGCTGTAGGTGAGCACTGTGCGCAGCAACTGAGAACCGGTGCTGACACAGTCGGGAACATGGTTGCAGAATCAGATTTCCCGGGACTGGATTTCAAAACCCTGAATGTTCGATTACACCTCACCAACTTGAGCAAAGAGACCGAGCATTTATTTAACAAAGGACCAAGGGCTCTCAGCTGGACATGTCCACTAATGAGAAGCTTTTCTGTCTGAGAAGGATACTTTGTTTTCACAAGGCGGCCGAGGCAGTACAACCTGGTTTCAGCGTCATTTACAAAATTGTAGGAGTACAGGACGAACCCAGGTGATTGAGTCATCCAGCATAGAGCATGGATTATTATTTTAGTCCACTGTGAAAAGCCAGAAAACAAAGGCATATCTAAGCTAATAGCTGTGCACCGATATTACCCTGCCCTGCGAAAAACTGGCTGCACGATCTGTGTTTCACCGTACTCCTGTATGATGAGCTGTGATATGACYTTTTCTCAGTGAAAAGGAAAAGCCCATGTGTGTTCAAGACAGCCAGGAAGAAATTTGTGAAGACAGAGAGCTATCAGCTACTGAGTCTTTTAGCCTGCAGCTCACTGTAAAGCAAAGCTACCAGTCTAAATGAAAGTGAAAACTGGGCTTGACTTTTATGTCTATTTGTGCCTTGTATATGTCATTGGGGAGAAAGAGTTTTATTTATGACTCAAGGATGGTTAGGGTCTTAGCTAATGCTAAGATCCTTGGCAAACCTGGCGATATAGTCAACACGGTAGATAACATCAGGGAATGATATAGTCTCTAAAGAACACCAAGTTTCCAAAGATTATTTCAATTTATACTTTAAATACACCTTTTTATACACTAAGTGCATGTRTTTGTATCACATACTCTGTGTTTTGAAGGGAGCTAGGGGAGTGTTAGTAAGACATGCTGGCACAGTCATTGTAAGGCTGAATTCTGTATTAAAGGTTTTATCGATATATTTCCCTTTCTCTCTCACCTCAAAAAGTCAAAGCCCAATGTTTTTTCCAGAACAAAAGCATTTTCTGGGAATRCTGATTGTGGCAATGGTCTGGTAGGGTTTCTGAGACACAGAGCTCTTTGGTCACTTCTGAACAGGTAGAGAAAGCATTTATATGTGAGACATTGGGAATAGAGAAGATGAAAGGCACAACAACACTTAGAGTGTGAGAAAGTGAGAAGGAGACATACAGTACTTTAAATCAAGAGATTTTTCACTCAGAAAATATATTTTTCAACAATATATGAAACCCTCCTGAAAGTTTAGGCAATATTCTGGAAGGACACAAAACTGAATTTCGAAAGTTTTTGCAACAATGAAATCATCCRTCTTTGGCCTATTCTACCAAAATGTTTTCTAAAGTGTCCTGAAAAGCTGAAAAGTCACGTAATTGTTGGTGGAGCTCTGCTGGTAGATCCAGTGAAGCAGTTGGTTAACCTCCACGGGGACGGGGCTCGRTGCCTTTACAGTTTCATACTGTTTGGTTGTCAAAAACACAAATATTGCTTGGATGTCTATATGCTATTTTAAAAACTGTGTCACAGTCTTCTTGTGTTTCTTCTTACATGGGTATCTCTGTTGTTATCTTAGGAGAAAGGGATTAGACATCTTGTAAAAACAGGAATCTTTACAGTCACAGCTGCCTTTTATTCCTTATGCAACCTTGTAAGTATCAAAATTTTCAGGTCATTTTTCCTCTTTCATTCTCTTATTTTTGAAGAAGAACAACTACTCACAATCCACATTCAGGAGAGTTTCCAAGTCATAACCTGGAGATTCCACCTTAGTTAAACAGTAATGAATTTTTATTTGAATTATAGTACTGTTGGTGGGTAAGTCTCTAAATGAGCCTTAGCATCAGGTAGTAGTTAATTAAGTGAATTGATCGTCCCTCAAAAGAAACTGCATTATCTTAATACAAAATTATGTTAAAGGGGAAGGCAAATTTAGACAATTTGAACAAATTGTAATTATCTACCACTACATACCTCGGGGTATAAGGAAATGATTATTTTTAATGACTTTTCTCCTTTTCAATGATTATTTAGATATTATTTAGTCATTGTTCCTCATAGCATACTGCAAATTATGTTCTTCCACAATGATGACATTATAATTAAGAAAAGAAGTCACATTCATATTATCCTTTGTATATTTTGACAAAGCACAATTAAAAAACTTTCTGCGGGGAACAATAAAACAAATGAAAGAAAATGTCCCACCAAATATTTCCCTTTTGGTATCCCCTGTTAATAT
Source organism: Rhea americana (assembly GCF_003343005.1). NCBI lineage: Eukaryota > Metazoa > Chordata > Aves > Rheiformes > Rheidae > Rhea > Rhea americana. The sequence continues at coordinate 4,401,759 of NW_028186468.1, read as the reverse complement.
TTTTATGAGCCTCTTAAGCTTATCTAAGAGATTTTTAATGCAGCAGGGTATGTTATTAGGCTTGTATTTTTTTGCACAATATCATACATTTCAGTCTTTATCACAGTGGGAACAATAAAATAACAGACCGCAATGCATTAGCATCATAAAGAAAATGTAATAAATGGCTTTATAACTGTAGTAAAAGTTGCATGAGCACCAGCAGCTGTAACAGAGATGTTGCTACAGCAGCATTTTATGACCTAATAGCACTCAGTGGGCTGATAATATTATGTGTGTGTGTGTGTAATGCCAGCAGTTTCCAAGGCCTAGATTTCAATTCAGATAAATAATTGAAAGCACTTTTAGACTTTTCCATAAAATGTTTAATAAGAGATCAAATTCTCCCTCCCTGTAGTGGAAAATTAAATAGTTTTTACAGAGATGTTTTATGATGAAACTCTAAACATTATCTGTAGGAAGAAGGAGTATTGGTTTTATTTTTTTTTTAACATGGTTGTTAGAAATAAAATATGTTTGAAGCAGCTTTTGTTTTCTTTGTTTCAGAATGTTGGTAGTGGAGAATGATACCTGGTTTTGCCCYGGGTTTCCATTTCCTTATACGTGGAAGCAAGGACTATAATAATAAGATTTACTGACATACTTTGAATATGATAGTAATCATGACACAATGTGTCTGCTTTTCTGGAATGAGAAAAGGACGGGAGGGCTGCAGAGTCAGTCTTTGGAAAGTGAAGGGATTGATAATCATATAGCATAAATGTGCAATTCACCTAGGGTTCTCTGCAGCTTTTTTTCAAAAAGTGGTAACTATTTTCCTATCTCCTCCAAAGAGATGAAACATAAAATGACTGCTAGATGAGTGGATGAAAATATTATACAACGTACAGTCTCTGAGATTGTGTTCCCGTATAAAATGTACTCAATAAATATTATCCCATGCTTTTTAAAATAAAATATTTGAACTACTTCTCTTCCTCTTTTTCACAGAGGCATTCTTTATTATAAAAAAGGTGAATGAAAGAGAGGAATATGTTTTATGTTAGCTAGTTTAATGTGGAAAACAAAGACATTTAATAATCTGCACCTTCTGTCCTAATCAGTTCTGAATACAGAGTAATTAGTACAAAATTAGCTGTTATTTGTCAAAGCGCTCTTTGTCTGTCTGTCTTGTTTTCAGTATGCCTTAAGAAAACCTCTCAAACTGGACAGAATGAAAGGGTGGATGTTCTGAGATTCCATTTATTTCTCGCTTGGAAACTCTCTTCTTCCTTTTGCTTTAGTCAAAGGAAAAACCTAGAGTGGGGGAAAATGAAATTTTCAACTATTATTCTTTTGCCTTACCCTCTATCCTCATAGAAGAAGAAGAAGCAGAAAAAGAAAAAAGTCTTGTAGCATATAATAATGGAATTTCTAAGCATAAAATTATCAGGGTCATTTTAAAATAATTTTATGTTTGGATGCTGGAAAGGATGAAAAAGCCTGGGGAAAGGATAACGCCTTGTGAAGCAGGGATTACAGAGAAAGAAGAACAAGAGGACATTCAGAAGTAAAAGAGTAAGGAACTGAAGTATACATGTTGAATTCTTTTGGAATTATTTCTTTAATGTTCTTCTGATTTTTTATATTACAAATGTTATAATGGATCACCTAGATCCTCTTAAAGGACTTCTTTATTATTTTAAATCTAAATGAATTAATATAGTAATAAAAAGAGATGGAAAATCCCTCTTTTTAAATTCATATATATGTAATGAAAAATCCACAGAATTATTTTTGGATGGGTCTAATATGTTTGGTGGGACAAGGTAATTCCTTCATGCTAATCCAATATAAGCAAGTAGRCTTTGATCTCAACATTTAAGTCAATTGAAAGGTTTTTACTGAGACATTCAAACTTCAAACTGAGAYAAAACTTTAATCGGATATCTGCCTTTAGTATTGTGTCTTTGAAAAACTGTGGACCTACTTTGGTRAGAAAAAAAATGGGTCCTATGGCTGCTTTGTTATATGTGTAATAGCAACAACATTAAATGCACAATTAAGCTGTCATTTAGTTTCAGTTATTCTTAATAGAGACACATCTTCTATTGCTGACAGGATATGTGAACAATACTTGGTGAGGCGAAAGAATAGGATCACTTTGATACTTTTGTTCCTGTTGCAAAGAATTTATTTCAGCTACATCTCTACAACAGTATAAACTGCAATGGCTTTGTGTATSGCCGTATTGGTTAAAGAGTCAGAGGGAAGAAATCTCTTTGTTTCACTGGGCTTCTATAAGAAGTTTAGCTATTTCCAAAATCTTTGTTCTTTATGTAATCCAAAAACTGAAATGAATGATCAGGTTGCTCTGACCCTATCACCCTCTCCTGGTGCAGGTGACTTCTTCTCACTCATTGCTTTTTTATCGTATTAATACTACTTCATAGGTGAACGTAATATCAATATTCAGTTTTGCTATCAAGAAGCGAGACTAGTTTTTTATTGTTCTGTAGAAAGGAATGTAGACTGCATCAGTAAAGTGGATAAGCTAAACTGATGTACTCTGCMAGCCAAGTTTATTATTGAACACTGTTTCATGTGAATTTTTACAGTGTGTACAATAGGCCCAGATGGAAGAGGCAAATGGCCGTTTGATTTCTAAGACAGGAAGGAATCATTTGACTCATATCTGTGCTATTGTATTGTAAGATACTCAGTGTAGGAGAAGATAACACAAACCTATAATTTCTGTTGAGCAAGCTGTAAGAACTGAGAACTAATTGTTCATATTTCTTCAACTAATTAAATTGGGTGAACATAGCTTTCACAACTGAAAGCAGGTATTTAGTTTAAATTTTAGAACATTTTAATTATAATGGTTGAAAGGATTTACGGAAGAAGTGGTAAGAGGTATGTTTTCCAGATTAGGGCTCTCAAGTTTTTTAATAAACACTGTATTGTCATCAAAAACTTTTTGTTTAACAGTTAAATATGTAAATAACACCAACTAGGTTAATTTACTTCTCATTAAAGAAATATTCTTATGTTTTCTCAGGGAGCTAGAAGATCTTCTAAAGACACATGCTGTGAGACTGGACAATATATAATTGGAAAAGAAAAAAAGAAAGAAAGAAAGAATTTTCCTTTAGCCACATCTCTTTTGCACTTCCTGGCTTTTGTTCAGTCTGGCTTTGAGTATAATGTATGAATGCAATGCTGTTGGGATATTTGCTTTTCTCATAGATAGCTGTCAATGCTCAGTTCTTTGGGGCCATGCACAGCTTTTCATATTGCTGACCATTGCTAGCCACTTCGGTAATTTCCTGGTAAGCATTATCTTAATGAAGCAGAAATGAACGGTCTTCTGCAACTTTGAGCTTCCTTTGTACGCTAACAGACAGTAGGCTTGGACAAATCGTCCTTGTGTCCCTAGAGAACTCCTATTCCATCAGTACAAAACTGATGCTTGACTTTTTGCTTATTTTCTTCCTGAAATTTGGTTCCTTGCTTCCTTTTTCTGAACCTAACTGTAAATCCAAATATGGTTGCAGCAGCTCACACCTTGTCCAACTGGTCACAGAGGTGGCTTTGCATTCTCTGAAGAGTTGCTTTTAAAGCTGATTTGCTGCTTAAGAAAGAATAAGCTAATCCTGTAAAATGCACGAAAGGCTTGCAGGAAGTATTTTGTCTCCCAAATGAAGTGTTTCGTGTTCTGTATCTCCCCACACAGCTAGGACCCAGCCATAACCTACAGATACAAATGAACCTTTAGCTATCAGCATGATATGAAGTAACACATTAACTTTTTTATCCAGCATCTGCTCTAACTTCTAATTTTCCTTCCAGGTGTTGATTTTGATTTAGAAAGACCCCTATCATTAGTATCTTGGTTTCCTTAGGAACCATCTCAGATTCATTCTCTGTTTATGTTTTATAATAGGTGAAATCAGCTGAGGTGTTTTGCTAGTAGGGCCTGGATGAGGTCTCTGAAAGTACTGAGGGCAGAGTAGTCTTGATAGGAAGTCCTTAAGTCTAGTAAATTATTTTGTTTGTTCTTCTGAGAAGACTTATCTTGATGACCTTTGGACAAGATTTTCTGTAAAACTCTCCTCTATATTTGTGTTTTGTCTAATGAGGCTGATGGTAAAACAGGTGAAGTTCAATTTACGTGCCAAAGACCAGCACAGTATGTATATTTAGATCAGTGCATTTACATTAGATTTAGTAGTGCTTTAGTAGTCAGAGTATTATAGGCTATATGATGTGTTTTTATACTATAGGTTATGTATGTTTTCATTTATATTTTCTTTTTATGTTGTTGATTCTTTTCATACAAAGCAAGGGTATGTGATATTTTTCTGCTGATATTTTCATACTTAAAAATGCCTATGCATGTTATTATGTTGGCTCCATAGAAACTACTACAACTGAAAACACAAAACAGTTTCTCACCTATAAAACTGAAGTTTTGAATGATTTTATATGTTCTTTTGTATGTGTGTATACAGTATATTTCCATTAAATAAAAGTTGCATTCTAATACACACACATAAAGTACAGAGTTAAGCTTATATATTAAAAATTTGTTTTATCATTTCCTAATTCTTTTACTGCCTTCTGTGCAATCTTAACTCTCTCTATATACCTTTCTGGCAAATGACACATAAACTGATTTCTTTTTGATTGAAAAACCTACTCCAGTAGAATATTTGAGCATACTTGATCATAGGGACCAAAGTTAAAATTAAAATGCATGCCTGCACATTTTATGTGCATAGTTTTGCACATCAGAATTATTTATTAAGTATTTCTCCCCTAAAGTTGTATTTTCTGCTTGATTCCCAGATGCCATTGTATATGTTTTGTACTGTCCTGAGAAGACGGTTCCAACACAGCCAGATAGGTGTATTTTCACTCTCATTACTCACTGTCATTATTTCACCAGAGACATGGCCGGAGAGTCCTTGCACCATATGTCCTTGTGCTCACTACATCTAAAATGTCTTTACAGTTTAGCYGGCAGTCTGAACAGAACACACAGTTATAGCTGTTGCAATTTCTTTCTCTGTTCCATGCCCAAATTCACTACCAAGTACCAAGCAGTTCAGAGAATCTGCTTTCACCATGCATATTGCATATATGAATTTAATACACGGTATTATGTATTAATGAGGAGTCAGAATAGTTTTTGTTAAAGGAAGCTGTGCCTAGCAATTTATAACTGAGGTCTGTTTTCATGCTGTAGGGGAAATAAGTATCTGAGTAGAGCAGATCCACTCGATACAGTGTGCCTGAATTTCTGAAAGGTATTTCACAAGGTCACTCACCAAAAGGTCTTAAAGACACTAAGCTGGGTTGGCAAGAAGGGTTAATATTGAATAACTTGTTAAAGGGTAACAAAAGGCAGGAAACATTCTCTCAGCAGAGAAAGGCTGCCGCTGGAGACGGACAGGGAACAGTGTCAGGGCTTGTGATGTTGGGCACATTCGTAAATGATCTGGAAAAAAGGGAAGAAGTGACCAACTGTGCGGATGCTAATAAAGTGAGAAAAAAGTCTGTGTGGAATTGTTGATGTATTTCATGATGCTGAGGGACTAGGCAATAAAATGGCATGTAACTCAGTGTCCACAAACATACATAAAATTCGAGGGTAAAAATCTGTGCAGGGATGGGCACTGCAATTGGAAGCTACCTTCGGTATTTATTTCTGATTGCTCTATGGAAAGATCAGTTCAGTGCTCAGTAACAGTTAACTAAGAAAAAGTTACCATATAGTAGGAGAACAAAAATATCCTGATACTTATAATACTATACATGATCTATGATTACTGTAGATCTGGGATTTGTAAGTGTTCTTAATCATAGTGCTCATTGATGGTGGTCCTTGCACGACCAAAAATGATCTGGTCCAACTAGAAAAGATACAGAGGGAGGTGGTGAAGGTGATGGAAAAGCTTTATAGAGGAATTTTCAGAGATCTTTAGTCTGGAAAAGAAATGACTAAAAGGAGGTATGACTGAGGTCTATAAAATCATGAGCAATATTAGATACAGTTGTTTGGGTACCTTTTATTATGAGAAAGAAGGGTACCCCGTGAAACTATCAGATGGCAGAATAAAAACAAATGAAAAGAAGTATTCCACTCAGTACACAGCCAAACTGCAGTGCCAGCTTATTGTAAAGTGTTGCAAATCTTTGTCTCAGGACAGTGCAGATACTAAAAATATACATGTGTTCAAAAAACCAACGAGACAATGTCRTGGAAGGAAAATCACTTAGGACTCTCAAACAGAAGAGCATCATCTCTGGCTCAGGAAACACAGACTACTGGAAGCTGGGAGGGAAAATCACTGTTTGTATATTTTTTTTAGGTGGCTCTATTGGCAAACATCAGAGAAATGATGTTGGATGAGATAAATCTTTCATCTAAACCCATAGGCGTATTTCTGTGTTCAGTCTGATGGCCTCACACTTACATTAATATTACACTCTGTTATGTATTACTTGGAGGTTATTTATCATTCTTTCCTGCTTTAAAAATTAAGCAATTTGTGTGAACCTACATAACAATTTTTAAAGAGAATGCGATAATTTCCATTTGCTTTGTCTTGTGTGTTTTTATTTTTTACATCAAAGATTTTGTTTTTATTCTARAAGTATATTTTTCTCTATGATTACTATTTGGAGAGATGCTAGTTTACCCTAGCATTAAAAAAATATGATGCATTACARTATCATCTATTTTGTCTAAAATCTGCTAAATTAATTGAGAACTGCTATCACTGAAGCAGAAAATAAGGTTGGAACTGAGTAATGAATGATGCCTGGCTAATGATACTGAAGACCATTAGAGCAAGAGAGACACCGTTTTCTCCAGATAGGCTGACTGGGAAGGGGGGTAGAGTTGGCAGGAGGCTATGAGACTAGACGGTGAGTGAGAAGAATGTTATTCAATGCAGAGAGCAAAAATTCAAGAAAAAAGTTAGAAAGCAAGAGAATCAAAGAAGGTCAAAGAGGTAGAAAATTATGAAGGAGAACAAAACAAGGCTAAAAATCATAAGGTGACATGAATCAGCAGCAAAGGTTTCTCATAGCAATTATTTTAGGAAAGAGGTCATCTGAGCTTTGCCTGCTTTGAACACTCTTTCATTTATGATGCTTTTTCAAACTGTAAAAAAAGTATCATGTAGCTATGTTTTTTGTCTCTGAGTCTGGAATAGCAAGTTTGGAATGTATGTTGACCACACTAAACATTTTAGATACCAGTCTACATATTGTAGCAACATCTCAAAACCATGGCTAAGCCCCTGGATTTCTTTYCTTCTTAAATTATTTCTTTTTTTTTCCTTYTCAAACTGAAAGTTTTGGAATAASTATAAACTAATAAGACTTATTTATCCAAGTGTCTTGATGGCATAGAGTAGACACCTCACTTGGAGAAAACTATCCCCCACTCTGACATGATATAACTGTTTGCAACTGTCCTCTGTGGTGTAACTGAGGTCACAAAATTAAAGTACTGTAGCTTACTTAACTCTCCTATACATCACCCTCTTAATTTTTACATTTTTATGACACTCATTTCTATGCTATTCTGAATGTAAAGATGTGAYGAAAAGCTAAAGGACGTTTGAAATTTTAACTCATTTTAGAACATTAATTTCTCTATATGRGTTTTTATAAGTTTAAAGTTCTGAACTTTCTAGAGACTTTGTGACGAGTTTTGTGTCCTTAGAAAAGCAGATCTGAACTCCTACATCCAGAATGATGTGACAATYTGATGTGAAATAAAGATTTTTTATCCTTGTTTACATCAGGAAAATGTAAACAGATATGTAAGAGTGTCTGTTACAYATCACTCTGTTCTCCCTGACCTCCTTCCCTCAAACAGGGATTATAAACTCTTTGGGCTCTCATCATGCAGGACCAATTTGTTTCCAGTACCATGGCATAAAGCAAATCAGCACTGCAGACATCTTTTGTTTCAAACCTGATGCAGTCACAGCTAAGAAATCTTTGACTAAATCTTTGGCCTAAAATTTGGTGGCTATTTTTCAGTCTCTTTAGTTGGTGTAGCTGTACAGCATCACAAAATGGTTGAGGTTGGAAGGGACCTCTGGGGATCATCTAGTACAACACCTCCCTGCTCGGCAGGGTCACCTAGAGCATGTTAGACAGGGTTACATCCAGGTGGGCCTTGAAGATCTCCAGAGAAGGAGACTCCACAACCTCTCTGGGCAACCTGTGCCAGTGCTCCGTAACTCTCAGAGTGAAGAAATTCCTCCTCACATATGGAGCACGGCAACACTGAAGAAATGCTCCTCGAATGGCCGTCACAGTCTGAYGCTGCCCTTCTTCGTGCAGCTCCTGGGCACAGGGCTCGTGCGTCCATGCACGGCCGTAGGTAGAGCCTCACTGCATCCTTCCTCAGTGAACTGTTGGTTAACTGAGCCGATCTCTGGGTACAAAACTTAATTGTGGGATGGGGTTGGTAGACTGCAGATCTGCTAAGACTGTAACTCATGACTTGTGTTGTTTTGGGCTTTAACCTGTCCGTGCCAATGGGCAGAAGTTTAAAAAGAAGCTGAAGTTAAAAGCTCTATTATGATAAATGCGGAACTCAGTTATGACATGTTACATATATGCAAAGGACCTGACTTAYAATAATGACTCATATTAGCCTTCCGGTGTTCCTGCTTTTAGTTAGTTAAATATTTTAATAATTTAAAATAGTTTTGAAAAGGTAATTATGCTAGCATTAAAGATGTTTCTTCTCACTTCTGTGGATTTTATTCTAGAATAACTAATGAAGTTATTGCCAAAATTACTTTTTGTTTTATATCTGTGAGAATAATGAGAGTAAGACGACTACTAGGTCTTTGACAAAAGGACTCAAGTGCTGGATCAATACTACAAAGAAACAACCATTCTCCTTCCTTATCCATAAAATAGATGAAAATTGTATAACTACCATCATTTGCATTTTTTTGCATACTGCTTTACAGAACTACTAGAAAGTAAGTAAAAGGAACATACATTTGGCATTTTGCTGGAGCAGAAAGCACTGATGTCTAATGACCTGAAATGTACTTTGAGAACCAATAGCTACACACATAAGGATTGACAGAAGCTTAAATGCCTAATAGAAGTGAGACTTGGCTTAAAGTGCATAGAGCATCTTGTCTTTCCAGGGTTATGGATCCAACTTTTTACCTGTAGGGGTTTTGTTTTTATGATTAAYTTTCAACATTCTTTCCTTTCCCTTGCCAGTCAGTGCCACGAAATTAYAGATATGCCTCTGTGTGATAATACCTCATTAATTCTGTTCTGCAACAGAGACTGAGAAAGCATCCTTGTGTGTTTCTCACTTTAGCTGATAATATTGCATTGTGAACAGGATAGGAGGTGGTGAAAAACACTGGCATGACACTGAGTTACCATTCAGGACAAGAGTCTATTACTGGTCAGGGAAAGCAGTCTTGGATTACAGGATGCCTGTTCTCTTTAAGTCTGAAATTAACTGTTGCCAAAAAACTTAACAAAAAAAGCAAGAGGCAGAATTGTTTATGCTTTGTAAAGGCCTCTTTATACCAAAAGTTCATTAAGCTGAAAYGATAGCACCTGCAAGTACTTGAGCCTAATTTACCTTTATACATAATACATTCCTARTATAGCTTTGATTTTATCCTAATTAAAATGTGGGCCAATATCCATGGACATGGACTAGAGGGCTAGTGATACAGAGCAATGAGCTGGAGGCCACTGATGCATGGCATGAAGCTGGAGGCACTGGTGTGAGACATAAGGAAGACAGTTTTATAGAGCAGTCTAAGAGGCTCCAGGGAATGATGATATGCTAGAAAATGTTACTAAACTATTGCAGACTGAAAATTACTAGAGAAAGACAGATGGATGGGACGACCGATAAAGGATAGAAATTTGTAAAATGGCTGGTTTGAGGGAACTGGTAGGCTCAGTCTATCAGAAAAAAAAAGGCAAATGTGGATATTCACTGGAGCAAAAGGCAAGTGCTAGGAATCACCAGAGTATGATACAGGTGAGCTTTCCAAAAGCTTGATTAGCAGAGCACAGCCATTGCTTTGCCTGAGCAGGTCAGCCAAAGCAAACTTTGAAACCTAAATATCATTCAGGTTAGCCAAGAGGTTAAAATACACATTTTGTGTTAGGTCAGAAATGACAGACCAGGGAGAAAAAATTACACTCTATATTCATAAGCAATTGTAGTGTGCTGATCTACGGTGATTCTGATCGCTCCAGTAGGAGACCTCACTTCATCATGGACAAGTCACCGTGAACTGTGAAGACTGTGAAAGCGCTTGGAAGGTATAGATTGAATMTGAGTGTCTGAGTAGATTTGTATGTTGTGTGGCACCCTACTCTTTTGGAGGTCGTGATGCTCCTCCAGAGTGTGTGGTGCCAAAGAACTTTCTGCGTTCAGCTCTGCATCCATGGCAAGAAACTGAGTAACTTACCCTGCAAGSAGCTGCAGGCTACAGCAGCTATTCGCAGCTATTTTGCAGGAAGAACCTGAACTATTCTATTTACACACAGCTTCGCTTTCATGTGGTTCAGATATGTCTACCTTGCATTGAAGACTATGATGTAGATTGACATACAAAAGAGCAAACTACATTTTAGTTACATTCGGTATGATTTATTTTTTAAACCAGCCAAAAGTTGTGTTCAGAATCAAGCAAATCAATAAGTGGTTAATATTCATTCCAGAATATTGGTACAGACATGTTCTTAACTGACTAGGTACACCAGCTTTTTCTATTATCCTGTTAATTTTCTTGTGCTTGTCCTATTATTAGAGTTTATATCAGGAATTAGATTGTTATGTCTTAGAAAAATAACCATTTGTATTTGTAAAGCAGTTTTCAGCTTTGTGAATGTTTCATTGTAACTAATTTTTCTGTTCCTGCAACATCAGAAAACAATCATGTAAAAAATAGATGAAATAAATTGATGAAAGTAATTTGGAACGTGTACTGTAACTTTATATTTGGCTCTTGTTTTCTGTCTCTTTTCTCATAACTGTATCTATGAAATGCTTTTATAAAATTTACTCTGTGTTAACTTTTAGGTTTGGATTCTGGTATGCTTTTTAAGTTTCTGGTTAGGTGGCCGAAAGTTCTAAATTGCTCAGAAAGTAGAAGGTTCCTTGTCTATAAGTGAATGAATGAATGTTAGTGGGGAGATTAATATTATATTATATTATACCTCTCCCTCTAATGTGTGTATTTAAAAAGTATGTCTTTTTTAATACTTGTGTTTATGGGTATGTTGGGAAATTGTACMAGCAGCTAGAGATTCTCCTTGATTAACAGTGTTCTAGAAAAAAAATTAAATTAGGATCCAAACTTATAATTYAATCCTATGATAATCTATTAAATAAGAAACACTATTAAATCAACATGAAATGAAAAAGATTGCAGTTAGCCAAGCAACCATCACTCACCACAGAAGCTAGTGATCCTTGAACTAGGTGAATCAATCTAGTCTGTCGAGGTCAATGAGTTCATACCTTTGGAAATAGGAACAAGTGCGGCAGGAACCTAGCAATAAAATGGGCCTTTTCTTAATAGGAGCTTTAGCTGATTAARGAGGGCGGCCCTTTTGCCGACATATTTATACTAGCATTTGGAGCAAATTAACTGACAGAGATGATCCAAAGAAGAACTATGAAGTAGCAATGCTACAGTACAGTTTTACACTATTAAACTAAAAACAAAGATACAAAAGAGAGCAAATTTTTGTACCTGCCTACAGATGAAGATTTTTTAAACAAGTGCATTCCATACCCTGTTTTATTTTCAGACAAGTTAGGAATAAAGCTGACAAATAAAAACATGAAGTTGAAGGCTTAAAACAGTTTTCCAACACCTGRATAGAAATATACTTCTATTCACCCKTCAAAATTTTGCATCTTTTTTCTCTCACAACTTTGAGCCTTTTTTTGCCTTTCAGCCACAATCACTTCTGTCATTCTTGTATCTATTTCACAAAATAGGATTTACATAACAAACAATTTTGCAGAGATTCAAAATATAAATTAGTTTTTTCTGACCTTACAGTGAAAGAAATTTGAAAGGATTTTGTCATYGTGGCAGGTAAACTCAGCAGGGGTGAAAGTTAAGCTGTGTAGAAAGCACAGCAATCATGCTTTTCATTACAACCCACATATTTTCTCACTGATCATTCTCAGTGCATCATGCAGATGGAAGGCCCATCTTAAATACCCATTGTAGTATTTCCCATATAAGAACATAGTAATTTACAGTCTTTTCAGTTACTCTATAAGATTTTAACAGTGACTGCACCCACTTCTGTAGTCAAATCAACCTGGTTGGATGAAAACATTTGTGGTGATAACAAGCACTGAAGGAAATTACGTTAGTGCCTTTAACCATCAAGAACACWTTCCTGCTCAGTTGAAATACTGGATTGCTGCGTGATTATTTGAAACATGGTTGGAAGAAAGAGACCACTTTAAGGAGAGTCACAAGGAACTGCAAACCCTGCTGTTGTGTATAGAAGGGTAAGAATTACAAATCATACCATCCTGAGCACCAGCAGCCGCCGTGGGCAGCAGCTTGTGCAGCGTCTATGAGAATAGATGGTTTTCATAGGTGAACATGTGCATCTCCAGGAGAGGTGGCAACAAGACAAGAGTTGCAAGAGATAATGTAGAAACTGGGGTAAAAAGATCTGTAATGTGGCTTTTTTGGGGTAGGGTGAGGGGTCACAGCAAGAACTTTTGAGTTTAATACTGTCTAAAAGGGAGTTGAAGCTTCAGMAGAAAAAAAATCTTTTTCTGATGGATCAATTTTTCAATTAGGTAATGTTTTTTTTCCCAAGTTCTTTGCAAGTAAACAGAAATGTATGAAAGATACATGACTTCAATATTAACTTAATTACTCTTGTATAAATTAAACAGAACGAACAAGAAAAAAAATGGCCATATCTCTTCTGAGGATTTTTGGTGGTCCTACATGTCATGAGACTTGCAGTCCAATGAAGTTTGTATAACCTTTGGAAAATACTGCTCTATAATATGCAGTATAGAAGCATGTTATAAATTGGTATGGTAAAAAAGTCAGCAGATTAAGCTTCCTTATAGGTCTCAATTATCAAAAGTAGTTATGATAAGTTAGCCTGTAAAACTGAATTATTTGCTCGTTCAAGTGCAGTAGCCAGTAGGCATAACGTGGAGGCTTGGAAATGTAAACTCTTGGCTGTATGCGCAAAGAGTGRGCAGAACTCGTTATTTTTTTTCGGGTTTTGGGAAAGATGTTTTGAAAAATTGTAGCCGTTATGTGACATCAGAGTTCATGGTAAATGTTATTTGCTTAGAGACTACTGAGACAGCCTCAAAAATATTTAACCTGGAAGAAACATTTGGCTTACCCAGATTTTGTTTACCAGGTTTGGAGGAGAAAAGAAGGCGTGAAGTCTGTGCTTCAAGCAAAGGTGAGACGGCAGTGTAAGTAGAGCCACCTGCTCAGCTAACTAGCATGACTGGTAATATAACTGAGGACACAGCACATGAGCCCTGGGCCGGTCTGTCACTGGAGAGAAGTTTATCACTCCGTGACTCATGGTGCCCTTGACTGCTGATGTACAGAGGGCATACGCTTCACCTGGGTGTGCTGGGTGACTGCAGTGTAGACATACCCAGGAAGAGTACTCTAAAGAGTACTTCAGTAAATATTGAGATTCTGAAGGTGACAAAAGTTGCATCGTTTCAGCTATTATGAAAACAGAAAGGTAGCAGTTCATGAAATACTCTTCTAACTGCAATAAGAGCTTTGACAGAAGGTATTTCTTATGTTGATGGGACTGAACTCTTTCTAGCCGWTCACTGATTTCTGGGAATTAACATTTCTCGTGTTATCCCTTAACTACCATGGCTCTTCTAATCTTAACCTCTGATCTTAATCTTTCTCTACCCTATGGTCTTCAACAAGGCACTTATAAAAACATTCCTCCAGACTGACATTGGTGTGACTGCTTTGAATTTACAGCAGCTCCCGATGACATGCAGATGGCTCTCAGGACAGTTAGTGTGCACGCTGACTCTGTACCTCAAGTACTGCGCRGGAGCATTTGCTGAGACTGTAAGAAAGCTCCAAATAGTGATGGTGGGCTTCTTCCAAGGCAGCTTGCTTAGTAATAAGTACACAAAAAGAACAAAAATGACCTCCTCACTTCATGCTTACCATTCAATACCTATTTAATAGCAGCAGTTTGCTTTACTGTTATGAAAATGTGTAGCTGAAAACCCATTTCTTTGCTGCAACCAGCTGGCAAACGTTTCTAAATGATAATGATATATAAGTATGCTAGAATGTCCTTCTCCAGTATAACTGATTCTGCCCATTCCGTACACACAATGTCTGAACTTTCTTGGTACCTGAACCCTATTTACAATTATTTCCATCAGAAAGGTGCTTTTTTCCTATGAGTTCTTTTGTTTCAGTTTTTATAGAAAAATATTAAACTGTCTTAGGAATACTGAGAAAGAGCTTTGGGAAGTGATGGAGGAGCTAGGCAGAGAGGAACTTTTAATTTGTTACATTAATGACAAATGCATTAAAGTGTAACAAGACCATATGAAGGAATATTTTTATTTGAAAAAAGTGCTACATTATGATAAGGAATAAATGAGGTGAAGAAAGTGGAAGACAGAACTTTACTCATAAATTTACAGTTACAAATAATTGTTTCTATATTTTTAAATGTATTTAATGCACCAAGAATCATGCATAATAAATAAACATAACATAAATACTCAACGTAAATAAAAAGAATCATACATCATGAAACAAAAGAAGAAATAAGTGCACATTTATTCAATTAAGTAGATACAGTTTATGAAATAAATTATAAAATAGGTATAGTACTGTAGTCTTGAGTAACACAAATGTCTTTAAAAATACTCTTTTGTGTCCAGCTGCTATTGATCCTCCGTCTTTTCACCTTCAAGGCCAGCTTTAAGGTCTCATGGGTAGTGACCCTAATTAGGGATAAAATCTGGCCTTTAACAACAACAACAACAACAACAACAAAGAAATCTGTCCTAGTAAAACAAAGCACTTAATAGTTTAGGGACCAGTGATAGTAAGAGTCTCTCAGCTCCAGTGTAAAGCTTCACACATAACCTCTTTCAGCAACGACCAAAAGAAATTACCTTTTGAAGATCCTGTGAAACAAGAAAACTTTCCCAGCCAAGTACCTATATATCTTTAAGAACTCTGGAATGTCTGTCACCCCATCCGCCAATTACTTGTGGTCATGAAATATCACAAGTTGCACATAGATTTTTAGAACATATAGATTATATATCTATATATAKATAGATTTAGATTATATATAGAATTATATATTTTTATATCTTATATATATATCTTATATATATTTAATATATATATTTATATATTCAGATTATATATAGAATATATATAGATTTTTAGAATAGAGARTTACCCAAGAGAATATAGTCTCAACTGATGAGTTATGTAAAATTACTAAGAAAACTCAACAAAAGTAAGAGAGAGGCTGAATTAGTCCACACAAAGATATCTACAGACATCACAGAGAGACTCTTGTTTAGGACTACAGATGCAAGACAACAATTGGGTAGATGAACTTAAAAAGAATTTTTAAGAATTTATTTGGATTGAGCAGAACTCCCATTTTTGCCTTGCTAACAAATTCAGAATTGAAATCTTCATATTATATGCAAAAAACTCTTGTTTTATGATGCTAACTGCTTCAAATTCTCTGCATGTATCTTGCCTTAGTCTATTCCTTAGTTCTTAAAGACAACATGAAAGAGGAAATAACATATTTCTATATTAAAATTATCAATAAGGCTTCTAAAACAGTTATCTGTTCCAAATAGCTGTATCATAAACATTTTTGAAAATGATCAACAGTGAGAGCTTTAGGGAGAGTGACTGGAAAAATATAATGCTGGAATAAAACTGTGAAAAAGATAACAGTCATTGATTGAAACATCAAAGATTTAAAAGTCGAATTTGTAGATAGTAGATCTTACATGTGACAGAAGACCCAGTTAATATTTGAAAATGCACAAATCCTTCCTGTCTCTGGAAGGATTGAGCTATCCTGCTGAATATTTTCTGTTATTTAAAGAAATTTCAGGTAAACTATATTCTGATAGAAAAATATGTTTGCAGTCAGCAGAAATTTTCATTTCACCCTGAAGAAAAGATGGGTACGGTTGATTATGGACGGCTGTGCTTGATTAAGGTAGTTATACAGTCAAAAGTAGTTCAAACTATCAATATTTTTACTACTTTAATAAAATCTGAAATTTTATTTTTATATGATGTTGCTAGGAATAGGAACATTTTTGCATCTCTTTTATCAGCTAATGTTTAAGATAAATTTATAAAAATGGCATATGATGTAACTAACCATAACACACCAACACAGCACATAGGAATTCCTTGTGCTCTCTTGGAAGCTAARAGGATTAAATGTTGTTCTTTTTATTAATAGAAACAGAAAAAAAGACAGAAAGTTACACTGGCTTTTTAATGTTTTTGAATACAGGCCAAGAAAGTTTAAAATTACCCTACAGAAAACAAGGCTTAGCACAAATAAAATAATTAAGCGTACTCATTACTGATTTAGGGCCCATAATTAAGCTTATTTATATCTGACTTAAGGCTTGTAGTTAAGCATACTCATAACTGGCTTTTATTTCAGCAAAAACTGGGTCAGACTCAGAATAACACTAATGGCTCTGTCACACCAGAGTGCTTAAAGGCTGCCTCCTAATTAAAAATCGCCTCTTCTGGGGAGAGCTTGAGCTCTCCTCAGCCGCGCTCCCCGGCAAGGTGCTCTAAGAAATCTCCCCGCAGCAGCTGGGGGTACTGACCCAGCAGGGAGCCTGCGGCAGGGCAGCGAAGGTGCAGGAGCTGCCGTCGGGACCTCTCCTCCCTTCCTTGTCCGGGCCCCGCTCAGTGCCTTCTCGTGCCTCTTCGGCCAGATAATGAAAAGCTGGAGAGAGACACCGATTCAGGTGTGAGTCTCACCCTAAAAAAAAAAAAATATATATATATATATATATATATCATTAAGTCCAAAATTTTCAGGAGTGCCGGCCAGCGGAGGGAGCCTAGTTACTCAAAAAACACTGAGCACCCAACCCTCTGCACTGGCTGAATACAGAAGCTGTTTGCAAATGGGCACTTACAGTATTTGAGTATCAGCATGACTGTCATCTCAGCGGGATCTGCGCGTCCTTGAGATTGCTTCAACCATCAGATGTTTGACACTCAGATGCCCTCAGACACCACAGCAGTGAGAATACACAAGCATATTTATTCCTCACGTTATCACTTACATTTCCAAGCATAGCTACCGCATTGCCAGTGCTTATAGTTTGCTTTCATATGATGCTTTGTAATCAGAATTTTTCTCAAGCAATTTTTACAGATGTTTTAACAAATATAAGGAAAATATGTTATAACTGGCACCAGTTTTGTCCTTTACATAGTGGAATAGTTACTTGTCTAGTAAAACAGCTCTGGCATATTTTAAAGAACCCTCCAGAGCATACTTTTGCCAAATATTTATTTCTGAAAAACGTAAATGTATCATCCATGCTGTTTAGTCCTTTAACTTTACTGCCTGTTTCAATTTGTATATATCCCCACTGATCACTCCTACTGCATCTGCTTTACTGAACTAAAATAATAATAAAAAATATCATACTAACTATTCATCTGTTCTCCTTTTCTTTCCTCCTTCTCTCTTCAGCAGGATTGTTAACTCTAACTAGTAAATTCAAATGTGCACTTTATGGCTTATTGCTGTGAGAACAAGGAATGCTATTGACAACACTCCAAGGTGTATAACATGTGTCTTGGAGTTAAGATTACAATTGCTGAGGGAGCAGACAAGGAGAAAGGATTTACAAAATGTTAGAGGCCTAATTAAATGGAGGAGTCTTGTGAAACTTCTCCTTTCCAAAATGCATCATAACATAAAATGGTCTTCCCTGACATTTGACAGAGTGGCTTTCATACTGGATTTTCCACTAAAGGCAAATCCCACTCTCCGTGTCACATACAGAATCTTCAAATATTAGGCTCTTTATAGTGAGAAATAAGTATAAACTCTGCAGTGCAAGAGCTAAGAGTCAGCATGATCCAGGATTGCACTGGGAAGGCCATTTCTGCCATCCAGAACCTCAGAAGAGATGTGAAATCCCACTCTACCCTGCCTGTTCTGGGGGGATTCTTCTTAAGAATCTTTGTACGAAAAAAAAAAAAAAAAGGCAAGAAAGCTTTATCTTCTTTATCTTCAGGGGAAATGACTCTGAGACTGGAGAAGAGTGTAGACCAGAGGAGTAAACAGCAGACTTAGAAAACAACGAATGCTCTCTCCCCTAATGCATATACAGATACAAAGCAATCAAACAAAAATGAGATTGTACAACTAATAAAATAAAACAGACCAGCCTAGCTAGAGCCATTTACAAATGGCCACTGAGAGTTACGTATCATTTCTGAATGGCTACTGGCAAATATGTACCAATACTTGAACTCTCTTGGGAAGCTATTTAATTTATCTCCAAATCATTTGTCTAACTCTCGGGTGGCTGTTTATCTTGTATCACTGTGTTTCTCTTATCACTAAAGGATTTCTCTCTTGTTTGCCTAGCTTTTCCTGTATTTCCTCTTTCTTTGCAGATTGTTTATCTCCACTTTTCTCACTCTAGGGAAGCATGTGCATAATTTGTTTGTCAATAATAAATAATGGACATATTTTATTACCTGTTACTAATGTTTCTGTGCGCGAGGACAGAAGTAAAAATCTTACAAAACTGCAAATGCTCTGAATGTGCATTAACAGTGCTGGAACCTAGTGGTTTTTCTATTTATGTTTTCATTCTGCACTGCCATATTTTCATTTTTGTCTTTCTTTATACATATCTATATGTGCATATATATCAAATATCTAATATATCTCTATATTTATATACTTAGTATATTATTTATACATTTAGTATATCATTTATATGTAATATATAAATATATATATTTTATATGTTATATAATTTCATGTACTTTGTTAGGTGGTTTGAATGTTTCCTGTGTAGACACAAAAAGTTTCTGATTACTTCAGAAATGACTAAAAGTTTTCCCCTTTGGGCAAGCTTTTGTGGTAATGGCAGTACAAGGTGTGCCACTGAACTCACTATTTTTTAATATTTTTGGTACGATAGCTTTAATATTGCCTAGGCTTCACTGGAAACTGCTTAATGGCTACATTTTAAGAATCCTTAGCTTTTTGCATAGACATCACATTGATGCATGATATTCATAGTGTGTTCAAAACAAGCACGAATTTCCAGTTCATGATCTCCAGGTTTATTTCAGAAATTGGTATTATTTTATTTGCCTAGCCTGCAGACTTGTATTCTATACTGTTACATTTCACCCTATTTTTATTATTTCAGCTTGTGAGGTGATGCTTATGCTCTTCCTGTATATCACAATCCTCTGTTGATAATACCTTTCAGTTTCATTCTGTCAACAGATTTTCTTAGGGCATATCTACATTTTATGGGAAAAATCTCTGATTTCTCTGCCACCCAAGTGCTTCCGTAGGGTGCTCCCAGGTTATTTCTGTGCCTTCTCTGATTAGTGTCCAGGCAGAAAGTCACAGCCAGCTTGAATGGCAGGTTCAAAACCTTTTCTATTTGAAGAGAACACTGTATTGAGCTTATGGTATAAATACCCAGGATCTTCCATCCAGCATAAAATCCATCCTGCAAGATATGTATTTATACACTGTAAACTGCCGTAGAAAATACTTTCAAAATCAGGGGTAAAATAGGGCATGGCTGACACAAAGCAAAAACAAAATTCACAGTTCAGCATTACATTCCTTACTCAGTGTCATCAAAAATAGGCTCTATACCTTGAATTTTTTTTGTGTGTAGGGACCCTTCAGTCACCTATAACTTGGAAATGGTAAAACAGTCTCTCAGCGAGACACAAGAGCTAATATCCCATACATTGTCCCAGAAGCGGAAGAATGGTTACATTAATGATAATCCATAGAAGGGCTAAAATATAGAGAAAGAGGGACAATGATGCTAACACTCTTCTGTTTCACGTTTTATTGAGAAACTTCTTAAAACTGAGTAATGTGGCAGATGTTCACTTCATCCAGCATCTAAATTCCAACTCATTACTATTTGTAACAYGAGCTTATACAATTATAACAACCAGTTCTGGCTGGGTTTCAGGCATCTCGGAATGGGACAATTCTCTAAGTCATGCAAACAGCCATTCCCTCAAGAGACTTCAGAACTTAAAACAGCAGCTCTGGTTCGTTTGTGTGAGTGGACAATTAAGATCCAGCTCAGTCATTTCCTTCTATTGTATGGAGAGTCCTGGTAGGGATGTTGCCTCTACAGGACCCACATTTCTCTGGGTTCTTGCTTATAGTTCTCTACAGGTTTGTTAAGACAGCAGTGATAGAGACTGGGATAAAGAAGTTATTTCAGTTTCTTACAACTCTTTTGTGATCTTAGGTAATATATACAATAGAGATAATTGTACTTCATATAACAGGGAGACTGTAAGGATAATTACATTCCTGTGAGTATTACAAATTAGGAAAAATAAAAATTGTCGTACATTCTATCATTTTTTATCTTCAAYTCTTTATGCAGTCAGAAAGACCTGAAATACATTTTAAGTGGCCATTCCTGAATCCAAGTCCAAACTTAGCTCTAGATTGCTGTACATTAAGAAATGTGGGCTGAATAGAGGCTGGTAGTGGTTATGGGTAGATCTTCCCATGACTGACGTCCAAAGAATGGCATATAACCATTGTAATAATAAAGACGGTAAGAGGCATTTTAAGACATTTCTGTAAGCAGAACAGCATGMCAATGTGCTGTTCTTCTGCTTACTTTAGAGAAAGATTATATTCAGTGGAAGATCCCCTGGGGAGGCTCCAGCACCTGCTCCATTCTGACATTAGATACAAAAAGCTAAGCTGGTCCCATTAATATATTTTCTTTCACTTGGCACCTTTGTCACTCAGGCCTGCTTGCAGCTGCAGGTAGAATGTGCAATTGGTTTAGCTGCCTTTTACAAACAGCTTATATTTGGAAAGAAACTTCTTAGCACTATTTTCATTTGTATATCTCATCTGCAGACTTTTTCTAAACCAAAAATGCTTAAGAAAATACTCTTAAAAATAAATATATTTTGGTGCAAAAGAATCATACCTCTAGCAGTATCAAAAGTCAAACTAACAGCTTAAATATGTACATGAAAGAGGCTGCAGCTTAGCTTAGCAAGGCATGACAGCTAATAAGAGTTATAGCAATTAAGCAACAGATATGCAGTAAAAGTACAGAGATCTGTCAGGCTTTCACAAATTAAAGTATTGTTCAGCCTTTAATGTTTTTGAAATGCGCAGTTTAGAGATTCCTGTTTSCTGGTGCACAAAAATAAGCTCTGGGCTAACTCTCAGGCCTTAGTACTTTTCCAGTCTCTTGTAGAGGACCTTCCTCACTGATTAGAGACAAGGGAGGAATTACAGTTTCAAGAGGAGTCATTTACAGTAACAGCCGGATCATCGCCACAAACATTTTCATTTTTTAAGCTCTTGCATATCTAGCTAGAGGATTGAAAATGCATCTTCAGGCAGGAATTGTTCTTTGTCCAAAATCTAACACATTACAGTTTCTCAGTAGTGGTTTGTTTTCCCGTTCTGACAGCCCGAGTTCTATTAATAATCCGTGTTCATACAGCCACCGGCAAACCAGGAAAGTAAGTGATGTGGTGGCACAGGAGAAACAAGGGCTTTTAATCACACCAACAGTGCTGTCTGGAGGGAAAAAGAGAAAGTCAGTGCTCGATGTGCAGCGGAAGTGGAGAGAGACGGGAGCAAGCCCATGGAGGGTTTTATGATCAAGAAGTTCATTTTGCGCTGGCTTCGGAAATTAATGAGGAGCCAGTGGAGTAGTCTGACAACGGGGACGATACGAGCGGGTGTCCAGGGATCAYACGAGTTATTCGGAGCCCAGACATACGGAATTGTCCATTGGTTTCTCCCACTAACCGTTCTCATAGCTCAAGCGCTCCATCGTAAGGGCTGACCAAGGCGTCGCTCAGGCGTCCGTCAGCCCGCCTTCCTCGGCCCGCTGGCCGTGCCTCGCRCAGCAAGGCTCATCTCGTGTCGCGCGCCTACACGCCTGCTGGCTCCCCCCKCCCTCCGTGACCACCACCTCCTTTGTACTTTCGCTTTTCTGCTTCAGATTCTCTGTTGCTTCCTGTATTCTCGCACAGTTTTTGTTAAAGCGGAGGCCTGGTTTGCAGATRTAACAGTAGAAGGAAATGAAGAAAGCCTCACAGCTCCTATTTCTTACGTTATTCTGTCCTCATTTCTTTTTCATGTTGTGGTGTGCTATTTCACGTCACTTGCTAGCTAGAAGTCACCATTTAAAGCTCCAATATCAAGATATTACAAATTTCACTAACCACATTTTCACTAATGACCTTGTATCTTTTGCGGATTGCATTTCCAAGACACATCCCCGGTTATGGGCAGTCCTATTGACTTAACTGCTAAAATCCTGCTTCATGTAATCGAAGCAGATTTCCTTGCAGGATAAGTAAGAGTTTTGATCTCCTTCACTTACGTTGACATCAAAAAATAGAGTCTATAATAAGTACAGAATTATGCTTATCAGCTGAAAGTGCTGCCTGATTGCAAGACTCAGTTATGTAAAAGCGTATAATATCGGCTGTGGAGAAGGGAGATGTAAGTGGGTAATAGCCACCAYGGAGAACAACTAAAAATATCTTGGAACAAGTGACTTTGAAATTTACTTCTCTGTGTCTAATTATTCTCATAGAAAACAATCAGACACAAGATGTTCGGAAATTTGGGTAATTATTTGTTTCCTTTTCTTAAAGATGAAAGAAAAGTGAGATGAATGCAGATGTCATGAATTTTCAGAAGACTTAGTAGCATACATGTCAAAAGAATTTATCAATAGAAGCAGAAGTGCACCTACTTGGACTTAYGGAAAAAAAAACATTCTGGCCCCAGTGGGCTTTAAAAATGATAAATCTTCRGCACAAGGAAGGGCTTTTTTAAATTAAATTTTCTTTGCAACCTAAGGCTTTTTTGATTTATACTATCTAGCCCCAAGCAAGGGTCTTAATTATTTTTGATTTATTTCGTTCATTCCTGAGAAAGGTCCTTCAGTTTTTCTTTATTATTATTATTTCAAGTTTTCTTCTTCTTCTCTAGGCATATCTATATTTTTTAGCTCTTATTTTTACTACTAACTTTTCATGTTTTCTTTCCTTCTGAGGTGAAATACATAGGCTAAAGCCTTCAGGTCTTACTCGAACAAAAGCTCACCTTACCTTCAGTGAGAGTTTGACCACAAATATAATGCAAGATTGGAGTGTTTTCCTTTAATTTTAATTTGTTTATTTTYTTCCCATAACTTCTGTTATGTTACTATCAATGAAGTGTACTGTCTCCATCTTTTAAAGTAAAACACTTCCTTTTGGAATGGCCTCCTTTTCTTCTCAATTCCTATTTTAGGTAAAGCATGCTATAYAAGCTTACTTATATTTTCCCTTAGTGATAGAATGGATTTTTATCAACTCTTTTCTCTTCTTTATGAGAAATAATTCTGTTTTCCTTTTATTTCATGTATAAATGGAGGAAAAAGTAATTCTCTCTCTACCCTGGAACACTTCAGCAAAATGGGAGGAAAATATCTCTACCCAGTGCTGCCTGGTACTCCAGGACTGCGAAACCCCCAGATAGTGAACCTTTCTCTATTTTGTTTCAGTAAGCTCTAGCTATTATTATGTAAAAAGTGAAAACTATTTTAAAGGAAGGCTGCCGGTGCCATCGCAGCCTTGTCCCTGCGCTGTGCCCCCCTTCCCTGGGGGTCCTTGTCCTCGAACACTCCTTGGGCCGAGGTGCGAGTGTGGCCTGGAGCTGCTCAGCCCTAAGGAAATTGGGCAAGTCTGCCAAAATATAGAGTTTTGAATGTGAGGGCCTCAGAGAAAGACAGAAGTACCGGGGTATTAGGGGCCRCTAGAGTTTGTTGAGCGGGAGATTTTGGTATCCTCATTTTGAACTTTGGTGCTTATTTTCTGCCTAAGTCCTGCTGAAAAATGTTGAGGGACTTTTTTTTGAATCTCACTGCTGACCCCGTACTAGTACAATGAAGAAAATGGCACTTACTACTCTAATAAATGAGTTTAAAGATGTATTGAGGACAAATATATTACAGATTGTTTAGATATTACAGTGACAAGAGCACTATCAATATCTGAATGAGAATACAAATTAATTTTTAAAGGCATRCTCTTGGGTTTATCACTTTCTTTAAATCCACATGTTTCTGCTGAAAGTAACATCTCTACTGAGATGAGTTATTTTTTTAATGGTACCAGTGCCACTTCGTGCTAAAGATCCCCACAGGCAGAAGGGGTATGCCATAGCGGGGAAAATCTTGTCACAAGCCCTGTGCTTCCTTTGGACCTCTGCATGGGAATGAGTGCCCAGAGAGTTATGAAAGCAAAAATATCTGTTTGTGCCTGTCACTARACAACAGACTGAAGCCAGTTCTGCTACACTTTGGATTGGTTAGAAGCTTGAAATCTACCTCCATATCTAGAAACGAAGCCTCAGATTAAAAAAAAATTGTAATTGCAATTATTTTGAAGAACTGCAATTGTTTGGCAGAGCTACACTAGAGGGCTGAGACTCTCAGCACATTGGTTTGCTCTTTGACAAAACAATTCAGTTTGTTTACTGAATGTTAGCTGCAACAGAAGTCCAAATACTGAGCGGTAACTTGCAATCCAGATCAGCAGAGCCATGAGTTTGCCTACAAAAGAGCATGAGAACATCTGATTTCATGGGATTGGGACTTAGAGTATATAATGTCCACAGGCCAAAATCCACCACAGAATTTTACCTATTGGGAACAATAGGAACATACATGTCTAGTAAGGTTTTTTTTTAATGAAAACTGATTTAACTGTTATCTATAACAACCTGTGGACATAGCCAGTTAAGTATTTTGTATGTATCAAACATTGGAACCTGATTTTCCTTCTCATAGGAAATGCGGTGCTGGCAATGTTTGTTTACAAAATGGAGAAAAAAAAGTTGGCATTGCTATATGAAGTTACATATGGGATCAAGAGAAACCCTTCCTTTGATGTAAATGAATATTTTGTTTCTACATTAACATTTTAAAAGTTCCAAAATGTATTTTTACATAAAAAATTAATTTTGTATTGAAAAAATGCCCCAAAATGAAAACATAAGCCCTACCACTAAAAGAAAATAGATTTCCATATTATGAAAACAATATTTTTTCATGAATAAGGCTTTAAAAAAATTGTCTAAATCATCACATATCTCTGAACACTTTTAATTTAGATTAAAAAAAGATTTTGGCCATAGACTGTTACAGTGAAAAATTTCTGATCTGGTTTTATAAAGAGATATATTCTAGATAACTTTTAACAGTCATTCTATTGTTAATGATTAAAGGAACTATTTTTTGAATCAGAAGACTGGTGAAGCCATGATGTACATTTCAGTTCCTGCTGAATATAAGGAACTCAGCTCAGGTCTAATCCAGAAGGACAAAGCAGCCTCTGCCTTTGCTGAAGATGACTAGAATCTAGAAGACTGAAAGCACAATTTTGCAGAAGATTAACCCAGAGCCGGGCCTAACATGGCTAAGATTATTATCCAGTTACTTGTCTTCACAAGAAATCAGAGACAACTTTTTGTAGAGTATAAGTGCCTGAAAAACAAACCAACAAAAGCAGAAGTAAACAGAGAAACTAGTAACAACAGGGAAGAAAGACAACTTTCTACCATGTTTGCACAGTGGCTGAAAATATATTGAGAATTTCAGGCTCTTTGAAACCATGTTTAAGCATAGTTTGATGAATGTTGCTCCAGAGAAAAGGTCATAGGTATATATGCTGTAGAGTCAAGACAGCAAAAGCAAGTCGCTGAGACATTGGAGACTACTGTAATAATTTAACTGGTGTAGGAACATGACAGTTATATATATCATGACAGGATGTAAGGAGTTTGTTTTTTAGTGCAAGACTTTTTTCTCTGAACTGTTTAGGAAAGTGGGCTTTGCACTATGGGAATTATAAGGGGACAAATATGCCCCAATACAAARCAAGAAAAAGCTAGAGAAAAGTATATGGTCCTCTGTGTAGGATGCGTGGACATAGATTCCAGCAGCTTGTGTTCACAGCTCTGGTGCTTCGACGTTCATTCTGAACTCCGTAATCAGAGAGCACAAACTCACCAATTCACCAGCAGAGCAGAATCATCGGAGATCCCTTACATGGAAATACGCGGATTTCTGAAGGCAAATCAAGAAAAAGTCAAGGCCTGTGGAAGTGTGTATGTTTTAAATACCAAGGGAAAGGCTCCTTCCTGTGAAGATGGGATTAATTCAAGAAATGCCTTTGCCAATTGTATACTTTTTTTCCCCTATTCCGATAACCTGGACTTTAGTGATCTAAAAASGAAGAGGAGAAATGTATTGCCAGGATGACCTTTCTTTCTGTCTAACTTTCTTAAATTTTGAATTTAGCCTTTTGTATTTCCACAGTGAGGAAGGGATGAGCTYAGTGTGTCTAAGGTAAGAATCCTCATGCCTCTAAAAGAGAGCATGGAAAAGCTGAAGGATGCACAATTCTTGCGTGTAAATACATGAGAATGAAGCACTGAAGTTAAAGCTTGGCAATTTAGTAGGGAAAGACACTGCTTTACCCAAAAGAAATTATGTTTGTGTGGATGGACTTATGGCCAAATTCCCTACCAGTCTAGCTACAAGTGCAAAGCTATCTTACATCTGCTCSTAGGATCAAGTGACAGAAAGGGTATAGAGAATTAATAGACATAAAAATAGAAAKTAATAAATCAGAAAAGAAAGGTATGAGTGGCCTAAAAAAAGGTTTTTTCTTTTTCATTTCATGACACCACATAAACACTACGAACACAAAATCCAGGACTAGACAGAAAAATTCTTACRTAAATAAAATACAATTGATAGGTATGCAAGTTCATGTTATGACAGCTGGATAATGATTGAAATAGAATGGCAAGATCTGGATAGAATTCAGAAAAAAACAGGATAATCAGAGAATAGATAGAGGAGCTCTGAGCTCACGCTTAGCTTATGCTGCCAAGCATACRTAATACATCCTACGCAGAATGATCAAATATAAAATTTGAAARGTGTCAGATAAGGCATTAAGACTCATGGCTAAAGAACACAGCAAAAGGGGCACAAGTAAGTAAGTAAACTTGTGTTTTATAAGCAGATACATGTCTGTAGGTTACTCAGAGCCTATGCTGTATTTACACATTTAAGGTCATTTGCACCCTAACCAAAGACAGGGTCCTATTGAACCTATAGAGCTATCTCTGGTTGATTATCTTTGGCCTCATCTCACTACAATTCAAAAAGTCAAATCATGTCTTGATACAACCGGGAGTGATGTAAGTCCCTAAATTTCCCTCAAACCACAACTGTAATATTGGCACCTGAGGAAGTTGTGAAAAGCTTGAACTTGCTGAACTTAACAAAGTTAGTGAGATGATTTCACCTGATTGAGAAGAACTAAGTGAATCCAGAGAGTGCAAAACAATCTTGTCGCTAGGCTTATATATATATGTTTGTGGCTTCTATATATCCTAATAGTCAAAGATCGCTGGCACAGGACAGCCTTTGCATCAAAGCAAAAGCAAGCTGACCTTCACCAAGAGCGTGCCCAGGAGCCCACTGCACTTTGCTTTGCCCCTGGCACATCACAAAGGGGTGTCGATGGGTGGAACGAACCCTGCTTTCATTATCTGCTCACCAAGTTAGCTTAATTTTTAAAACAGCAGTTTTGGTCTATTGAAATCATATGTCTCATTGCACTTTACTGTACTAAAGCTGAACACAGTCTACGTGGTAACAGTAAGTTGCTCAGTCTGCATCAAGTTGTCTGTCTGCTCTTTGCATTTCTGCCAACATTCATTTTTACAAGCTACTGTAACATTTATGAACATTTCATCTGCTTCCCATACGCAAGTTAGTAACTTTTAAAGCCTGAATACTAAAAGAGTAGCAAGACATTATAGCATAAGCATAATTATTTGAATAGGCACATTTGGCTGGGTAAGTTTTGACTTGACTATATGATTCTGATTTAAGAATTGGATTAAATAAAGTTATACTTGCCTTGATGACTTGTATTCAGAGCACTGAATTACATAATCTTAGATACAGAAGGGTATAAATAGATTGAAAACTATCAACTCCCTTTGCCTATATCTCCAGCATAAATATCTGCTAAGWAGTTGTCTGTCTTTATACCCACACTGGGAATCAAACTAAGAAGCTCTGGAGAGCCGTGAGAAATTTTATTCACGCTTTTGCTCAGGCTGAGCAACTGAGTGATATATTATCATCTTTACCATCAGACTAGATTTTTGTCTCTCAGTTAATGTATTTCTAAAAGAATTTTGGAAAGCTACTTCAAATGTTGGAGTGTATATTTGTCTTTTCTGAAGCCATTTGGGTGGCCTAGTAGACTTTCCCCCCCACCCAAATCTAAATTCTGTTAGTAGTCTCTAGCCTTGAGTAAAAACAACTTCAACCCTACAGATGCATTCATTACAGAATGTATATATTTTTCATATTAAAACTATAAAAATTAGTAAAATTAGGTAAGACTTATTGAATTGTCATTTTGGAGATATTTATTTTGCCTCACCAAGGTTTATATTTCACATTCTCTAGCAGGAATGCAAAAGGTTTATGTTTTATTATCTTTCCTTTAACCTTTAGATGTTTCATGATTCTTGTCAATATTTATCTTCTTTTGCCAAAAGCAGATAAAAAATCTAATTTCTTTATCTGTCTTTCTTTCCTTCCTTTTTTTCTTTTCTTTTCTTTTTTTTTTTTTTCTTCCTACAGTCATGAGAACTACTCTCCTATCAGGTACCAGTGGCAAATGTTCTTTCATTAAGGTTATAATTAGCTTTGTAATTATTAGCCTATTTTTGACCTATTTATTCTGCTTAAATTCTGTAAGGCAAAACCTGTCTGTCCATGGCTCTTACCAAAGGGGAATTCTGCAGCAGCTAGAAGTTAATTGGGCTAAACTTTTTGGAGGGGAAAAAAAAAAAGAAGAAAGGGAAAGAAGAAAGAAAAGCACCAATCTTCCACTGTTTGAAAAATCTTCTTTCATATTGTATTGTATTCTTTGACATTTGTATAGGAGTTTGAGGGCAGAGTTCTTACTGCTGTAAAATCCCAGCACTTGAAATTTAAAGCAGAGGGTATTTTGGAGCCAATCTCTTCAAGTCCCAGACAGGAGCTAAGAGGATATTAATAACAAGATCCTATGGCAGATTGTAATATAACATAAATATTTGATTGAGAATAAATATTTGTATGTAAAGGGTGTGCTACTTCTTTTTCGGAATAAAAATAAATCTTACCAATAGTAAAAAAACCTATAGTATTTGTTAATTTGTAGCTTTATTAACAATCGTTGTTAATTTTTATGTTATTTAAAATGTCCTATCTGCACACATACTTTACATAAAACAGAAAACAATTTATTCAAAAATTATTCAAATGGAAGTCACAGCACTGAGAATTCATCACTCCCCAAATAACTTAACTCTAACCTCAATTCAATATGTTTCTTTTAATTATTGATCAGCTAGCCTTTTACACTCAGCTGGCATAATGCCTCGCGCTGTATGCTATGTCTACAACCACCCAGTTCCCTCAAAATCCATATATATGATCTGCTAGGCACTAATTTGATGGGGAATAGCAATAGGAGGTTTCTCTCAGCAGCTCCACATTAATCTGTCAAATATTAATCGCTGGAAAAGTACTGACAGCCTCTTTTTTTCTCCCCCTCCTCTGCTTTAGAGAAAGGCGGTGGGTCTGTCCTGCTGTTCAGCCCGTCCTCTCATTCATTCTTTAGCGTRAAGAGTGTTTATAATGCCCAGCAATACTGACTCGTCTGAACCATTTGACCCRGCTCAGGCAGTTTACCAAAGAGCTGAGCCCACGCCTGCATGAACCCTTGTAGGAGTCAGAAACTACCCTATACGGATAAGCGCCTGTCGTCATGGTTACACAGATAGGCTCGCTTCTGACTTTTCCCTCGGCTCGCTGGATAGGTGTTAGCGATCCAGAGAGACTCTCCAGCCTCACTCGACATTCATCCCTGCGAGTCTAAGGCAGGATTCCCTTACAGAGCAGAGTAGGTGGGCTGTAATCCACCCACTTCCCCTTTTGAAATATTTATAGACAGTAGAGTGTAAGATAACATAAATAAAAGAAGCCTGTATAGGTTGCACTTTCAGAGCCAAAATAGTGTTTTGCTGTCAGAGAAATCAAAATAAAGTAGTTAAACAAAGTATCAGAAACAGAAAACAGGGCTGAGAACCTGTTAAAGATTTATTTTGCCAGACATTTTAAGGAATCGGATCTTTCTGAAGAATTCAGGAGAAGAATCATACGTGTAGTAGCATGTAGCAAATGATAACAAACTAGCAAAATATTTATGTTGCTTGCCCTTGAGGACTGTGTGCCTTGTAAAAGCCCCTAACCCTAACTGTTGCATGTCTTAAGTTTAAGGTACATCACAGATGTTCAAAAAAAAATTATGTAGCTTATTAGAGAGGTGTTATGCTCTACACATTGGCATTAACAGATCTTTAATGCATGGTTATCTCTCACCAGACCACCAAGCAGTGATTGAATTGTTTGCTTGAATTCCCGTACGGCTGCTGCCATAAATACTTAAATAATTTTACACTTCACGTGTTTGCAGGTTATTGACCTTAAATAGCCTTTGAATAAACCTGACTGCCTGGTCTCAGAACATTTCTTAAACCTTAGATCTCACTAGCAGACTGTAACAATTGTGAATTACGATTTATGGGACGGATTCCCACAGTTCTCTTACTTTTACTGTAGATTCTAGTTGCACTAGCCCATCTGTTGACTAGACTTGCCCCAAAGGGACTTACTGTTTTTTTTGCTGTTTTTCTTTTCAGGACAAGTAGCTAGAGGTGAAGATAGTAACCTGCAACTTCACAAGCACAAGAAGCACATAAACTGCACTAATAAAGGGAAAAGATAAAAAACAATAAACTTACATGCACATCTATCTCACAGCTTATTAAACACCACATTTAGAAAGTCAGGATAGTCCTACACACCCTGCAGGAGGGTGACCATGACCATTTCATGACCATCGTTCATGAAATAAACTGCCTGATAACACCACTATGCAGAAAGTGACTTTTAAATACTGATGGTCTTCTTGCTCTGACTCCTAATCTTGACAAACAACTCTTGAAAATGAAGATTGCAAGCTAAGAGCTTGCTTCTTTACAGCCTAGAGTTACAAAGTTGATTTCTGGAGCCAACCTTGTTAATAGTTTCCCAACCACATTCCTCTAGCCTCAAAAACTCTGCAGTAGCTTCCTCAACAGTGATTGCTTACCGCATTAGTTTTTAATTAGAGATCACCTCAAGAATCTTTGCTCCTGACATCACATGAAAATCATCAAAAAATCCTGGCCTGTTGAAGTCAGAGTGAGAACTTCCAGTATTTTCAAAGAGGCCAAAAATTTCCTGCTTATCCATTAAAGTGATGAGATACCTTGACCTTCTCCAGCAAAACAACTAAGCATGCAATGAGCTGGAAGTAATCACCAAGGTGCTATTATGCAGAAATACAGGACCACAGTTAAAACTGTCTGGTTATTTGCTTTATACATTTATATATATAATAACCTCATATTTTGCAAAGCAAAATGATGATTTCTGTTTCTTTGTTGTCTAGTAATTTCATATGTTTGCATGCTATTCCATGAAAACAGTATGCAAAATATTTTTTCTTATTAATAAGAATATGATGTGCTTTTAAAAAATCTAATTCTGTTTCCAAGGTAGATGTCTTACAATATTTCCCATGGCTTTCTATTTTAATTGACTAATCTTCTTGCCCTTTAGTTAAATGAAGGTTCCTGTTATAATTTACCTACATTTTTTCAGCAGGAAAGTTTTCCCCCAGATATTTATTTAAATGCACAATTGACCAGTTTCCTTCTCTTAACATGACAATATAATTCTTTTAGTGTTGACATGGCATTGTTATTTCTTTGTCAAAATCTGTCTCTTTAGACCGTTTTTTAGTCTTATCAAATCACATTGTTATTCTTGCCTGACTTTCCTGGCTTGTGATGGGCTAGCCCATTCTTTCTATTTTCAGTTATTTTAGCTATGTGTAAGATAGGTCTACCAAGTACTGAAATAACTTCTAATGTTACAGGAAAGATACCTAAACACTTTTAAAAGCACAAAACTAAACAAAAAACAGCTATGCTACAAAACTAAGAAACTCTAGGCAAACAGAATTTTTCAGACTGAAGCAAAATTACTTCACTATCCATGTCAACATAGATCAAGTAATCATGTGAAGTAATTTAAATACCACAGTTTCATTGCAAGGCAGAAGAAGATGCTCTCAGTTAAAACATTAGTACGATTATGCTGTTATCTGGTGAACTGAGGTGAGAATATTTTATTTTTACCCCTGTCCTCCAGGCTTTAGGCAACAGATTATTATGAGAATGATGTTGGACAACAGAAGGTCACAATAGTACAGCAGGCTCCAGAGCCTGCTGTTCCAATATCAACAGCTTTTTGTCAAATAAGACTTCTAGTTTATTTTAAATGTTTGTAGCAGCTTCTATGCACTGTTTGCAAGCTATTTTGAAATATATTACTGTGACCTTGGTAACCCTTCAGATAATTATTGTCCTTTAGGTTGCACTTTTTTTTCCTATGTCTTTTTGAACATTTCCCATGTCTTTTCTTTTATTTTTATATTTTCTATTTCCTGAAATATTTTTCACAATTTTTCAGTGAAGGGTTTCCATCTGATGCCTTCTGCAATACTGTCTACTCAAGAAACTCCCAAAGGCAATCTGGCACCTATAGGCAGGTAGGTGGGATTTCTTCCAATATTGTTCAGAATTTTGTTATTGATGTTTCTTTCTTTAAATGAAGATTATGCATTCTTAGAAATGGAAAATCAAATCAAGATGAAATCCCTAGTTAAATATACTCCAAATTATGTTTATATAATTTCAGAGATTTACACATTTTCATGATTAGAATTAGAATTACCAAAAATGAGTGCAGAACCAGGGGTTTGGTTATTCATTTTGCAACCTGGGATTCTTTTCAGTGAATATAAAACAATTTAAATAAGAAAATTTGGGAAAGATTTCTTTGTTCTCCTTCAAAAACAACATTCTATGATTCTGTGATTCTGCTAGCGTGACAGTATCCTGGGTTCTAAGCTACAGGTTCAGATCCATCGAATAGATACATTTTTATGTTGCTTCTGTGCACCATGACT
This sequence comes from Rhea americana, assembly GCF_003343005.1. Classification (NCBI taxonomy): domain Eukaryota; kingdom Metazoa; phylum Chordata; class Aves; order Rheiformes; family Rheidae; genus Rhea; species Rhea americana. The sequence continues at coordinate 4,368,211 of NW_028186468.1, read as the reverse complement.
GATGAACGTTCGAACCACAAAGAATTAAAGGGATAAACAACTTCTTTAGTAGTCATAAAGGCAATTCACTAGCTGTTGTGTTTTGAAAACACAACAAAGTCAAAATGCAAGGAAAGTTCCCTTGTTGTGATCCTGAAAGGATATTCAGCGTAGACTGTAAATTACCCCCTTGTCCTCAGTATCTGCAGTAATACAGACTGAGCATGGCGATTTTTATGCCTTCTCTTTCCACGTATTGTGTTTGGAAACTTAGATTTTTAACTAGAGGTTTTAAATTCCAGGAAGTCAGAGTGCCTGAGAGTTAGGAACCAAGACAGTGTGGTATTGCCTTTGTTTTTCGCTTATCTYCACACCATTAGGGAAAGGTCTACGCAGCACAATGTTGTACCAAACAAAGCTATCAAAAGCATTTTAGCAGTGTTAGCACAGTGATTTTTTCAAACTTATATATGCCACTTCTGAACAGGTTGGGAAAAAGTGAAGTCATATTTTAAGACAGTTGTCAGTACCCACCTACAGCCAGCTCTGGTAGCCCTGTACTAAAATGTAATGAGTGTGACAGGCATATTATTATATTACGCCCAGAACATTGTGTTCCTTTATGGTTGTTATTTTACCAGGAAGCTGTTGATAAATTAGGGAAAAGAACAACAGCATTAATTGGGGTTGCAAGAACTGACAGGAAGTCATTATTTATGGTAGCAAATGATGTAATAATTATGAGAAATGGAAGAAAATTAAGACACGAAATACTTAGAATTAATAATAGGACGTGCTGTCTGACAGTGAGATGTATGAAGCTGCAGAACAGTTTCCAAAGAGAAGTGGTGGGACTCTCATCGCCTGAAGCGCTTATGACTATACAGAAAAAAAAATGTTTAAGAATCATGGAAAGTGTCTGTGTCTGAACTGGCAGGAGAACTGAATGACCTTTTCCTTCTTTTATTGTGTGAATAATAAAAATGCTGCTTTTTAAGGACTTCAATATCCGTGTCAAAATTTACCTACCTTTCCATTATTTTGAAGTCTTCTTTTTTCTTTTTTAATGAATGTGAAAATGTCACTGAATATATTAAATGATACACTCTTTATCTCATTAAATTCTTGGATGCTTTTCCTTGTTAATATTATATCTCACTTTCAGTGACCATTAATTGATTTTTCTTTATCTTTCATAATTTTTGTTTAATATATCATACTAATATCTCCTTCATCTTGGGGAATATCTTTAGTTTTGATGACTGTTTAATCCCTTATCTAATGAAAATTACTCTGGGAGTTTCATTAATATATGTAACAGTGTAGAGGTAACTACTGTAACTGACAAATTATATCACAGAGATTTAATTTTTGATTGTTTAGATATAGTCCTCTGTCTCTTAATTCCTTCTAAAGGTTTTTAAAGTTTCTGATCATTGTCTTGTACATCTTTATCTTTTTGCCTAGGATCAAAATATCATCTGTTTAGACCTTTGTATCCTGCATAATATCAAAAAATTATTTAATTTTTCTTGGTAGTATCTTGGAAGCTGGTCAAATTTCAAATAATAACCTGTAAAAACAGTGTTTCAACTGCAGACATAGAAAATGTCTGCAAATATTATGTCTATGCCTRCAAATTTTATTTTTATATTAATATTATATATTTATATAATATGCTTATGAATATTATTTTTTTCTCAGAATACTTGTCAATTGTGATGAAACATCCAGCTCAGCCAACTCGTTGGCATTAAATGCTTTACCAGAAAGAGATCTTTATTGTAAGCACTCAGTTCACTCATTTGGATCTGCAAATAAAGCTTTTTCCTATTTCCACCTCCTGCTCCATGCCAGCTCTAGGCTTTAAATGGGCAGAGAGTATTCCTCCTAGTTCCTCTGATCACACTGCGAAGGCAGAGGGACATTCAACTCCTCCTCAGTCTCCCTCCTCAGCAAGCTGGAAAGAAATTTTATGTTTGTGCAGTTGCTGGAATTTTTTCAACTGTCTTCTGAACCTAAGAGTTTCCTACACTTGTAAAACCAGCCTCAGATTTTTTCTTCAGTTGTTATGGTCCCTGAACTTCTTTCATCAGACCAGGAACTCAACACCTTTTTAGCTGAAAAATGGTTATATTTTTTTTCCTGGCACTGTTAGAAATTGTATCTTGTAGCCAAGTCTGTATCTGTGCTTAACTAACCTACTCCATGAGAGAGRCTTAACTCACCTTCTCAAGACTTCACTTCTCCTCAGCCACCTGCCTGTGAGTTACTTAGTAGTGATAGTACCCTCAGGATTGCCTCATGTGATACTTAAAAAGATGCGTGCCATCTTAAAAGGGAAAAGTCATCCAGGGTTATGGCACCATGTAGGTGCCATTTATGGGTTTTGGAATCYGGTTTTGAACTCCTTGTGCCTTTCTGACATGAATGTCCTTTCTTGGCATGGTTTGGGTTCCTTTGTGTCTGTTGTGGTGGACAGCTGTTCCTAGTGTGCAGACYTCTTGGCAAATTCACACTGATTTTCTAAAAACTTGTTCTGAGTCTTCCATTAATACCATTCCTACCAGCTTTTCCCCCAATTYCACATGCACTGTGTGATTTCCCAATAAATTTGTTCCAAATCCTTCACTCTTCGTTTGTGCCACTTCATCATCATCATTAACTGTCTTATTTTGGTCATCTTTTTTTTTGGAAAAAATATCCAATAAAAAAGCAAATCTCCTTTATACCATTTTCACATGGAGTGCAGCGTTTTCCAGACCATTAAAACAGCAGTTCATTGTTAATTATCTCTGCCTGATTTAACTGAAAACTATTAAAACATCAAGTCACTTCAGAATTCACTGTGTCAGAAATCACTTCCCACCTTACCTGTTTTTGGCAATCCTTCACTGCAATAGCAGAGCACAGCTAAACCCTTTTTCTGGTTGCTCTCCGTATTTTACACAGCTGTGGCTGTTAGTTGCTCTTGTACTCTTGATACGATTGAGAGTTACTGCAAAATCACAGAGTTGAAGACTACGGCAGATCTGCTTCATCTGGGCGCTAGGTCCTCCTGATGGGTCCTGAGCCCCATGAGCCCTTGCTGGCTGCAGCATCGCATCCCACACACCTCCTATGATGGTGTCTTTACATGTAAGTTCTTCATAAACAGGCTTGATAACTTCACATCCAAAGATCCCTCCTCTATCAAGATGGCTTTGCCTCTCTTCTTCTCAAAGGAAAATGACACGGTTTGATCCTTTCTTTCTCACCTTCTCCTGGACTAATGCATCTGCTGAGGACTATGACCCCATCACTGCTTTTCACCTTCTTTCCCTTTAGACATGTATAAATACTGTATTGAGAGATGGGCCAYGGGTGAAGGAAGACATTTTTTCTGACACTGCAACAAAGTTGGCAATGATATTATGAATGTTTTTCACCTTCTCACACACCATGGAGGACTAATGAGATTAAAGATGAGCAGGGCATAGAAATGTACATGTTGCAACTTGAAACCGGTATCCGGTGTGGTAGAAGACCAAAGAGCCTGTTCACAGAAATAGCTATGATCATGTTCACAGAAAAAAATATGGTCAAGGATTTCTCTGGTGGAGCTAGGGCKGATGAGAAAAAGATGGCTTCCCAAGTTAAGATTTTTCTTAGGCAGATCCAGGAGTCATGGGATGGGGCAAGGTGGCAGTGATTCAAAGATACAACTGAACYCTAAGGGTGGGTAGGATTAGTGAAGCCCAGTCAATGGCTTGYTGCCTACTGCACAGACAGTGTTGCAGTTTGTCAGTTGCATCTATTTATTTGTATTTCATTTCTTCATTTATGCTCCTTCACCAGTCTGTCTCAATTAGCAATATATATCTTTTGGAGAGGAAATGCTTACTATGCTTAAGCAGCAAATAATTTGAGTTCTAACATAACATTTCACATTTTTTTTTGCAAGGAACTGTGTGCTATGCAATAATTAAATAATTATCAATTAAATATTCTCCATCTTAAAAACAAATCCTTTTGGATTTTTTGTGGAGGGGGAGTTTTATATTTTGTAAAACTCTTACAAAATTCARTTGGTCTAGTTAGGTCTACAAATATTTCTTGAAGGTAAGAGAAAGTGATTCCTAATTTCTCTTCATTTTTCCCTTATCTTTCTGGAAGCAAAGGCTTAACTCCTCTCTGTTATAGCAAAGGACGTACATACACACTGGCTGGGCACCTCGTGTGTGCTGTATAGATTATCCTTTATTAAATAAGGTAAACACCACACATGATACTTGGTGGCAGCACCCATAGTAACATTTATCAGACACACAAGATTAAGCAAATAAAGGAGGTCAGATTTATTCTGACTATTTTGTAAACAGGTCTCACACTAGCTGCAATCATTTCCTCAGACAAATTAAGTGGAAGTAGAAAATCCTCCTAGGCAGCTACAGTAAGCATTATCAAGCACCAAACTAGAAAAAATATTGCAATACTTAAGCTTTTCAAACTGACCAGTTTTATCTCAAATTCATGCTACACCACAAAACAAGTACCAATCTGCGCTGACTCTGGAGTACCAGCTACGAAGGAATTTATCTCATTGGGCTCATACAGGACATATCCACTCTCCAGCTATGTAATCTTTCAGGTATCTTTAAAATATATAGAAATCTATCATTGGAAAAAGGTTTTTTAGCTTTCTGTGAGCTGACCATGAGTGAGATTGTTATTATTTTTGTCCTGACTGCAAAGAAAGTCTTGCTACGTATGCTGCAAGGCATTTACCTTGTGTATAATCCAAATCCCTTCAGGAATTAGCACAGGCAAAACTTTGATCTATTTCCGAAATTAATGATTCTGTTTTCAGGCATTTGGATTCTGGAGGAAGTCTCATTTCAGACGAATAATCCTGTAGGGCTCATGAAAATAATTTGAGAATTCTAAGAGTATAATAGGGATAAGCGGAGGGGTATTTTTTTCAGTGAAAAGTTGAGAAAAGCACAGAGGGAAGGYTGAAAAGGGCAACAAGATCTGAAGCAGGCCCCACTTACCCAGTTCTGTAGCACAATAAATACTACGCTGTCCCTTTTGTCTTTTCTGTTCTTTGTTATAACATTTATTTCCTAGAATAGCATTAAGTCATTTTTTTCATGACATAGTAACATTTCTATCAGGCGGCTACATGATTTTTATGGGATCTAAGATACAGCACTGCTTTCAATCCGGCGAGGTAGATCTACTTTCCTCCTCTGAGGGSAGAGCCAATGTGAAGTGCCTATGACATGGTGGCTGAGAAACATGAGCAGTGATGGCCACTTACGAAGGGTACASTAAAACATTTGTATTACAAATGCTGCAATGAATGAATAAATATTGAACAGAAGAACAGAACAAGACCTGAAGCACCATTTTCCAGAACTTTGCTTTATTGTTTATTCTGAGGATCAATCTTGCTTTCCATATACTAAGTGATTAGGCAAATTAGCCAATGATCAGTCAAAAAGTTGTAGTATTTTTAAAAATAGGCTGCTATTGTACAATGACACAGCCATGTTTCATCTTGAACTGACTTTTGCAAGAATTTCAGCAGGCAAAACAAAACAAAACAAAACAAAAAACAAACCAAAAAAACAGTAAAAAGCCCACCTCTTTGACACAACACTTGCAGTACTCAGTTGGGTCTACAAGCAAGCATGCTCAAATACTGTTTCCCAGTCTAAATTAGGAAGACAAAAAACAGGTGAGGGGGAATATATACTCATTTGCATTACAAATCTTATTTGATTTACAACCAACTGCTTCTGGTCTTGTTTGCGAATACTTGGTTATGCAGCTGAACCTTGGCATCTACGTGCCCACCGACTAATCTGAATTGTCATCTCTTACAAGATTTACTGTGAAGCAGTAGGCACAACACCCCTTTGTATTCTTAAACTGAGAGTTTTCCAACTGGAGCAATGTCTGGAGTTTCAGAAATCAGAGAGCGAAATCATGAACCAAGAGAAGAGTCCTTTAAAATGTTCAGTACATGAGCGTGATCTGCCTTAGATGTACTGTTGATGAAAGAACTCTGTATGAGATAGAAAGCTGAAAACAATGATATCGTACCTCAGAGAGATAAAAGATCACTGTGCTGAAAGTAATAATCAAACTATGACTTTTTAAAGCCTGAAACTGCCTTTTTCTTTTAAAGTTTTCAAAGTCTGTTAATTTTTTCTGTATATTTTAATAAAACAWTGCCATCAACAATATCAAAAGAATATCTTAGGAATATAAGTTTTGAAGAGGAAAAAACTCCATTGCAGAAGTTTGTTTTTGCAAGGTTAAATTCTCTAAACAATCACTTAATTAAACGATTAATATTTTCCTCTTTGTAAAAGACAAAAAGAGAATGCTTTTAGCACTCTGACTGTCTGAAAAAGCAAGCATTTTAGGGACTGCAGAACAGCTTCCCAGGCATACTGTTAGCCCAAATTGAAATGCTAGTTGCTTTCCTGGTATAAATAAAAGATACAGTTAATTTGTTGTCCAAATTACTGGAAATGTCCCTGCCAGGGGCAGTTTGAATAACTCTTTGCTTGACTGGCAGGGCATTAATGGCAAGCACTCAAGCATTTAAATCAAAGGATGGTTATCCTTTATTATACCCTCTGTCTGAATTGAGCCTACTTCCACATCCCACTCCTAACCCAGACTTGCTTATCATTAGCTAACTTTGTGTTGATAGAACCTATTTGTTGTAATCATATCTTCTTGATTTGAATGATTTATACAATAGCTTCTCTTAAAGAAGAGCTGCAGAAGGGGACTACTTCTAATAAACGACAATAGCTAATTGTCTAATAGCTAATTAACTGTTTCAGTATTTCTTAAATCATTAACATGCTTTCTGTAAAGAAAAATAGGATTTAATTTTCACTGTGGAATCTAGTAGCAAACACTTTGAAGTATTAGGTAACTCTTGTGGGTTACTCTTCCAGCAGGATCTGCTCAAAGATATTTTTTTCTCTCTGAAACTTCCTGCCCCCATCCCCATGGTATGCACTAATTGCAAAGAAGTACCTACTATGCCTGTTAATTACCTTCTCTGGACCACACAGCGCCCAGCAAGATTTCACTTGGGAGAGAACTGGAGCAGCAAGCACCAGGATAAGCCCTCTCAGGGTGGCTTTTCTTACCCTTATAGCTATAAATGACGTAGTCACAATATCTGTGCATAAGCACCTTGACCGCTACTGGACTTAGTGCCAGATCTTGAGGGTCTGAAATCTGAAATCTCTTAAAATGCAGCCTTGAGCCCTTTCCCCATGTTTTTTTGCCAAACTCTGTTTTGCTGTCAATGGGAATGAATGATATGACCAGTGAAAACAGACACTGAGTACTCASTCTGAATTTACTGTAGTGGACAGAAGTAATATAAACCATCATTACCTGAGTAACACAGTGACTGCCTTCTGCAAATTGTGYTGCAGAAATAGAAGTTTCTGCACCTACAACTGGAAGATTAAAGCAGCAAAAGAATCAGGAATATATATAATTTATTTTAAAGGGGGTTATGATGGCATTATATTATACTGATTATTTACTCAGCACAGACTGCATGTGTTGTTTTTCTGAGAACTAGTTGCATTCTTATTCTCTCTGTTTAGCTCAGCATCTTAATAATATGAGTTAAAAGAGCAAAAGGTTTTCTGAAGAAACTTCATTCCTATTTCCTATCTATATTTGGTAGGAACACTTTACTTTTATTCTTTATTTCTCACAAACTCATTCCAGGCACATCAGTGAAGCGTGGCAGCAGCATCTGAGTTTACAACAAACTATTACCTGGTAGGAGGGAACAAAATTCTCATCCAAGATTTACAGGTCATCCCAGAATATTGCACTGATTCTTAACACAAAGTCAAATGTGCATTGATGGTGTATTAACAAAAAATACCTCTTCCCTGCAGGTAGAGGTGGGAAAACCATCTAAAAATAGCATAGATTCAATGGATACTCCATCTAATTAATAACTTCGGAAACTACTGATTGTGCTAAGAAAAATCAAGGTCTCTCAGTGCTAAACAGAGCTTCTTAAACAGCTTATTGAGAAGTGCTACATTTCAGTCCTTCTCTTGTTTACAAATATTCTGTGAATAGATGCAGACTTTTAGAGTTCAGCTGCTGAATAGTTTATGTACTCTTTTCAACAGATTCTTTTTTATCAAGAGCTGAGATACCACAATAAAAGGCATATTATGGAACCATGGAGAAATTAATATTGCTTGAATATTTTTGCAGCCTGTAGCACCTGGAAATCATTATTTATGTTATCTAATTAGTCACCCAATATTGGCTCTGCATGTAAACATTTTGTAAATGCAAGGATTGCAGGAAGGAATTCCCGATACACAGACTTGCTAATGGCTAGGGAATATTTTAGTGTTTCAGAGAGCAAAAGTGAATTGTTATAATMCACTTTTTTATCTTTTCCTGTTCTTTCATTTTTCACAAGCAAAATGTGGTATTTGTCTAAACACGATGACTTGGGATTTAAAAACCTGATTCCTTTGCATTCTAGAGAGAAAGATATATAAACCATCCTCTCTGAACTGGCTGCTTACAAAATGTATACTCTGTTTTCTCTTGTCAGAGTCATACAGAGCAATTGCATTTATATGAATACAGCACTAATTGCCAAGGGTTTGGTCACTTGTCTTTGTCTCTCTTATTAGATTAATTGCCTGAGTGCCAGGACTCYGGCTGGAGGGTTTAGAGTGCTACTGTGCCTTGTTTAGTCTATATGCTGAACKTTGTTTCGTCTGTTTACCAAATACAAAAACCAAATCTGTTGCTCTCTTTTAATGTCACTCTATCACCTGTTACTTTTCCCATTCATCTCCTTGAAATGAATCTTAAAGGTATTAATCCCATATGGWAAAATGCAGCATTCAAAATTACTTTTGCTCACGTACCATTTACCATTTCCTCACTGCTCCATTTTTCTGCATGAACAGTATGAGAAGAATTGGTATAAACTCTCCACAATTCTTGAGCCTTCTTAGCAGTTATTGTAAATAACRAATAGGCAATAGACATGGGGAACATGCAAGTACTTGGTACGTGATTTTGAGACCTGGGAGAAAAACTCAGAACCTGAAATTCTATGTGAGAGATGGAAAATTTAGGAAAACAGGCGCTTGAATAATCAAAAGGAAGCAGTGAACAGGACTGAAAATCAAAAAAAAAAAGATAGAAAGCTATGCCTAGATCCTCTGTTCCCCCTCTTACTAGAACAGAACTCCAGSTTCACATCTCTCCTTACTTTAAATGAAAATAGAAAGAGCCTTTTCTCAGCCTTTATCAACACCAATTATTTCAAATGTAGCTGACAAAGCAAATGCGGGACATGTTGTTCCTTCTTAAAAATGGCCAAGAAAAAATATTATGAAGCTGTTACACGACCAAAATTAAGCCGTGACCTCTTTGGCTTTGAAAGAATTTTATCTCCCATCAGAGCATTACCAAAAACAATCCAACGATCTGTATAAATTGTCAGAGTGCTTTCCACGCTTTTCGTACTGTAGGGATTAGCTGCAATTGGAGCCTCCAGGTAGTTTCTGACAGAAGAACTTGATTATRAAATAAAACATTTCTTATATAACTCTGGTTATTGTCCAGGGAATGTACCGTATACTGTCTCCTTGAACACAGAAGGCTTCCACCAAGGAATATAGTTGGCTTACAGTTCTGAATCGCTCTTTCCTCAGTGCTACACCCAAAATAACTATTTACCAGTACGCCTGTACTATTTCTCATACCATTATAAATCAGGTAAGTTAATATATTTGCTATCCTGACCTCAGGCATTTCATAATAACTTAATATACCTTGGCCTGATTTTCACAAATGTGGGTAACTATAGCTTCCTTTGACTTAAGAAAGATTTRTACCTGAAAACTTTAGAAAACGAGGCTTTTAAAACTTCACTAAGACACAGAAAGCTCATTTTTCTTATCTAAAACCCACAACCAATTCAGTTCTCAGAAGTCTTTTCAACCATTTATTTTGAATGCAGTAAAGATGAGATGAAGACGTATTGTAAGTGTTGTCAGACGTATTGTAAGCGTTGTCTCCTATAGGCTATGACTAAGTCACACATCCTCTTTYGCTTTAATATACTAAATGCACTCTGCTCCTTGCATCTGTCACTATATGACACAGTCTACAATATTTTTACTAATTGCATGACTCTGAACCTTTTCCATTTTTCAATATTCTTTCTGAAGTGCAGACATCAGAAATGGACATATTGTTCTAAGCACGGTCACAGTACACCAAAACAAGAGTAATTATAACAGCTTTACTCCTACTCAAGRTCCTCCTTTACAGACTCTAGCCTTTTTGATTGAAAGTCTGTGTTCAACTGAKAGTACGGTAGGGCCCTCAGTTCTTAGGCGTAATCACCAGTCTGAGCATGGAAACCCCATTTATAATTAGAGCTTTTTTTTCTTTGTTCCTTCAGGAATAGATGTTGGTCATATTAGATGTAAATGATTTACTTGGCTTTTGGGTAATAACTATTTCATTATCATCACAAATTTATTATATGTACTAAGTCTCTTCCCCAAATGCTGGACAGAAATGTTTAGGGAACATTTCTCTTCTTCTCCARTGTCACTGATATTACCAACATTTTTAGCTAGCTGCTGGGCAATATCATTGATAGGATTCTTTTTGATCAGTAATTTGCTTGAAAAGTCTTAATTTTCATTCTTAATTCTGCTTGTCACAGATTTCTCCACATGCRATATTTTCTTTGGATTTTCTGCGGTTCCTAACATCATGTGCGATTTCATTGTCATTAACTTAGCTGTTAACTAATATCTTCCTCTTTCTTGTCTTTTTCTTATCTTTTAACAGACAGTTAATTTTTAAAATCAGTGGCACCACCTTTCTTGATTACAGAATTAGAAATCCTCAAGCAAATAGTCAAATAATCTGAAGTTTTTTACTAACATACACCTTTTTCTGTTAAAATCTTTTTCTATCCAATTTGAACATAATAATTTAGTTTTTTTTGGTACTATGTTATGGTTCATAATACTGCATTCACTTCATCCTGTTTGCAAACACCACATACAATCAAATAATAATCACATGTTCCTATGTGGAAGTGGCAACCAGCTAGTTACTAAGTTTAGTTCTGGAAGCAACATGTCAATAGCTTAAAACTTATGATGTGTGTTATGCAGTAAATTGCATTTCCCCATGCTTTACAGCTTCTCTTCCCTCCCCCCCGTCCCCCCTTATACTTTACCTACATGCACACATATGTGGAACCAATCATTTGGGTCTGTGGGACTCCCAAATCTGGGAATGCATAAATGATGGCTACTAATCTAAAAAGATGAAGCATAAAAGGGAGTATTGATCTATAAGGATTCAAAATCAAGAGTATCCAACCTTTCAAAGATGTAGAAACAAAAAATGGACCATTCTGGACAAAGAGGGTTCTTCTGTTCTCCTCTTGCCTATATTACCTTCTGCATTAGATTAAAACCACYGATTTTAACATTCTAGCTGCTAATCCTCCAGGTGTCTGTAATGCTAATTAAGACAAATGTGCACTTATAAATGAGCAATACCAAGTCTTCTTATTTATTTTTATTCCTAGCACTGGCATATAAATAGTTAATAAGTATCATTCCCTTTTCTTCCCTTGGTGCCTTGGCTAATTTTATAATCAATATTACACATTTAAGCTAATTACATGTTTCTTATTCCTCCTTTTACCTATCCATTCTGTGAGTTTAGAACTGTGCCAACTGCTGTCCCAGAACACTAGCTCATTTTTTAATCATATAAAGACAACTCAAACAATTGTCTTCTCTATTCATCAAAGATGCCACAAGTTCCCAAATTCCTACATCACTTATTAATCAGTGATTGATTTCCACATTTTTCATCATGTCTCCATCACTTGTGGGACAGGCATGACAATAGTTTTAGAGAAACATGGTACATCAGCCTTGGAGTAATACTGTATTTATTACATACAATGAAAAAATTATTCATCYGTGAATAGAAGTTTGACTCAGGAAATCTGCTTTACGAAAAAGAATTGCAGCAGAAGAGGAAGAATAGATATTAAGTGTTTATGTTAATGAAGCTGGGAATAAACAACATTTTTCTTTCTGTTCTCCTGAGGTTGTTTCTTGGTCTAAGATTTGCCCTGATTTATAAACACAGTGAACTCTAGTCTTTTCTATCCTTGTTTCAGTGCAGTGTATAAAGAAAGGTCACAGCTGAGAATTAGAAAAATCAAAAAAGAAAGAGCAAGGGACAAGAAAAATTCAGAGCACTTGGAGAGATGCCTATTTCTGCTCCATGAGTGATGCCCTAGTCTCCCTTTCACTACCTTGTAGTCGTATTATTTTCATATAACATTTTCAAAGGTTTATCTTTAGGGAGTATCGTATTCTCTGTGATAAAGGAACATGAACATGGCATTCAGGGTAAAGCATGACAATATAGTCTTTTTTCCAAAGATATACTTTAGCCTTAGTCAAAACCAAATGAAGAATTTGAGCTTCTAATTCTCATTTCCTGTGGACTGATATAATGAATCTTTTCTGATGTTATAAATAATACATATGCTAAGCTGTGGAAAGAAGAGAGATATCTACAAAACTAATCACGTCTGATCAGGTATCATTGTATTTCTCCTTATTCCAGTGTGAAGGACTTCATGAAAACACTTATTCTAGCATTTCACAGGTCGCTTGCTGTTCATCTTCGTCCAGAAGTGATATGCTTGTTTATTAATTTACATGTAATGCCATCCAGTCTTTCCCCAGCCCAATTTCCAATATTCTCCTTCACAATATATAGCCCTAATCCTACAGTATCTTATATTTGACTGTTATGTTGCATGGCTTCTGCRGCCTATTGTAAGGTTAAGGTAGGTTGTAGACTCAAAAATTGTTTTCCCTTCAAGAGTTAAACTGTGTAATGTAATTGTGCCTTATTCTAAAAAAGCTGCTCTCCCTGAGGTCAGGCAGAGCACAGAGCTGCAATCATTAATAAGCCATTTTGTGTTTGCCTCTGTGATCAAAGAATTCTTGTCCAGAGTGCAGTAGCTTGTTTCCTTTGCATTTCAGCTTCAAATTTAGTTTCCAGAGAGAAGGGAGAATAAATCCTGACAATAACAATGGTGAATCTTTAATGGCACTCATTAAAGTCAATGTTTGATTTTTCAACTGTGCTACCTGAAATTCAATTTTTAGACCAAAAATGCATTTAAAAGCTTTGGGGCCTTTTGTAACAAACACCCTTTCACAAGTTATACTGATCTGCTATGTTGGATGGAAGACTACTTTATGTTATTTGTTCCATCAGCTCCTTTAATTTCTTTTATAATAGCTGAACCTTTACAGCAGTTAAAAAAAATTCTAATAGCAACTTTGATCTTCAGATATCAGCTAGAGGGTACTCCACACTTGGATTTTAAATAATGTACTGTAGAAAGCTACCATCCAATGAAAAATCCTCAATTACTTTAAAAGCTATCCTTCACCATGCTTTTACATTTACAGGCCTTTCTCCTTTTTTGCAATTTCAACCTCCATAATACTGAGGTGCTTTAAGCAATTATTTATGATAGCATTACCTCATATTAATTTTCTACTCAGCKCATATACCAGGGTTGCATCTGCTTTGTTAGAACAAGAAACACGATCTAGCTGAAGCATGTTCTTCCTCTTCGCTGATATAATCAATGAAATATACTCTCCAGAGACTGAAATCTTTTTCTCTTTATATGGGACACAGTGTCCCTTTAACTATCTCTCAGTAGATACATTAATTAAAATAAAAATCTAAAAGCAGAACCTTGTACTCTATGATGTTATAGATCATTTATTTTTCTGCCTTTACGAGAGAGAGTCTTACAAAAAAAAAAAAAAAAAAAAAGCCCCYGTCTTTCATCCRCTTGATGRGTTAATGCACTTTGCTGTAYGCAAAGTAATATTGAGGCTATTTGATACATGCATGTTTGTGTATGTGCATGTGTGCACAGTGGCAAATACACGTATTTTGTGTGTGACTGGGCACTGAGAGCTGCACATAATATATCGGGTATGAAGAGAGGTGCCTTTTTCCATTTCAAGCAGAACTTGTTGAGAACTATCCACAGTGTTTTTTTTTTTTTTTTTTCAGAGGAAATTTCAATTTTGCTGGAAAAATAGTGATTGGCTTTCAGGAAAAATCAGAAGGAAGACTGCAAAGCCTGCCAGTTTCATTTGCTCTCATGTTATTGAAGGTCAGAGGCACTAAAGGGGCACCTGCACCTGACGGAAGTGCAAGTACATTTTGCATAAAATGTAAAGATGTATTAGAAGCTGTAATAGATTTAGAATGGGAGGATCAGCAGCTGGGAAATACAAAGAAGAGGTCTCGATGCTGGCTAAATGACTACTATTCCTTATTATGAGTCTCCTTCTGTCATTCAGTATCTCAACCTGTTTTATAAACAGAGAAATGGTTTTTGCCTTGAACAGTGAGTGATATTAAGACCCTGTTATGGGAGAGGCAGGCTGAAATTCCTGTTCTGCTGGAGGAGAAATGAGACATGAGCACTGAAACCACCAAGCTGTTGGGTAGTTTCTCACTGTCTCTCTTGCTAGAACCTTTCTGCCTTGTATTAATAATTGAACAGGCTTGAAGCTATCTTGCTATGCAATGTCAGCTAAGCCAGTTYGTCTCAATCCTTCCAAACCTCAAAATACTTAATTACTGGCATACAGTGCTKCATTCAGTCTCCCTTACCTCTGGTGGCTGCTCAAACCTCTTGACTATTGGGCAATTTCACATTGTAACTTGCGCTCAGTTCAGAGCACCATCTTACCTCTCTTCACATTTTAATTCTGGTATTGGTACGTGAGGGTGYTTCTTAGCTTGATTCCTGAGATCAGGGTACTTTTGAACCTGCCAGTCCTGCTGAGTGTATTAGGCAATTAAATGAGGGACAAGTCATAGCTGAGAGATGTGTTAAAAGGCATTTGCTGACRCTACTCATTAGCTCCTGAAGCCTGCTTCCAAGAAGTGGAGACAGACAATTCCGGTCGGCTCTAAGGTTGTCCTTCTCCACTCCATTTCTCAGAGGGATTCAGATTTAGCTGAATGTTGGGGCTGTTTTGCTTCACTCCTTCTGAATTAAAGCATTCTGAGTTTTCCTGAAAGGATAAGATCTTTTCTTATCTTTTTCTTTTTTCTTTTTCTTTTTGYATGTTCAAGATTAAAAAGTATAGCAATAGCTATACAGTTAGTAAGAGTTATAAGAAGAAAAATTTCCTATTTTTCAGCCAGCTCTATCTATGAATGCAAAGCTTTTTAAATCTGGGCCCTGAATCTTCAAAATCCTTTAAAATCCTTTAAAAAAGGACTTCTAAGGACAAGATAATTGTAACTATAATTAAAGTTAGTGAAACAGGTACTGTCATATTAGAAAATTGCAATTTACTGAAAAATAAGTTATCCTTGAAGATTGCCTGGAAGACAGAAATGGTGCAGATGCAGTTGTCCATCTGTCTTCTGTCCTAAATTCAAATATCTGTAGAGATATAGCTTCACACTTACAAATGTGAAATGGGCTGTAAAGCTCAAATATCCTGAACTAGGGAGTAGAGGAAATCAGATAACTTAGTCCTTCTTCATGGGAATATTATAAAATCCTTAAAAATCTTCACAGCTCAGGCTCRCAATAAATCTAATGAAACATATAACCACCATAGAATGCATCCTAGAAGTCCTTCCCTCAGGTCATTAAAGCACTTTCTGCAAAGTGCTCTTCAAGTCCTTGGACTGAAGAAAACAGAGATTTGTACAGTGAGATTTACAATCTGGTCATATGAGGTTTGTGATTCCTTCATCAAGCTCCGTGGAACTGACACAATACTCTACAGAGTCAGCCTTTGGGTTGTTTTTCTCTTACCTTCAATTTCAACTAAACAGTAAATAAAATTACCAAAAGTAAATCAATACAATACATTTCCATTTCTCCTCAAGGGATTTATATTGCTTGATATTTGATATTTCTTCCTTCCTGGAGAACTAGATTTCACTCCTCTCTGCTTCCTCAGAAACACAGTTAGCAATGGATGTCCAACACTAAAAAAAGAGAAAAAATAAAGTTTAATTAGTTCAATATTGGCATTGTAATTATTTACATTACAATAGTATCTCAAGACCAACATYCCATTTTGCTGTGTATTTGAATATGTGGCAGAAGATAATCCTCACTTCAGAGCAATTGCAAATTTACCAAAAATTACAAATGGAAAAYAGTGGAAAGGAACTTCTATATCTCTGTTTTATTGCCAGGTTTATAAAGCACTTAGTTTATATTTGAACTGCTTTGTAAAGTTGAGGAATGAGCCAGTAAGGGAGCTCCAGTCATACTAGCTTTCTGGAAAGTGAGCTTCACCATGTCCACAGTACACCAGTTGAATCATCAAGATGAAGGCCTCATGGAAATATCAAGTATCTCAAATATCTCAAAGCTCCTTTGGCACACAGAGAGTGGAACCTTTCTAATGTGTGGTTTGTGCTCCATTTGCCTGCTCGAAAGACTAATTCATAATGCTTCTCATGACCCTTCAAAAGGGCTCTATGATGAGGTGCTCCTTCACCCCCAACCCTCCCCACCGATGTGCTCTCTCTCTCCTTCCTCCACC
Organism: Rhea americana; assembly: GCF_003343005.1. NCBI lineage: Eukaryota > Metazoa > Chordata > Aves > Rheiformes > Rheidae > Rhea > Rhea americana. The sequence continues at coordinate 4,351,532 of NW_028186468.1, read as the reverse complement.
CCCTGCCCCAACYTCTCCATAAACAGCACATAGACTAATTGAGCATACACCAGCTAAAATCCATCTAGTATGCAAATATGACTATGAGTCAATTATCTTACCCCATAAATATGGGGGGCAGCCACACTGGTTCTCAGTTCCTGTTGGGTAAGCACTGTACACTTCAGGTAATCTTGCTGTGACTTTRGCCAGTGGTGATGGTCCCACATCAGACATGACATCATCTATGTCATCCCAGCATTCTCTCATTAAGTACCATAATCATGAAACATACCCAAAAGCCGGTCTCGGGTTTCTGAGTGGAATTTAGCTCAAGAWTAAGATACCTAGATTTAGGTGTTTACAAGTAGCTTCTAAGTATGACTTTGGAGTCAAAATTCCTATTGTAGTTGATGAAGATCTATTTAATGCAGAGGATCAGAGGACTAGTCATTCACCATCTACTTTAGGGTGAGCTAATTCACTTTCTAGGTTTCATTGACTGTTTTCTAGATCTTCATTGATTGTGATGAAGGCCTAGAAATATACCTCACACACAGAAATTTTCCCAGAAGCACTCAAATTCAGGTATCATGATCTGGAGCTGAATCTTCTTTTCAGTCCCATGCTTCCAAATTCTTTTATCCACTTCCCTTCCTCCCTATCTCCCCTTGAGATAGCTGATTCCCCTCTGCTTCAATAATACTGTACAGCAGTCTGACCAGCACTGGCTGGCTTGTGAGAAAGGTTCAATYTATTTAAACACTCCCTAGCTGGGGGGAAAAGAAACCCCGTATCTTTTCCTTAACTTTTTTACTATCAAACTATGGAGTAAAGACTTGCTTCACATTTGGTAAGATGCATCCTTTTCTGCATTCCCTCAGGAAATAGGCTTTCCAAGTCACCTGAGGGCTGCCTAACATACAATTCTGTTCAGCAGCAAGTAGAAGAGGAGTTGGGGAGCTGCTCCATGCACTCACCAGCTCACAAGATGCTTCTTTACAACCTCCTTGTCACACTTGCTCATGACTACCTTGCCTACCTCTGAAATGAGGTCCCATTCCCCAGACACGCAACTTGTGCACTAACTCTTCTAGAAAAGCATGTGAGGTTTCCCAGAAGTGTTAAGGGATACTTCCTACCCAAAGGATGTGAATGTATTGCTATTGGTACTCTACGAAGGCTAGTAGGAGAGAAAATATAGTAAGAGAATGAAATCAAATCCAGAATACCTGTATATGGTGTTGTAAAGTGCAAGAATATTATCAAAGACACAAATCATTTGTTCCTTTTGAAGTGCAGCCAGACTGTATTGGTCTTATATACAGAAGTAAGATATAAATATGCTGGAATTGCTGCTTGTTTGACCCATCAGGCCAAAATGGTCAATTCGGTGTCTTTTACTTCCCCCATCTTTTAGTTCTGGACGTGGGATAACTCATTTCTCCATAATTTGTGATCTCCTGGGATGATCACCTCAAATGACCATATGCTTATTTCTTATGATGAAACTATCATTAGGGACCATTTGTATCTTTTGCAGGAATACAGGATGTTATTTTCCATGATTGCATTCTTGAGAACCAGCTGCTGTTAGATTTATTTTAACACATCTGTTGCTTCATAAGTCTGTGTAATACCCAGGGACACCAATATCAGCTGTTAATAATGAAGGATTTTTTTTTCACTTTGGTATTGAAGAAAATATTGAGGTAATTGCAGTTATTTCATAGTTGCTTCTCTATGATTGAATAGTGACCTGTTTGATGCTGTCCTCTTTCTGAAAGGTGCTTTATTATTTTGTTATTGTTTTCCCCCAAAAACAGTAGGCTAGGAGAAGAAGGGCCAAGAGGAAATATGCTAAAACCTGAACTTCAGTGATTACTGCTTAGATATAACAAATTATAGTCTATTGTTGGCTATTCCAATATGAATCATCTGTTGTAAAAGCAGATTTGATACGCACAATCACCCATTTTCCGTGGTGTTTTCTTACTATGTAAAATAAGTCTACAACAGCTACATTTTGATATTTTTTTCAGACAACATAAACCTACATATAAGGGAAGGATGATTTTATTCTACATTGATAAAAAATTACATCCAGCCATTTCTGTGGTTTCTGATCATACACAGCTCCTCTTTTAGTCCATGCTTAAAAGAGCTGGTTTAAAAATTTTCCCAGTGAACTGAAGGAGGAAGTAGTGTTTTGGGTTTGTTTTTTGTATCAGGCTGATAGGCTGAGACCTTCCCTAGCCATTCTATTTTTTTCCTCAATTTGTTCCTCAGTCATTTCAATTTCCTGCCGTTCGAGYGAACAGCCTTCTTAAGGAAACCCAGGACTGTTATATTTAACATGACCACAGATATTCTTTTCCCTGATACTAGTCAACATTACCTTTTTTTTTTAAAAAAAAAAAACTTATTCTTAATTTACATAGTAGAATCCCTTAGAAGTAGTAAGAGCATCATTTGAATCTCTACATTTCATGTGTTTTACTTTGAACTGTCTGTGACTTTTTGAACTATTATCGGTTTGAGTATATTGGTTAATTATGTAGCAGCTTAAAATTAATAAATACTCTATTTTTGTGTTTTTGTTTTTTTTTGAAACATACCACTTGAATGAAATAGWAGTCCTGCAGTGCTGTCCAGTGCTCCTATAAAGGCTTCCACTGAGCTGATGATGTGCTGTTTTTATCCCCTATATGCATTACCTTTTGGTATTAGCAGCACAAACCATTCTAGTTCCTGCACCTTTTCCCCAAATTAGGCATTGTCTAAGTCATGTTGTTTGTCATAGATTCACATTAACTAAGAAAGTAGCCAGTGTCCAGTTCTTAGCCAAATTTCCCATTTCCATAGTAGGTGTGTCAGAATGAAGCATGTAGCTGGATCTCATGGGCTCCAGTTCTTAGCCAGGTTTCTTAGCATGAACTCATTTTCATTGTCAGTAGCATCTATTCTATCCTGCTCACATTGTAAGGTTAGCGACTTCTGGCCAAGAGTGGGATTTCATCATAYACTAGCTGTGAGAACCTCCACTGCTGCAGCTTTGTTCATCCTCTGGGTTTGGAGGAGCTCTTTTTCAGAAGACGCACTACTTCTTTTTCTGCAGAAAACCTGATTGCACGTCTCTCGTCTCTCTCTGTTAGGAATGTTTCAAATTCTCGAGCATCTCTATAGTTAGAAAACCAGCCACTCTCTTCAGCTTCATCTAGTGACTTCTGTGCTCAACTAATAATTACTCTGACACAATTACTTTGCAACAGTTTCACAATGGCTTCAAATTTTTTTATTCTAGAATTTAGTCACAGACAGGTGTCTTGAAAGAGAAGCACTTCAGTGTAGGCTTAAATAGATTTGCAAACACCCTGCATTTTCACTTGCTTTTCAAACCTTCTGTTAAAAAGAAGTATATATATTATATGTTTAATTTTTTTGAGTATCCTTTTGTAAAACTCTTCAAGTTTCTGTAATACAGTTTCATAGTTAACCTCCTCTGCCCTGAGATAACTGAAAACTGTTGAAACATCAAGTGCTTCAAAGCCAGCTATTGTTAGAAATAGCTCCCTGTCTTCCATTTTCACTAGCACCTATTGCTATATCTTCTTCCTTTTATGGCCTTTTCAGCTGTTGTGGGGCTTTTAACTGCTTCATTCTTCAAGGTCTTTGCTTAATTCGCTGTAGCTCTGACTCAATTATCTCTGGGAGCAAGAGGTCTGCTTMTCTGAGCGTGCGAATTCTGACCAAGGGCGAGCTGCAGCCTGGGTCTCTGCCCAGCAACTGGGTCTAGCTGGCTGCTGGAGTCCACTATGGATCAGCAGGATATTTCCAGGCAAAGATCACTGCAGGGAGAGGCAGTAGGTCAGCAAGGGACAAATGTAAATGTTATCTTTGCTACCAGCAAAACAAGTATAGTGTTAATCCTAGTGGATTCCGGAGATCTCTTTGCTTTATGAACTGGGACTCAAGTAACTAATCACATATAGCAAAGAAACACAGTACATTTTTATTACTCAGAAAATATTGTCAGCTGACAAATTATGTTGAATTATTAAATGTAATATGCATGAAAGAAGCCAGGGACTGACCACGGTGTGAAAACTCAGTGAAGGGGAAAGAAGAACAAGGAAAGGTCAGAAGTACGAAATAGAGGGTAATATTTACGTCACTCTATTTTCTGATTTTTTTTGTGAGTTTAAATTACAGTCTTAGCCTTTTCTGTAGATTGATTTAGATGACAGTTCCAATGTAAAAAGCATTTTACCAGTTCAGATTTCCTATTGAAAGCCCAATTTCACACTCATTTACACTGAAATCTATTCAGCTTAAGCTGGTACCCCTCGTGTTCTTTATATTCCTCTTATGCTTTGCAATCAAGTTGGCTATTCTGTTTTGCCAAAGCAAAAAAATTGCAGCAGTCACAGTATAGGAAAACATGGAAGGAAAATAAAAAAAAAAGGAAAGAAATATAAAAGAATAAAGTGCTTCGAATTCCTGTGGGGAAATAAAAATGATTTGTATTAAAGGTTAAATATTCCCTAAACCATAATGTTACAAGTTTTATAGGAATGATGTCTCTATATCCTTGTGCAATGCATCATCAATCCACAGCCAAATACCACTGACATTGTACATTTTTTATCTCTACAGAACAATATTTGGATATCACTTACCTCTGAGGCAGTTCTTCTGGAAATTATAAATATATTTCTTTCTAGGGATCAAAAGAAAGCACATCAAAATGAAAGATGAAGCCCAGACACTGAATTTGCAACTGTTTTATGTAAACTGGGAGAAAGTATAAAATTTCTTCTTCTAATTCACTTTATTCAGTTTTGAAGATAGYAATCTGAAGATGTTACATTTGTAATATTACTTTATATCCTCCTCTCTCCTGAATAGCTTTATAAATGATCACAATGATCTTCTCTAGTATGAAGAAAGATTAAGACATGACAGGCTTAAAGTTACCCCATGCAAAACTGTGGCGCTAACTCCAGCTGGAYTCTGGTCAAACAGAGGTTTAAAAATAGCATTACTGAATTAAGAATTTGTAGTTAGAAATTTGTACCACTTACTCTTTTATTCTCAGCGAGATTTTTTTTTTACTTCTTACAGTGACCCAAAACACCAAATCTGCCTAGAATTTCTCAAGCTTGTGTACTAGTCTTCTTTTATAGGCCTCAGGACTTTGGTGAGGAAGAGAGCCATGACCAATACAACTCCTTCTTACTTACTAGATGTCGGAGTAGACTTTTCATATAAACCAGTGGTGCAAAAGGACTGAAAATATTTTTAAAGTTGACTATAAACAGATAAGCAATACTAGCTGTGATCAACGACAACCTAAATGCAGCATAACAGCAGAAAATGGCAGAATCACAGAATAGTTGAGGTTGCAAAGGGCCTTTGGAGATCATCTGCTCCAATCTCCAACCTCAGCTAGAGCAGGGTGCCTACGATCGTGTCGAGYTGTGTTTTTAGTATCTCCAGGGATGGAGACTCCACAACCTCTCTGGGCWACCTGTTCSAGTGTTCAACCACTCCCACAGTGAAGAAATGTTTTCTGTGTTCAGAAACTATCTGTACATAACTAGAGCAGCCCTTGAATCTTTCTCTAGCCAATACATCTCTAAACTCAAAGTGAAGTTTTTAAAAAGTGGGTATCAATATACTTCCTGTAAAATAATTATGATAACTTTATTTTAGAACATGCAGCTTAATTGCCTTTAATCTATTACACGTGTTATTCTTTCACCGTGCCACTAGCAAAATATTGTGGAAATGCTGTCATTGTAGATATAGTATGCTTGGAAAATAAGACCTAGACAATAGTCTCACATGGCTAATTTGTAGTATTTCTATGATTTCACTATTGTGTATCTACGATGACTGTCAGTTCATTACAATTTAAATCAGCTTATAAATATTTGATATGAAATTCTTTGTTAAAGAAATTTTAAGCCTTGTCTAGTCTGATGATATGTTTATTGTCTAAATTAAGGCTTAATATTTCACTTGCTTGAATGTTTTTATACGGCAATAGAATTTTACAACAGCTTAATAAGAATGGGTTAAGCTTGCTCTATTGTCATGAAAATGTTTTTTCTTGTGCACTTTTCATTCTCATTCCAGCCCCTGTTATTGATACTGAGATTTAATGGCTTATGTGGTCTCTTAGACATAGTCATCTACTATACTGTGGTGCTTTGACTATTTCATTATTCTGTTTCTTGACTTTATGCCCATGTCATCAATTCAGCTATTGGTTATTCAGTTTATTAATGAGGGAGAAGTGCATTGACCATTCAGTCAAATCACAGAATATAGAAAAGGTCAAGGTACTATAGTACATTATTCTAATTCATAGAATATTGTACATAAGGCAATGCATTCTCCATTCTCATTTCGTGACAAAAGTATTACAAGAACATAACATGGCATAAAATTAATCTACACTCACAATGAAGCCTGCAATTAAAATGCTAAATGGCACAAGTTGAATCATTTGTTTGACAATTACTGAAGTAAGAATGAAGTTTTGATCTTGTACCATATGAAATCATAATCTTATGGTTATCATTTGCCTCACGATTTGCCACTAAATATGATCTAAATTTACAGTAAGATACAGATGCTGAAGTGTTGCCTTGCCTCTCTCCTCGAAAGGTAGCTCAGTACTAATTAAAATCCTACTTGTTTTCAGCTAACCTTAGAAATATGTAAAATTCCAAAACACAAACTTTTTGATCAAGGAAAAGAAATAAAGAATGCAACCAGAATTCTGTAGGCTATCAGGTTACTGCAATCACCTTTTGGGGGTGGAGATCAGGATGATAGCGCATTGACCAATAACTTGGCAAATATTCAGAGTACAACTGAAACTCTTTTACTGGACCAGAAAAAAAAAAAAAAAAAAGACGTTCTATGGAGTCACAGATAGTAGTCATGGGGCTACAGAATTCTGGTCATTTTCTTTGCTTTTGTTTGACAAACCTTTTACTTTATGCAATGTGAAATAGAAGAGTTTAGAAATATCTATCCTCTGATCTCAACCACAGTCTGACTGTTGGGATACTTTGAAGAGATGCAAGATGTAGTCCTTTAGCCAGTGGAGAATGATCTCCATCTTCTTCCTTCCTACAATGAGTATAACGCTTAGGTATGTAATTCAAGAGCCTTCACATCARCGAAGGCGAGAACACTGTAGTGATCCTAACCAGAAGACTATTGTGTGTCAGGTGTTAGTGATGCACGTAACAGGTGACCTGAGCAGGTGCAGGACAGTGCTGTGCTGCACATTTGAATGAATTAGGTTGTTTTTAACCAGCTAAGAAAGGGCTTGTTTTACATTTAATGCCCACTGTCACAAGTAGAATAGGGCTGCTGAAGTGACCTGCCAGCCTCTCAAAAATTCCATTTTACAAGCAAAAAGTAATTGCTATTGGGCTTTTAGCAGTTTTCCACTAAAGGATTTTGTTTCAGCAGCTCTTCTTTTGTCAGTTATTTGAGAAAATGGGTATGTTTGGGTAAAAAAAAATATAGGTTGTCATGTCATTTCTTTCAGACGGTCAGGATCTCTACTACAACTAAATAAAATTTGAGAACACAGTATTTAATTTGAACTGCTCATATTTGCTCATATGCATTAAGCAGGAAAGAAGAGCATGCAGTTCAATTTACTTTAGCTGGCATGATAGTTCTGACTGGCCCATAAGCTTCTTGAGCAACAACAACATCTGAAAATCATCACCTTTTATGGCCAAATCCAGTATCATAGATATGGAAGTCTGAAGGAAATCTTTGGAAGTAGTCAAAGCACACAGCTATCCATTGACACTTTAGCTATATTGCTTTCTTCAGTAGGGGATTTAATCATGATGAAATACAGAAGGAGTAAAGTTTTTATGGACATCTTTACACAGAAAACAGATATGAATATAAGTGAAGATCATTATTTCAATACTGGGAGGCACCTGACTGAGGACTTTCAATATTTCTAGCAACCTTTCCCTTTTGCCTTCTCTGACCTATAGTATCCTCTCAATTTGTCTTCACAGTGTTTTATTGAGTTTTACATCACCCTTTTGCCATCCCTTTTTAAAGGAATGAATTATGAATCCCACTGTGGTGGCCTAAGCTCTTTGGAAGGGAAGTATAATAGATATGCATAAATTAAAGTATTATCAAATACACTAATCAAAGGGATGAAAAAGTCTAGAAATCATGATCTCCAAAATAACGGAGATATATTACAGCAGAGTATGCTGCTCCTCTTACCTCTTCTGCTGTGGAAGAAAAGGTTGCTAATTCTCTGGAGATTCTGCTATAGCTCAAGACATGTCAATGACTCATCTGTAAATATCTATTCCCCTGAAGGTAGCAAGGAAAACACCACAGAATGTGCTTGATAATATAAATCTCATCATGAAACAATATACATTTCGTAATTACCACTTTAAGGGTGAAGGCCAGATTTCCTGGCAGGTGTGAATTGGCATATCTCTACTGAAATCACAGAACTGCTATATCACATCAGTTTGAGAGTCTGGACCTATGTCCTGAGCTATTTTTGTCAAGATACTAAAAATCAATTCCTTGAAGGCTGAAGCACTGAAGAAAGGAAATGACTCTACTACTTGGATATCAGCTTCCATATGAGCTCTGGTCCAGCCAAAAATTTTTGCTTTTACTCTATCTTAAAAGATAAAGTACAACAAGTCTAAATCACGTGAAAAATGTAGGGGAAAAAAGAGAAGGACAAAATATTACATGATTTATTGAAATTACAGTTCAGTGAATTTTCTTCTTCAGTATGAACTATCTCAATCTTACGATATCTTATGGATATGTGCTTACATATCGTCACTGTTTGTTTAATTGTACAAGTAGCCTCATATTTTATATCATCTGCAAGAAGTCACAATAGACAGTTTAATTTTCTGTGTTTTCTGCCAAACTTCTAATTCATTCTCTATTCAGTTTTCCTTTCTCTTCATCCTCAGTGGTCTGAATGAGAATGTAACTTTGGTATATCTTAAATGCCCCAGTGGAAGTCAGGTAATTTGGTATGGGATAATAATCTAGTGTTCTCATGCCTCTAAAATTCTTTATATGAAACACTTTAGTCCAAAGATGTTCATTAGTTTATGGGTCTATTTTGGACTTGAGTAGTTTTAAGCAGAGAAGAGGTAATTGTAGGGTGAGAACTGTTCATGTCAAAAACAGGTCACTAGTGAAYCTGTCAGAGCAAAGGGCTGGAAATAGGTAGACATAAACTGTTCATGAGATTTTCAGCATTATAGAGGGCTATAATTGCTCTGATCTTTAGGAATTTTCTGAGAGAATTAATAACTCTGATCTTAGCCAGGAATCTGAAGTAGATCCAGTTGCTTTAAGGTGGATATGCCATGTAGACATGGCCCAACGCAGAAATTTGGGGCTAGATCAGGCAAGACCATTTGGTTCTTAGAAACAGTTTAATTGTGAGTGTATGATATTTTGTCTTGGACAATTTGTCACCAAATCCTGATATACTAGTCTGTGTCGACTGTTACATGACAATTTTTCTTCTGGTATCTGTTGCAGCATTTTTTCAAGTATACCTTTACKGCTCTGGGCCATCGGCATACCCTGTTTCAGTTTCCTCATGGGAACCTTGGGTTACAGAGGCTTGACCTTCTTCATAAAATCCTTTGAGATCTACATGTGGAAAGCAGTATATCTGAGCTGAGTTATTAGTATTTTTGCTGTATGAGCATAAATAGYGTAGCATAAGACGTCAGAAACTGTCATGATGTTTGGGAATTTAATGGGGTATATTTTCTACTTGATAGGCACATATATTTCCCATTAATGCTAATGGGAGTTATATGGGTGCRTCAGGAGAACATACCACTTTGCATGTAAATTTCACATTTTATTTTACAGAGGCTATGTAACCCTATTATCACCAGGATCTTAGTGCTGGCACGAAAATTTGTCCCAGCTCRGTTGGTTATAATCAAGCATTAAAATGATCTAGCTGAGCCTAATTGTATTTTACCTTCCCACCACTTTTGTAATGAAAGTGCTTTAATCCAAAGCATTTTCTGTGTCATGCGGATGAATAAATAGCCTTTTTCTTGAAGTTAAGTTGTTTTTAAACTCAAGCTAATAAAACTACTTATTTTCATTTCCATCAGAATTACAAGTACAGCTAAAAGGCTTACATGATTTGGATTTGAAATGTTATTCTTGAGCAAGACAGACTGTTAGAAGATTATATCTCTGGCATTTGAAGGTGTCTTCTAAAGCTGATACAAAATGCCAACTTTTATGAATTCTGTTTTTGATCTAGAAGGTGTGTGGTTCTTTTGCCATACAGCTGATTTTCAAGAACAAGGTATGCAAGTCATTGGCTGTAAATTTTAAATGGCATGAAGTCTTGTATAAAGGGTGTAATTTAGGGGAACAGTGACCGTGGTTCACAAGTTGCATTAAAATTTGTGATCGCTTATGTTTCTTCACCCTTCATGATTTTCCTCTTATTTGTATGCCATTTCTCTGTTTTTTTCTTTATCTATCTTTTCAGTCATACCAGAAGCAGCTCCCTCTTCCTTGGCACTTGCAAAATGTGACATCTGCATTCAGAGAATTCAAATTTGGGACTTTTGACTGATTCAGTTACCACTTATATTTGCATTAGAAAAAAAAAAGATGGATGTGCTTGGAAGCTGCAATGTCCCTTTGAGGGAAATTCTGGTATAGAAAAAATAGAAATGAATCCTCAAATGGTAAAATAAATTTTCTAAATTTCTCTTTAATAATAAAATAAAAAAATCTGGATAAATCTGGAAAATATCATTGAAATATAACTGAAGTGCCTTGCTTGCTGAAAACAAATATGAGTCGTTGAGAAAACAAGCTTTATTTCTAGCACCAGTGTTCCCCGGATATCAGCCCTGCGGTAGGGAACTAGCCTGAGTTCTGGCATGAGCCAGGACTTTTGCTGCGGTTAGGCTACGGTTTCACAGCAGATAGCCTCTGAGAGACATTAAATCTCAGGAAAATAGAATTTTGCAATAAAGCATTTGATCTTGAGGATCCAGTCATATTCCAAATAGAAATTGTGTTTGGGGAGAAAAAAGAGTTAAAGCTATGACAAGCACTGGCAATTCCAGTTATTTCCTAGTCAAGCCAGAGGCATTGTAAAGGTAAGATGGAAGACTACAGCAATTTGGGCAATATCTGGAGAGGATCCAAGATTCTTGCAGCATAGAAGTAAGACCTGATGTTTTMGCTGTCATTTGTAGATGGAAAAATCTATAAAGGTTCACTAAAAATCACTACAACTGTTTGGAATTTCACTCCCAATTTAGTAACCTGAAGCCAAAAGGAGATTTACCACTGACAACCCTAGGAGCAGGATTGGTTTTTATAATTGGATCCAGGTGGATAGTTCTTTGTGATTTTGATTTCCAGTTATTTCTTCTACTCTCTGACCTTCTTCTCTTCTTTTGCCACTCCCTCGTTCTTTTTTTCTCCCATCTGCCTTATACTGATTTTACTTCTGAATGCTAGGTCAGCTCCTCAGAAACACATGTGGCTAAGGTTATTCCAGCAGAGCTGCTGTATTCATTATACCATCAATGTAGACATGCCTAAAATTACAACAACTGGATGAGGCCAAACCTTCAYTGTAATTTGAAAGTGCTTAATAGTCTTGATATATAGAGTACTACTGCACAGGGTACTACTACTATTACTAAAAAAAGGKGGGGGATAATGAGAATAATGATAATCAGTATAATTTGGTATTAGCAAGATTTTCTTTCTATTTAGCTTAGATACTCAATTTCTTCATTTTTATATTCCTATTTCTCCACTCTGATTTCTGAAAGCAGTATATATGAAATTTATTAGAGAATTATTGATCTTAGAAAAATACAATAGGAACTTGGTTCAAGAATCGTTACCATTGTTCCCCCCAAAACTTACAATTTAAAAAAAGTATTCTGCACGTCTCTTGTACTGAAGTACAGAGGTAAAAAAGCTGACCGTTTTGAAAAGCCACAGCTAGTCAGATTCTAAGCCCTTTGTTATCAAGAAGGCTTAAAAATAGTAAAGAATTACAATTTCTCTACAGAAATACTAAATCCAACTGTAAAATTTCATAATTGTATTCAACAATAATAAATAATAATTAAACTATCTTTTAAAATAAAAATGTAAAAAATGTGAAATTTTGCATTAAATTCTATAAGCTTTCAAAGAATTTCTGTAGGCTTTTGTGCAAAGGTCAGTCACATGAAAAATCTCGTTACAAGCACAGGCAAAACTCATGCTACATTCAGATAAGCTTATGTACATATTTTGGAATGATCTTGAATTTAATTTCTGTAAAGCACCACAACTATCATTCCTAGAAAAGCCTTAGAAGTTCCACTCAGATTGCTGAGCCTGGCACTAAAAAAGGTTTTAAACAACTTTCCAAGAGATTCCTATRCACTAGATCATATTCTGTCTTTTCAGAAATCCTTTCTATATGCAGTTTTATGAGGTTTGTCATGTAACATTTGGAAAAAGCATAGGCTGTCCTACATTGGCCAGGAAAGCCTTGCAGGAGTGCAGCCAGCGCTAGTGTTACAAATGCTTTCCCAGTGAACTGAATACACTGAAATTGTAAGCTGCTGGTATCGTATATGGTCACTGGAAGCTATGGTGTCAGGAAGATCTAAATGGAAAGATACATAGGACATCCTGCAGGGCACGGCAGACTTAAAGGTTGTGGAGAAAAAGATAAATACAAAAAGGTAGTGGAACAAGACAAAAAGCATTTACGCTTTCCACTGTTTTCAGTCAGAGACTTCAAACATTTAGTCACATAAATCAATTCCTTCATTTTTAACAGCAGCCCTAATGTCGATGCAAAATACCAGACCTGTCAGCTTTAGCACAGTTCTTCTTTCATAAGCATGTTTTAAAGTAAGACTAGAAAACTTTCATAATTCCATTAACCCTCTTGTTTACATCTACCTCTACTCTAACTAGTTCTGGAATGGCACCAAATCTGAACTTTCATGTAGATGTGAAGTAGGACCTGTGAAGCCTACTTCTTTATTTCCCTCTGGGTGAAATGCTATAAAGCTCATGGCTTTATCATCTTACTGCTCYAGCTAACAGCTCTACTTTTCAGCAGTGGCCTAGAACTGCAGCTAGGATGGGAACACGATGAGAACTGGTGAATGCAGACATCTGTGCGCATCACTCTCTAGCGCTGATTCCTGTAAAACGATCGGGTAGAGTCTGCCCTCTTCCCTGCTTGTTAATACTAACGTGCTAGATCTTGTAAAATAAATAGTTTTGTCCAAAATGGCTAAGTGGAAGCAGAATACTGAGGGTTTCTTTTCTTTCTTTTTCTTTTTTTTTTTTTCCTTTTTTTTTTTTTTGGTAAATAAAGCCACAAATATCTTTCTGTATACGAATAATACGATCACCATGCCTCCCTGCATTTGTTGGGTTGGCTATTTTATCAGACTCCCTGAGCAGCAAGTTATTTTACTACAGAATTTCAACTAAAGGAGCCATTGTTTTTGAGTGGATATTTGTAACCTCAGGTAAGCATTGCCTCAGGAGGTGGGGCAATCTACCAAATTAATGCTAATTAATTAGCATTAATGACATCAAGCCCTTTGTTTTGAAACTTTTGTGTCTGTACAGTGGAGACCGTTTCTTCTAGCTCTTAGAGGACTCCCCATGTTTAATTTCCCACAATTTTTTTTTCTAATGCTTAATTTCTTATAATCTCCATATGGTGCTTAGACCTAGTTCTCCTCACAGCTAAGTATCACTACAGAAAATGTTAAAAAATGAGAAGTCACGTGAGAGAGGCTTCTCTAAAGCACTGGCTGTTTAGACTGAGAATGTACCACAGTATTCCAGTCCTTCTCCACAGTGAACTTTTAAGCTGTTTGAGGTTAACCCAAAATATCCCCCCCCCTTTTTTTTTAATAATAGCATTTAAAATGATCCCAGCACATTTACAGTGACACTAATATATCTCCGGGCCACCTTCCTACTGCACAATGCACCTACAGCATTCATTAACAGCCTAGAAAAACATACCCTGTCATGGCTTACCGCAACCTAACAGACTTAAATTGCACCTATGAGGCTGACAGGCCAGCGTATTATTAACTGAGCCACTGAGACCCTTTAAACTGTATTGTATATAAGTTTATAGTACAGGGAGTATAGAATTTTAAGCTTGCACATTTTAATGTATTTAATTTGCCGCACTAGGCAGTTTGCTTTGTGAACTGTTAATCTTTTCAACCGATACAGCAAAATGTCACTGTATTCATTTGCAGAGTATAATAGGCTTATATCCTGAAACAATAAAGTTATAATAGCCTGTCCGCTGCCTGGTGAAGTTATACAAATTCAGCATGTACAAGGTGTTGTATGTCCTACTTACCCTCTAGGTTTTTAAAACTCATCTTCTTATACCAATGCCTTGAAAATCAGTAGCGTGCATTACTTTGGTGAGATAAAGCCAAGCAAATGTCATGGATCAAGCTCTGCTGAATTCGTCTGCCTCCTTCTCTGGAATTACTTTCAGTACCTTTGATACTATTTTTTGCTTGTCACCTCCACCCATGACAAATGCAAGCTGAAGTCACGCACATCCAGATCTGCTCTGCACCCTCTGTACACGCACTAGTCTGGAACAGATGAGCGATTCCTCCACTTCCTGCAGAGGCGGGAACCGGCAGCCAGGAGCTGCAAGGTTGCCCGTCCACCAGGAAAGAGGTCCTGCATACTCCCCCAAGCCTCACTGATGTTTCTTGTATTTGCACTCCATTCTTTATTCTAACTCTTTCCAAAAAAATTATAATCTCTCTTTTTCTACATATGCTACAAAAAGGACTATGTGATTATACCACGCTTCTGTAGTAATGAGTCATGGCCTGTGATAGAATCTGGGGTGTGAAGATGAAGAGGATGATAGCAATAGAGTACTGATACTATCTGTGCTAACTCGTACAGAGTTGATTATTTTACATGAGATTATTCTACTTATTTTTCAAATGAACTGGAGAAGAACTGGATTAGTTGTTTCTCTAGTAGGCTTTCCATTTTGAGGAGTGGAAATTTGACACCTTTTCATACTGAAATTCGGCCAGTTTGCCGACTGACACTGCAGTAGTGCTTGGACAACTTTAGGTTCAGCCTGTGAAGTGTTTAGTTGACCTGCAGGGCATATTGCAAAGACTGTTTTTTTAAACAAGGTTTATCTTTCTGCCTGAGGGGGAGGTTCAGAGGAGTTCTTTGTCCACATCAGGAATGATGTGGGATTGACCTGAGCTTGCACACTTAGATACCATTAAAGATTATTTAGAAAAACGGTCTAAAAACAAACAAACCAAAACGCAATGAAAAAAACACATGTCAAATGAAGTCTGTGTTATCTGGATCATTTCTACTCATAGTGATTAATTAAAATGTAGCCTGAAGCAGAAGAAGGTCATGCATCCTGGTCCACAACCAAACAAAATCTTCAGGGAAGAATCAATAAAATGATCCCTGGCTGATTCTATAAATTTATCATGTAAGGAAAAAGAAAATTCTCTAAACCAAATGTAATACATTCTTAAAATATATATATATATATAAATATAAATATACATATATATATATATATCTCCTGGTAATAGGATGGAACTTTCTGGGTATCCTGGGCTTCAGTAGTGCACTAAATAGGAGTGGAGATCTGAAAAGGAAAGATGATAGTTAGAGGAATGAGGTAAGAAAGCTACAGAGCTTTTTTCCCCACAAAATAATTGTCCACAGCCTGTATAAACCTGTTTCCTGTACTGAAGCAATCTCTTTCAAGAGATAACAATTCTGCATTTGTCAGTGAAACCGTGCAATAATTACTAGAATCCACAATGTGAGAGCATTAACAAAAACCAACCAACATCTTAATGAAAACTATTTAGTTCAGCAAAAGCAAACCTATTTTTCAAAAATATTCCCTGGTTGTAAGGTGAATTTAGAACAGAAAATTAAAAGAAAAAGTAAAATTTGATTTATTACAGAAGGTTGTGAATAGTCTGTCTTCTATCAAATATACTTTCCATTTCTTCTTAATGAAGGAATAAAATGTATTACCATAATGATTCAAATATTTTCCAACAGTAACAGCATTTATACTGAAGTGTTTTGCACCATTACTCTGGATTACCATTTTTTTTTCTTYTTTTTAATGGCTAAAAAACCTCATGCAATCTATCGGTAGCTTTTAATCTTTTGGGTATAATGTGCAATAATAAATGAAAGCATGATTTTGTCTATTTTAACTGTGCTGATTATATAGTCTATTAAGTTTATTTATTCACATATAGAGTTCAGWGATTTCTGTGGCAAAATGTGATTAATTTTAAGCTTTCCATTATGCATTTGTTATCTGTTAGTGAACTGAATTTTATCTGGATTGGAACATATATGCTTCTTTTTGGCCTAGTGTGTGTTGGGCACATTGCGTAAGAGAACTTTCCAAGATATCCATTTTGATTCATAGGGSTGCAATTATTTCTTTTAAGGTCTTAGACAGTGCAATTTCAAAAATATTAATTATTAGGAACTTATTGCTACATCTTGTATTTTTATGTCTGCAATAATCTCTTGATTTATTCCTTTGATATTAGTTCAGTTTCAGCAATGAATGCTGGTTTTGAGGTCCTGATCATCTGAATGAATTTAGCAAACTACAAGACATAAAATTAATGTAAGTAAAATCCTTTCACATTTTTGCTGTGGTTGGGGTCAGGGAGAGTTCTTAAATAAAATATTTAAGAAACATCTGAACATCCGACTATAACCCAATGAAAATGTGGGAAAATTACATTATTTCTTATACTGTTTTAAAATCAAAGGTAGCACTGAAGTGAGGGATAGTCATTAAAAGCTGAATTGCTGAAAGTGTCTAGMTAGTGCACTTAAACACATTTCTGTCGAGTGAAATAATTTAAAATCTGAAGTGTGATCCGGAATCACATATGTCAATTACCATGTTTTCTGTGACATTAAAAATGCATGCAGCTGGAGGCTTAATTAKATGAAATCTCTCAGAGTTAGAAACACTTCATTCTTTCCCCCCCTTTTTTTAAAGTGCAGTCTTTTTAGATATTGAATGCAAATAATCCACAAAATGAAGGGAAAGGTTTTTCTGTCATTTGATGTTTTTGAAAGCCAGGATCACACTGGAGATTTGCAAAAATTAACTTTAAAATATTGTTGTGCTGATGGAATTTGATTACCTGCTGATGATGTTGATTGACTGAATGAAATGAATTTTTCAAGTGGAACAAAGACTTTTTCATGAAAAATTAGTAAAAAGACAAGATGCCTCCCACATTTGTATGTTTGTCTCACTCCAAAAAATGGCAATTCTTATCCTGAAATGACCAATACAAAGTTTTGAATCATCTTCACTTTTTTAAAAAAACTGAGACTTTTGTTTCATTTTCCCATTNAAAAAAAAAAAAAAAAAAAACCCTAATTCTTAATGGTACTTAAACTTAAGGCTGCTGAAGTCAACTTACAGCCCACTTCTCTTTTGTACCAATTACCCAGCTCATATTGACTTTTAATAAGAGTGGGATTGATCATTTTGAACTATAATTCATAATACCAAGGCATAGCGTCTTTATGTCTTGAGTTGTGGCCAGAAGAGTTGCCCTAGCTACTTGCCTACAATGCTCTGGGGGAAAAAATAGGAAAACTATTTTCAGTGACGGGCCTAAGATGCATCYCTCCTTCAGTTCAGGAAGAACTTTTTCAGATACAACTCAACCCCAATCCTTAACTATTTTGGAAGTGCAAAAGTAAGAAGAAGAAAAAAAAAAACTCTTTTCTAATGGACTGGATGAATTTCAATGCAAGATGTTCTTCTGTGTTTGTTTGTTTGTTTGTTTGCTCATTTTTCTAGTAATGGTGAATTATTTGTATATAGATCTTGGTTTCTAGTTATCTCCTCTAAAATTATCCAGATGAKACAATAGGGAGCCACATGAAGCTCTGGGATGGGTGATCTGTATAGCAATTTAAAAGAAATGTTGTTGTTGGAGAGTCAGCATTTCAGGTGGCAAGCAACTTACTCAAAATTTTATAATCTAGATTCTACTGTGAGGAAAATTTCATGAAAAGGCAAAAAGTGTCGGCTTGGTAATGATGAGGATGATGCAGTGGAAACAATGCAGAAGTACAGGTTTGCTGAGATTACAAAGAAAACAAAAGAAAAAAAGAGCTGAAATGTAGTGCACTCTTACCAAGAAGACTGAAATTGCTATGCCTGGATCTAATTATTTAGTTTGCTTAATGGGCTGAGAGATGGACAACCTGAACTCTGTAATACTATAAAGCACCAATATCAGTTTTATAATGGTTATTACTAACACTAATCAACAGTATTTCAGTGTTTGATGCCTGAAATTCACTTTTGGGGATTCCATTATGAGGTAYCACACAGATGATCCAATGATTTGTTTTAATCATGTTTAATGCTTTGTTTTAAACTCAACTGTTTTTGTTCTTTCTGAAGTCTTTATCCACTGTTTTCTTAAACATATTTTCTAAGAAAAATTTCACAATGAAAAACACTTTAAGTCATACTCATCCTGTTGACAGACATAGCYAGGAACACTGCTTTCTGGATACTTTTTGAAGTAGACTTTTCTGAAGGATTCAATGCAAGTTAARAAAGGACTGGGAGTTCTTGATTTCCTTTATCTTAAAAACAGTACTTGGACCGGGCTATCATCTTGGACACCTATTTCTGAGTACCATGTTAAGATTAGAGGATTACATAGCTCAAGAGGCTGTGGGAATGCTGTATCTTGTCAGAGGCTTAAATATCWCCTGAAAATGAGATTTGCCTTTTACGATCTGGCTTGGAGCTTGATATATTCTAGCTGGTGTGAAAAGTATCCTGACAGATAGAAACTGCTCCATTTAAGAGTTAGACAGTCCTTAAACAGTTTACTCACATGCTTTAGTTCCTACATTTTTAGGTGGAGATTGGAAGGCCTGTCTTTGGTCTAAACTGTAAGACATAGTAGTTCAAAGACAAACTACTTCATGTATCAACATGAATTTTGAACGTGCTTGTTAAGAGCAGACAATTTCCATTGTCTATCCAAATGCCAGGAGAGGCACTTACATGTGCCTTATTATTGTTGTTGTCRTTGTTGTTGCAGTTGGTTTTGTTATTCTCCTCCCAGGAGAGAATATGTTATTAAAGYTGAACAATCAAACTTCTTTTGGGCTCATTTTAGAACAAAACCGCATGGAAAAATCTGATCATACAGTCCTCCTTTCAACTATTAAGAAAACAATGTGTTCATGCCTAACTAAAAACACCTTTGGTTTACGACCCTTAACTGCTTCTCCGTCCTACTCTGAGACTGAACTTCGTGAGCATCTCTCCTGGGTCRTAAATCTGTGTAGGGAGAGTGCATG
The DNA here is from genome assembly GCF_003343005.1 of Rhea americana. Classification (NCBI taxonomy): domain Eukaryota; kingdom Metazoa; phylum Chordata; class Aves; order Rheiformes; family Rheidae; genus Rhea; species Rhea americana. Next base: position 4,332,044 of record NW_028186468.1, on the reverse strand, counting down.
TGGAGAATGCCTACTGATTTCTACCTTATTACCTCAGTTCTATGTATATTGTATTATTTATGTTTACCTCAGGTAAAGGTTAGCTGAGGTAGGTGATYGTTATTTCATTTAAAATTGATATTGTAGTAGCACAAAGAGGCAAACTACTGTATTAGGCACTTTGCAAATAGATAGCCAATGACAGCTCCTGTCCCAACGAATTTAAAATCTGCCTGTGATTTATGACAATTTATAGAACTGTCTGTAAAATAGCAAAATGAAAGACCAATTAATAATGACAGCACTTTTCCAACAGAATGCAAAAGCAATTCATCAAAATCCTTCAACAACTTTGACCATAAATACAGGTTTTTGAGCTCCAAATTGTCAGAACATCCATTTCTACATAATGTTAGTCTCTGACCGCCTTATTTCATTGTCCACTGAATTGCATGGTCCACAGCACTTGGAAAAGTAGCTCTACACTACTGATCTGAACTTATTTCAGAACAGACAAGCGCTCACTCTGACACTACGCAGCCGAAGACRACTGCTGAATCCAGAGGGCTCTCTTAAAATACGTTCATCTTTCTCCTAGAACCAGCACTCACTGTTATGATGACAGGTGACCTAAGAAATCTGAGTTTCTGGCAGAACACTCTCGAATCCTATTATAGCACCATATAGGTATTTTTCACCTGATGTAGGATCTCTGGTATGACCTTCTCTGAAATTTACTGACTTTATTGTAAGTGGTATCTTTCTAATACTGGCAAAACCTTCATACATTTTAATAAGCTGCCCTGCRAATAATAGACTTTTGTCATTTGGTTCAAAATACCTCAGCTCTGAAAGGCATATTTTGCATCAGGATCAGTTCACAGGCTCATATTCCCAGCCTCTCTTCCTTTACATCCTGAAGGAAAAAGACAGCTTGTCCTCATTTAAATATGGCAAGGGACATTGTTTTGTTGTTGTTCTGTTTTATCTTCAATTTGCAGTTTGTTTATTAATTCAATTCTTTCTATTTTTATTTATTTGTTTTGTGCTACAACTCTAGTCTAGAGTACTCTGCTCCAGTCTATGACTCTTTTCTAAGTATTTTGAGCCACATGGTAGTCTGGTGAAGTGCTGGCCCCTACTTAGCCTTCGTTTTCCGGATGTCAGTGGGTTATTTTAAATAATACAGACTTTAAAAATACCTACCACAACAACAAGACCATTGGCCCTATTAGCAATTCCTATGTACTGTTAGCTACCTCAACAGTTTAAAGATGAGATGTCTGGTCCTCTGAACAGCGGCAGGGAGCTGTATAACAAGGCTTGATTAGAACAGTGCCTTGTTGAATGCTGTCTTTTTTTAATCTTTGGAAAGGTACAGGACATAGCTAATAGCATTACATATTAAACCATGGTATGCATTAAAAAACAGTCTGTGTGATATTTGTGTTTTTCTTATCCAAGTTCTACTCAGGTTGTAGTATAATATAGCTTATCATCCTACCGATCCCCAATGAAATCACTGAGCTCAATCATTAAAAAACAAAACAAAACAAAACATAAACTGAACCACAACAGCTATTTCAAAAAGCCTTGGAAGACTGGAATTATTATTCTTTTTCAGTACAAGATCATTGAATATGTCAATTAATTTCCTTAAACACAGTTAATGTATCAACAGAATTATGTATTTGACTAAATTAAGATAAAATATTTAGAAAAAATTTATGGATTGTATGTGTACAGTGATCCTAATTCAGCAAAGCCCTTAGCATTAATTTATAGTTACCCATGTGGTAAAGTAGTCTCAGTAATTTTTAATAAACTGCCCATATTCATGAAGTTAGGCATTTATTTAAATGGTCTACTGAACTGGGAAATTAATCATTTGTGTTTTTTGAGACTACACTTAAAAACCTATTGAATTAGCAGAGAATGAGTTGTTGCAAAAAAGAACATTGAAACATCCTCTAGAATACCACAGTAGAAATATATTTTCTTTTAAATTGTCTAGGAATTTTCCGTAAATGCAAAGTTGAGTTCACATAATTCCATCTAGAAAAAAAATCCAATAAAGGAGAAAGTCCTCAGCTAGGGGACTCACAAGTAAATAGCAATGACATTTTGTGAAATGTTACATCYGCTGAAGACACACTTCTTTATGGGGTTTTAATACAACACTCAATATTACCAGCAGTAGTAGTGTGTAACTTAGCATCACCAGCAGTAGAAAATGTCTATTAGACACATGTATTGACATAACTGGATCTTTTTTTTTTCCCTCTCTTTTGTTTTGAAAATTTTCTCCACACTTCCACTAACTGTCTCTGAAGTATATAAGGAATGTTATGTTTTGCAAAACGGTGAGCAGAGCACTCAGAACTTTTTCCCAGTACCTCAATTTCATTACAGCAAGAAATGCAACCTCTTATTTTTAGGTATTGTAATGCTCGTTTTTCAACAGCAAACACACAGACTGCCTCAATTACATTCCAACTGATCTCAGATATACTAAGAGGATCAATCACAACGTGGTTGCTGTAGTCTTCAGGGTGGTCAACTGAACCATAAATTCATGTAAGGAGACTGCAGAGAGAGAAATGAAAAAGTCTCCTAAACTGGAACTAAATGCCTACAGCTTCTCCTGCTCTTCCTGCTGTGTTGGCAGGCAGTGGAGTCAGGGTGCAGAAGGCAGGTTGCAAGAGACAGCTAGAAATTCATGTTGTTGCAGCCCTGTTCTCAGGGTGTTTTTGCAATGCAATGATGCAAACTTTCTGTTCCAGGCATCCAAATAAATTAAAGATTTAAGCTCAAATTCTCTCCTGGTATGAAGTAATGCAGCACCACCAAAGTCAATAAAGCTTTGCCTATTTACACCAGCAGAAATATTAGTTCTCTTTCTATAGAGATCTTGTAGTTCAGCTGCTATGGAAGACTGGTTTCCTGTCAATAATAAATGTCCTCAGTATCCTACACAAGTCTTCAGCTTATCGCCTCTGGACATTTTTTAATAGCTGTAAGTCTCAAGATAGAAGTGGGTTTTCATGCTTTGTTTTGAAGGGTGAGGATTGTTCAGAAAAGATACTTCCTGAGCTGCCCAGGGAAAAGACTATTATAACACTAGCATGGTTCAACCCATCAGCCTAACTTGTGTAAGAAAAGAAACTTATTTCTTTGTAACTTGTCTTTCATTTTCACATCCATTTGTTCAAAGACATCTGAAAGTCCCTGAGCGCTGACCTGAATAAAATGAAGAAGGAGGCTAATAGAGTGTTCACCTACAGTATTGTTTCCTCTCTTGTTATTAGATGGATATGACCCTGTCTTTGATCTTCCTGCAGATGGTACAGCCAAGGGTGCTGAGAATAAAGAGTGCCACACTCCTCCTAGGAGGAAAGAAAGAAAGAGGAGTAGAGCGGGAATATGCACAAGCAAGAAAATGTCCACTGTGGTAATTACAAGTGACAAAGATAAATGAGTAAGAATGTGTGAACATGCTCCTCAGTGGGTCTTTAAATAGGAAGAAAATGTAAAAATGTGACATGGGAGTCAATGGAGGCAAGGCGAAAGGATACTTAAATAAAACTAGGACTTTGATTCAGTAACCTTGTAAGTGAAATGATTTAAAAAATGTGGTATTTTTACTTCGTTTCTATCTCTTGATAGTTCCTTATGTATCAGCACACTGCCTATTTTTCAAGCGTATATCTCCTTATTTCTGACTGTTTGTCAAATCCTTAGCCTATGCTTATTTTCAAATAACAGTGAAACATTTGTTGATTAAAGAGAGACTTAAGTAAGAAATAAGAACTGCTTGCTGTGTCAGGGAGAGCTTTAACAGAAAGGACATCCTACATTTTTTGAATGAAGAGACCAAATAGGTGACCTTCTTCGTYGTGTTGATCCCAATGTCTTGTTAAGCTATTGTTCATATAGTTAATTTCCATATTATGCAGTCAGGAATTTGAATGAAGGGAGAAACATTATCCCTTTGACCCAAGAGAAGAAATGTCAAAGAGTCAACTTGGTTCTTTTATTTTTCCAAAGGATTTTTAAATAAAATTAATGGATAATTCTGTCCAGATTAGAAAACATCCATAACTGGAGCAGAATTTGGCCATATGTTTGCAAGTAAAAGTTGCTTCTACTCAGTAATGAGCCTGTTTTTTTCTGTTGTGCAACAACATCCATGTGAGGTTAGCACAATTTACAATTCAAGTACCAGAGCTGTAAATTCAGCTTGCTGTTTGAAAACCTATATCATTGCCAGTACTAAAGTTTTAGCAACAAGAATCCTAATTGTGAGAACACCTAAGTACTGACAGAGTTCTGCTGCCAGAGTGTTCCTGGTAGGCAAAATGCTCTCTGTTACATCCCTACTCTCATGCCTTGGACTACCTCTACCTTCTGGGTGATGACTGCCTTTTGAATTTGTTTTTGCCTGCCTTTTGAAGGATATGAACGCATACTGGAATAAGGTACTGCAACAAAGTGTTCACTCAGTGTGATGACTGAAATCAAATAAATTACAAGAAACACTGGAAGAAGAGAGAATGATAAAGGTTTCAGATCTCTTCCAATCTCGTCTAAAATATGTTATTAAAAATCAAGATCCAAGGGTGGTGTTCCCAGCTCCACTACTGACTCACTTGGTGACATTGTTTGAGTCACTAAAGTTCTTTATATTTGTTTCAAGAATAAAATATTAACACTTCCATCCCTCACAGCAGCYCTGTGAAGTTCAAAGTTTGCAAAATGCTTGGCTGTCTTCAGGTGAAAAGGGCTTGCTACACAATTCAGGAAAAATTTCCAAACATCCTAGCTTACATATACTTAGAGTGGCATTTGCTTTTGCCCTCACTCCTATTTTACACTAAGCCCTTATTATTTTTATGGTAAATATATCAAAAATTGTGGACTCAGATAAGACCTCTGGTGCTGAATGTGATTAAAAACTGAAATATGAGCCCATTCACTCATGCCATCTGTTTTGTTAACCCACYAGAAGGGAACAACATTTCTACATAGTGATTAAAGTGTATGACGGAGAATTTTATCCTGCACATTTCCTGATTGATCAAAAGATAGGGAAATATATTTGTAAAAAAGTTAAGAATTGTATCAACTTCTAAAAATAAACTGTCAGAAATATTAGAATTATTTTGGAATGGCACAGCAGATTTTTTTTAAAGCCTGGAATGTCTTGATTAGCCCACAGCATGTTGATTCTTGCACTTGGAGAACATAAAGGTATATGTTATAAATGTGTGCCTCTCATAAGAGGATCTTAAAAGCCTATCTTCCATATGGCAGGGACTAAGGGAGAAATGTCAATGCTTTTTCTTTAAGCAAAAATAATTATGGCTCTAAATGAAACAAAGGTAACTTAGCAACAGGGTATTCATTTCCTCATCTAGCATTTTCTAAAGAATTCCTACTGAGACCAGCCCATGAGCCTTGTGCTGTTTATTTGCTTACCTTCATTTGAACCATTCCGTTTCTTTTTAGCAATGCTGTCTGTGAAAAGACAGCAAAATATGAACAGTGATTATAAACTTGAAGTGCGAGGGAAAGACCTTGAAATAGTGTTAACTCCAGTATTTCAGTACTCTCTATAGATATATCTTCCCTAAAGCTGGATGAATCATTTGTAGCAAGTAAGCTTTTCACTAAATCTAGTCCTCTATATGTTTAAGAAGTGTCAGTGAATGGACTGCTTTTTAAATTAATGTGCACATTATTTTAAAGTGTTTGGTAAAGGCCTTATCCAAAGTGCACAGAATCGATGAATACACTCCTACTGACTTCTCTTGATGGAGGCCAAATATAGCGAGCAAACGTATTTTATTTGATGGATCTTTCACTAGCTGTTTATTGCAATATTGTTTGGGAATATAATTAATGCCCTTCAATGTGGTTTTATAGGAAATAAGTCTTGTCAAACAAACCTTTTACAAGTTTTCTTTAAATGGGTAACTGTATAGCTAAATTATTACTGAGACATTTCGTATGTATGAATGAGGCATTAATGTATGAATGTGTAATTTTAATGTATTTAAACTGAAATTCTGGCAAAAAGTCTAATGCTGTGAGAGCATGAGAATGAGAAACACGTAGCTAAATCAAAAATTAATTAAAACCTGATCAAAAACCCTCCCATAAATGGGAAACTATTGTTAAACAAGGCTTTGCCTAGAGAATTTCTGCAAGCTTTTGATTTTGAGCCCAAAGATATTCAATATTTTTTTTTGATGGCTTTGTAGTAAATTATTTTTGGTACAATTTGTGGAGGACATAAAGACTGACAGTGTGGTTGAAAAGGGTGAGGACGGATCTATCATAGAGTAACACGCCTGGGTCATTCAGTTAAAATGAACAATTAAAAAAATGCAGTCAAAATAAAGCTTTGTATATAGAAAAAAAAAAGTAAGAGAAGTAGCTGTTCTGAAGGAGAGACAACATCTCAGAAAACAGCAGCTGGAGAGGACCTAGTATTGCTACTGAGCAAGCAACCCAACTAGAGCTCCAAACGCTATGGTTTGGCCAAAGGCTTGTGTGATTCTTGTGCATGTAAGGAAATAGGAGCAGCAGGGACTACAGGTTCAGCACTGGTAAAATCTGCATTATGTTGCTCCAGGTAGATGTGGTATTTGCACACTTTGCACACCGGAATTCTGCTGTAATATTGAAGAAGGYACACAACACAGCCACAAGCATTGCATGTCTTGTCACGCAAGATTTGAAGAGTACAGTTCCTTTAGACTGTCAGAAGTAAGACTGGAAGGTGATTTGAATAAAGAATCTTAGCAATCTCGCTGAGATTAATTGACTAATTAATTGACTTTTTCCGCTAGTGGAGTAAGTCACAAAAAGAACCAGTGGCAGGAAGATCAAGTAAGATACGTTCAAATAAGAAGTTAATCACCTTTTACCAGATTTTATTTTTATTTTCAGCAATGCAAGTGATTAACCATTGGAATAAAACTACCAAGAAAAGTGGTGAGGACATCAGGATAAGCACTGGCCAAACAGAACTGTCATCTCTGCCATGCAAAAGAAAACAGGGGAAAGAAAGCCCCAAAAGTGGGGTTTAGTTAGGCAGCAGGTTTATTAATTTTACTCAGCTGGGAACTTTTATCAACAAATCATATAATGCAGCTCATATGTCTTTCTTCAGTTGTTTCTGCCTGTTGAAGTATCTATATTTGATCCTCCAAACCATTGCTGGGAGAGAACTGCCTTTCTGCTGAAATAATGAAGAAGCTGAGGAAAACGTGTTGTTTTCTCTATGCTCTAAATAGCAGGCCTTTATGAATCCTATTTAACAGGAAACAGAAATAACTCCATGAAATATAGGCTCACCTTCCTAGGAGGTACCAGCAATTAACTTGGCCAACTGGCCCTGGGCCCACAGTCAGTTGCTGAAGAGATAACATTTCCATTTTTAGCAGAAACTAAAGCATTCTCGCTCCTTAGCTCTGAGCTCATTACTGGGCTRTATAAGTGAGATATAATGACTTGTCATATACTGGAGATCAGATTAGATGATCTAATGGTTCCTTCTGGTCTTACGTTTTATGAGACCTTCACAATCTACTTTGTGTGCTGCCTCATTGGTCCCCCAAATCACATGCTAGTGCTGCCATTCCCTGATTTTTATGACTGTGACCTTTATAAACAGGAGTTCCTGAATAATTTAATGGAAACGGGGGGAAAGTGTGAAAGCAATCTAAAGTGAGGTAAATGAGCAAGAGATAATAAAGCCTCAGAAATGTTAGGACATTTTAAACCTATTTACAGAGCATTATAGTCTGCCTGCATATAGAGACACCAGATTTAAAACATCTGTTTTCTTTCCTGAAGGGAAGGAATCAGTGGAATTGTGTGGTATTGCTCTTAATACAGCATCTCGTAGGACAAGTTCAATATTTTTGCTCTCACTGCTACTCTCATTTCCTTAAATTCCAAGTCTACCTATGGTTTCAGATGACTCTGTGAATTCTTAAATTATGTTTAATAGTTAATATCTTTGACTAACAGTGCCTTTTGGGCTTTATCTGTTATAAGAAGTGATAGCGTATCCTCAGAACACTTCCTAGAGTTCCCTGAGTTATTCTGGAAATAATTTGCTACAGCTCTTTAAAGGATGTGACATTTTCCCCCGAGGTACAATAAACAACTCCGCTGGCTGATATGTGACTGAGCAGAATTTCTGTTCTATCTACTTGCTCTTCTGTTTCCAGTGCGTTTACCCGGAATGGGAGTGCTACTGCGGAAACCCGTGTGCAACTCTACACAAACGCTAATCCGCTTGCAATCGCTTGTGCTATTGTGCAAATGGAGAGGCCTCCTCCGGTTATGCTTCGTGTGGCTGCGGAAAAAACAGCTCTCATCTAGCCCTTAACTTGACTGATTTGCTGTTGTTTCCCCCCTCCCCCCTCCTAAGGGCATTATCACTGAAAATGTTTAATTTTGTGGAAAGTACCCTTCGTTTTACTTTCTAGAGTTACCTCCCTTCCYCTTTCCCCTTCCTTTTTCCTTTCCCTTCCCTTTYCTGTCCTCTTTCTTTTTTCCWTTCTTTTTTCCTTTCCTCTTCCCCTTCTTTTTTTCTTCGCTTTCTTTTCAACATTTTGAAGCAACACTTCCTCAGTGCATTCTCAGTGACTACACTGTCGGGTGAGTCTGTATTGCTGAAAGTGAAGCCGAGAGGATGTATTTCCATGGAGAAGCGTGTATCTTAATGACTCTTAAAATCAGTTTCTTTCCTGGATGAGTATACTAATTACATTACTGTGCTTTCTACATTTCAGTCTATTATATTCACATGTTTTTTCTTTTGTGAATGCAGCAACTTTAGAACTGTGAACAAAAGGGAGAACTACTGCTAAGAATTGCATCATTGTATAAATGTCTTTATGGCAATAAGTCAGAATGGATGTAAACTCAGATCTTCAGAAAAAAACAAGTGCTTAACTCTTTTTGATTCCAGTAACACAAGATATGTTAATGCTTTTGAAAGTCTGTGTTAGCATTCTTATGATTTTCCCCATTAAGCAGAATCAAGAATAATTTCTCCTTGGCTGAATAACGGACTACGTGAGAAATTAATCCCTGATAGAGATACACATTGGCTTTCTGATCTATAGACAACAAGGTGATTAAATTTTACTAATATATTTTGTTAGTTTTTGTTGTACATAATAATAATATAAAGCAACACTTATTTAGATAATAGAATGGACTTACAAGACTGCAATTGTTTCCTTTTTTACTGCAGTACAAAGCTATAAAATATGTAAATATACTTCAGCATTTTAAATGAAAACACACGTGTTTCACCGTAGCTGTACAATGCAAGGGGCTAGGTATACTTTTAATGTAGTTTGGCTTTACAGCATTCCAAAAATCTTTGGAAAAAATATATWTTTTTTTTAACATACATATTTCAAGAACATATTTTCATCTCATGTGGATTTTATGTTGACTTAAGAAAGACTGAATTCCACCCTCAGGTTTTTGACTATTACTTCACCCTGTTTAACAAGATATACTACATCATTCTTGGCACCAAAGAGAAACTTAAAGTTAGCAGTATTAGCAAATACCTAATTTTCAATGACAGTCAAAGTAAGTTATATGCTGAATGATATTTGTGTCTCTGATGTTCCTTCTTCTTCCACCTCTTCTCCCTAGAAATTATTTAATTTCTAARTGCAGCCAGGTTCTAACATCTTAAGATGAGAAAGCAAATTGAATGGAGGCCTGATGCATCYGTTATAGATAAAAATTCAACTCGATCTTCAACAAGTAATGAGATTAAAATTCAGTATGTAAGAGTTAACCAAAATGGCCAGTTTTCTTATTCAACCTGAGACAGATAATTGGCTCTGTCTGAGTTACTCTATTATGTACCAAAGAATACCCTTTATGAAAACATAATAATCTCCAAAAAATTGGGTTGAATCTTCACCATCTCCCCTAAGTATGACAAGGAACATAGACAAGCTAGAAAAGGAGCTTATAAAATGAAGAGTAAAATGAAGGAGGGGTAAAAAAAATCAAAAGAATAATGCTGAAGGAGAGAATCATGACTATATGATATTATCCTCAATATTGGTGGCAAATGACCAATTCACATGTTTCTGAATTTTTTTATATCATTTTGATGGCAAATCAACCAAGGACTCAATTCTGTCTCTTTTTTCATACCAAAAAAGGTGATGGGTTTGATTCCAAAGTTAGCTACTACTCTTTTTTTTTTTTTTTTTTTTTTTTTTTTTTTTTTTTTTNTTTTTTTAATGGCAGAATGTGCCCTGAGGTCTGGCTTTTAAAAGTAGAGTATACCTATAAGTAAATCATTATATTAAAAAAATAGACCTGCCATTTTAACAATATGCTCTAACACATATATTAAGCATTCTGTCAAACCAAATTCTGCTCATATTTCAATCTGGAGACAAAACGATATTTTTCCTCTTTCATTTTAACTTTACAGTAAACTGCACTGTGGCCTCAAACACTAAGATGTCAAACTACAGTATATTAAGCTGAACTGAAAATGAAGATGAATGCATGTCTCAGCAGAAGGATCAGGCATAGGAGACAAATTAGGGWTTTTTTTCCATTTCAATTTACTTGGCAGCAGGTTTTGCTCTCTGCTTTCAAAAAAGGACCTTAGAGATGGATTTTGGTAACATAAAAACTGGAGAAATATGGTAAATCAAGCCCAACGAGTACCATCTCACTTTTCTTCATGATATATGAAAYCAGAGGGTCACTTGCACAGTGTAACTCAATGAGGAAGGCACAATCTGGTCTTAAATGTATCTAAACATTTACCGAGATTCAGGAATCTCTTCGTGACTTGGACAGTCTGTGCTATGGAGAGGATCAGATTAATGGACAAATGGAACTGCTCTGAGCTTAAAAACCCATGTATTTAAATCATTTACAATGCCAGAATAATCTGTACACTCCTGGAAAAAAAAAAAAAAAAAAAAGGTTGAATACAGAATTTCCTGATTAATGAAATGTCATGTTTTTTTCAAAAAGTCTTCGAAACATCAGAGTAGATTTCGACAATGATCCTTTCATTTCCTGGTATGAAGGAGCATGCAGAAGACAGTAATTACACAGTTAGATTTGTATACTATATTCTGCTTAAAGAGACTCTTTTTTGTTGCTAATGCACCATTTTTACAGGAAACTTCATCCAAGCACATAAATGTTTTGAACTGCTTTTGTTATAGCAGAAAATCTTATTTCATGATTGAAGAAAGAAAAAGAAAAAGATACAAAAGGGAATTTTGCCTTGCTTTTGTTAGGATGAGAGGTATTTTGCATTTGGCTAAAGTCACAGAAATTTACTTTACTTGAGTTAAAGAGTGATTGAAGAACAGATACCTTTGTAAACTATCCCTGAGGTTCTCTCCTCTGATGCTGTTTCATCCCTTGGAAGCCTTTGAGACCATTTTCAATTGTGATTTGAAGTTAAGCCATCTATTTTACATAACAAATTTTGTTTTTTCTCATTCACTACTGGTGATGGTGTTTAGTTTTTTGAATCAACTTAGAGCAAATACTTRGAAGAAATTGAGAGAAATGATATAAATTTCCAACAGCAAATACTTAAAATGTATGCCTAATTTTAATGATTTGTGTTCTTTTCCCTCAGACTGTTCTGCTTTGCAAATGGATTTATATATGAGTCACTTGATTTCTAAACCTGAGTATGTTTCCAAATGGTATTGTTTAATATTTTAAAAGCTGTGTCAATTTTTTACCGTCACACTTAACAGTTTAGTTCTTTTRCAAACCTACTTCTATTTTGATCATCATTACTTCTAAAAGTAAAATGTTACCTGTTAGAATATTAAATAAAATTATCATGCAGCAACTTGACAGAAATACAGAACTATTTTCTGTCTATCTTTCTATGTTTTGTCTATTTGAGTAGGTATTCTAACCTTTTGATTAAGTGGAGTAATTAAATATTTTTTCTTTATCTGGTTATGTATACGGATGTGCTCTGTACTGATGATTAAGAMTTTATCAGATGTCAGAATTGAAATAATTTTATATAGGCTGAATCTGTGTGTGTGAAGTAGGGAGATATATTGTTGCAACCAAGGGAACAAACTTGGTTGCAACATAAGAATGCAACATAAGAACATATGCTCTTATGAGAGCATAAGAAAATTAATAGGGATCAATATCCATGTCACAAGAAAAGTTTCATGCTGATCAGTATAACTTCCACTTGCTTTCCTATTTTTCTATATTTGTCTGTTTTCTTTTGGGTTATGCTGTAAGGACCAATGTTTGGAGTAGGKTGTAGATGAGAAAAAAAGGAAGTATTTCATGGCTTTATTAGAAATACTTTGTTTTATGAAATGTTATTTTTGAATAAACTATTTTTATGCATTAAAAAGATACTAATAATTTACATTTCATTGGCCAGATATTAAAAGCATCATCATTTGGCATCTGGCCTTTATTACAAAAGATCTCGGTACTGACTGAAAGGATAAAATGTCTACATTTTGATGCACAAATTTCTGCATTTTTTATGCTACTGTGCATTGCATTGATTTATAGAAATGTTAGTCATGATTATGTAGAGAACTGCCTAATGAATTATTTATAGTATCAAGTTTGGGGATTAGTTAATGCTGAACAACTGGAAAGGCAATAAAATGTAGTTTTAATTCACAGACTAGGTGACCTGGGCAACTTTTCTTTTTTGCACTGCGCATGCAGCGCAGTGTGCCTATTCCGTGATTGCTGGGCAGGTAGACGGGAAGGTGCTATAGCTCAAGCCTGCAACAGGCTCATAAATCTCTGTACACACACAGACCACCAAGGAGAGGCAGAGACCCGCACATATTAACATGGGTCGTACACATATACAGCGCAGGTGGAAAGTGTGAGCTAATTTGAATAGCGAGAATATCTTAAAGCTACAGCAGAGCTCGAGAAGTCACTAAGGCCAAGACAGTGAGAACCATGGTTGTATGTGACAACTTCAAATTGCAAAGGCCTACCTGGGAATAACTTGCAGCGACTAGATGACAGCACAGTATATGTAGAATGAGATTGAGATAGAAATTGGAAAGGACAGAAAGATATGGCAAAATAGCTGGTTTTTTAACTGGGACAAAACAAAATACTTCACAAGGATTATATTTTAGCAGAGAATTGGTCGGGAGATCTATTAAATCTTCCTTTTAGACCTAAAATTGGAGGACATCTGGTTGTTTATGACCAGAAGAAGAAATTTAAGACAAGGACTGGATAAAATCTCATGAAGTAACAGAATTTAAACCATCCATCCTTTCTGCATCAAAGCTGCTGTTCCAGTTCACCATGTGAAACTAAATGACAAGACAAGGTGGTTTTGAGGTGGGGGTAGGAGAAAAGTCTCTCTTTCAGGCAAGATTGCCCTTCCCATGGGGATGTATGCCCTTGACACAGGAGATGTCTTCTGGGCCTTTCCACTTTGTACTCTTTTTGAGGTGATGGGCAAGGTAAACTTGGAAGAATTGGGCTTCACAAAAGAAAAATATGTAGTTAGATAAAACAACCTCGCAAAATAAATGCTTAATTATGTTTTTTTTTCACAGAATGAGGTATCAGACTGGACACAGAATTTAGGCAGCAAGTCAACGTCCTCTTCAGATCTTATCACTCTACTACAGCAGGATCCCGGATCGGCATTACACACCTGTGATCACCTGAATAGCCACTGGATGTCACTGATGATCCACAGAAATAGAGCTTAACCCTTTGAGTATTATAGTGTGATGCATGGAAAAGTCAGCCAAAAGAGCACTCCCATGACCTTGTGGATTTAAATTGTCTACTATAAGCATCTTCAACAACAACTAAATAAGAAATTCTCAAAAGTGTTAGCGATATGATCAACAACAAGACACAGAATGAGTTAAGACACCATTTTGATGTGAGATTACTGCTACTTATGACTGTTTTAATAATATCATAGCACGTCTTCTTATGTTCAAACATATAAACACCTAAACTGAGAGACATCCCTCTTTAACAGTGATCTTTGGTTTTTTTACAGCGAATGGTCCACACAAGATGGCTGAGAATTTGGTCATTCTTATTTAAATGTTTCAACAACTCTGAGATCTTTCTGGAAAGACTCAAGGAAATCCATCTCTTATTTGAGATTCTATATTACTTTACCTGTTCCATGAGAAATGTATCATTTTCCTAGTACATTCCTGCTAACTGAAAGGTAAAATTACCAATGCTAACCCAAAGAGAGCAGACGTAGACAGCTGCCTATCACAGCAAGAAGAGTAGCAAAATAAAAACAGCTTCAGACATAAAGCATTTAGTATTCACAAACAAGAGTTGTTTCTTCTTATAATTGGTAAGTCCTCAATAGTGAAAAACTATTTTTTTCCTTTACTTATGCGTATGTTAAGAGGAGAGCAATGAGAAGTGTACTTTTCTATTGTAGACAATAGGCTAAAAAAGAAGCCTTGTATTATCTTTTTGGTGCATTCTATCTGGCCTTAAACAGTATTAAGTTTTTTTCTCCATACTAGAAGATTTTTCTCCTTCCGCAATCAGAAGTCATCTCCTTGAGAAATCAATGCATCAATTAATTTACTTTCTCTAATATTTCAGCTTAATACAGTCCTTGTTGCCTGATGCCAATGTCTCCTTGTGTTTGAGGAGACACCGATCAAATCTTTTAAAGACTCCTTTACAGATAAAATAAGACACATCTCAATGAGCATTTTTTCACTGATACAATTTTAGATCGCTCATTAGCTAAATGCTGTGAAGCAACTGAGTCTTTAAAGAAAACTATAGTTTGCTCTCTAGGTAAAGGAGTATTTAGCTCTCCTGTTGCAACCAAAAAATGATATAAAATGTTACACGCTGATAGCAATTTTTCTGTATAAGCAGTTCAGAAGCTAGTAGATAATGGTCTAGCAAACCTACTACAGATTAAAAGAATGAAAATAATACTGTTTTAAAAACTTTGTGTTTTCACACTGTATTTCTCCATCCACTCCATTGTCTTATCTCTGACTTTGGGCAGCATCTCAAGCTATGGAAAAAGGTAAGCCAACCCTCCAACCTTTGCTCCAATATAGTAGCACCAAGACCATGAGGTGCTTTTCTGTCCACTTTGATAGGGAAGTATTCTGGCCTCTATAGAGATAAAATATTGCTTGAAGCATGTGATTTGATAATGTTAACATTGAATTTTTACCACTGATTATAAAATTATCTTATCCTTTAAAAAAATATCTACAGGCCTCTTTTCTAGCATATATTCTTCTAGTAGTGTATTTGATTAGCTGACTATGTGCACTCTGATGAGAAGTGAAACCTTCTTCATCACGTATCCTGAGACAAATAATTGTGTTTCTTCATAAGTGAAATAGTGTAGAAGCACCCGTTTTGTGAGAGTTTCATTCATCAGATCTTGCATCACTTGTAAAGTGCTTTTACACCACCTTCTCATCCCGTGCTGCAAACCCCAATGCATGCTGAAGCAGTCATAACAATTATGGGGGATACACTTACKCTCCTCTGCCCAGCCTTGTGTATTTAAGTTGCCTGCCTAAGCTGGCTGGCTGATCTTCCTAGACTCCTTCTGCTTTGCTCAGTAGAGAAAGATGGGCTCTTCCAGGAGATTTGGAGATTCATAACACTTTGCATTACAAAGTAGTGCAGCACAGTAATGTGATTCTAATGTAGTAAAAAAATGGTGTTGATGTCCACTCTTTCAGGGCTTTTGCTTCACACTTGCAAGCTGAGCACGAGGTATATATATTCTTAGAGTATATCTCAAAGCTTAGCTTTTTCAAAAAGGAAGTGAGTTCTTATACTCAGAGACAGCAAATCAAAGTGCAGAAAATGGAGACTTTTCAGGCTATCCACTTAATGATGCACTCCTAAACTGAACTAAAATGCTTGTGTAGACAAATTCTATGTTTAATATAAGCTTCTAAAGAGACTGTTCAATTAGCATAGCTGATAAGGCAGATATGTGTATGCCTACTTGTCTCAATYATTTTAATGCTTCAGAGCTATATATTGCTATACACATTTAAAATACAATGCAAAAAGGACATATTATGTCTTGTTTATCTTTTAGATATTTTTCAAATTCAGAAGTTAGGGCCAAAAATAAAGGAAATAAGACCCCTTCATTTTCCTGCCACTGATTTTTTTTTAAGGATATCAAGAAAAAAAATTAGGACAGCAGAACCTGAAAATGAGAATCTTATTTTGTCTTCCAGGAGGCATTCCAAAGAGGCAAATCTTTTTCCTCTGTGCCCTGCTTTGTAGGCTTTGGGGTTGTCGGATACACTCAAACTCATGACATTATATTGAAAAGTAATTAGGATTCTGAAAAATTGTGCAAGAGATTTCCATATATGCTTAAAGGAAAAAAAAAAAAAAAAAAAAAAAAAAGGAAAGACCCCCAGCTTCCAAAAGGTAACAGAAACTCTCCATCATCTTTCCCCAAAGCAAATATTTATAGATTAACTGCCAATATGTGTGTCAAGAGATGACTATACACATGTGAAAAAGAGTATGAATAGAGAAAATGAAACTACAAAAATAGAGATGAGCACTTACAAACTGCAGTGACAGATTTATTAAACAGAGACCAGAGAAAGTGAGTCAGAGTACATTTAAGAACATCTGTGCATGATGATGTGTGATGATTCTTTTCAGGGGGTGTTCAGTACAGAATAGACAATATACAACCATAAAAAATGTAAAGGCAACGGGAAGTGCAACTTGGGAGTTTCCTTCTCAGGGAGGCCTTTACGGGAGTGGTGTTTGCTCTGTGCTTGCATACCTGCTGAAAGYTCCTTTAGCATCGCCTTGTCGGAAGAAAGGATCAGTTAGAATCTAACYCTCATCAGTTTTCCCTAACCTCTTGAAGCAGGGTTAAGGACAGAGTAGTCTTAGGTATGTATAGATATGCACTAGCTCCTGTATATAARCAATGTACAAACACAAAGAACTGCAAAGGGAGCAGGAAGCGCAAGTTGGGACTGGAACGTGTTTCTGAGGCGCCTCCGTGCGATGTCTGGGGAGCCCAGCTCCCCAAACCAGCACGGTGAATGCTATTAACGGTGGCCAAGCGTCTCACCCGCTGGGAAGGCTTACTCTATTAYGTCAAATGTAGAAACCAAAGGCTAAAAAGCTGTCTTAAAGATGAGTTAGCTACATCGTCCAGTCACAGCCAGAGCCTCTCAGCCTTTGACAGCTTGATGTTTAGTAGGTGGATACAGGCTTTGTCTGGGTAAGCTCTGTGTGGGCCGCATGGGATCCAGCTATAATCTCCAAATTGTGCAGCCACTGCTGGCCTGGTGTTGGTCATGAGCTACTAAGTCCCACTGGAAGTCCAGATATGTTATTTTAGGCTCAGGCCCATGCTAACATGCTATACATTGTCTGACCAGATCATAATATCGCAGAAYGCTTATATTTGCTTGAAGAACAAAAAGACTAAGCTTGCACTTTCCTGCAAAATGCTGCAGAGATATAGCTTTAGACCTGAGGGTTGCATATTTGAGAGAAGGAAAAAGACCCATACCCTCAGAGTAGGTTACACACCAGCCTTTACATTGTGAGCATGGTCACCCGCTTGCACTAGTCATAAAATATACACGTGGGTGATCAAAAAGTAATTTATCTATCTATTTGCATGCGACATTTTGCACTCACACACAAAGGAAAACAGGACTGAGTTCCCTTTGAAACGGTAACTCTTTGTGCCAGCTGGTGCAGATATGCAAATCAGGGCACTGAGTGCTAAAATGAATGCAAATCAATAGCCCAAGTATGTCAGCTTCTCAGTACAATAAAGGTAGCTTTGCCYGGGTTACAGTCAGAAGCCCCAGGTRTGTCTGCTGCAGACCACTGAGTTCTCTGCATATTCTGGCTCTAYGCACAGCTCCGCTATGTGTATCGTTGACAGAGATCATACTCCTAGTGACTGTTTTTCCCTTCTGCAGAATCCAGAAGCAAGTGCTTTAAGGATAAGATGCTAAGCATGCAATATTAAAAAGTAGTCTCAGAATTTCTCTTTCAAATAATATATATTAATTGACTTGAGCTAGCATTYTTAAATGCACTAAACCACCCCAGATTTACTGAAAACCAGCTATGTTAGGGAGCTTTTGAAAGTCCTAGCTCTACTAAATTGTCTCTGTATTTATTTGTATCTCACTGCAGTCATGCACATCTAACCAGGCTATGTGGCTTCACACAGTGTTCTACTCTTTTCCTTCCCCTGTGTTATTAATTGTACTCAGCTATTGTCTCATTTTCTCATAACTTAGAGCAGTGTTTTCCAATAAATGATTCCAGTAAAGACATAGTTTCCTCTCTCAAAAGTATTCTTGCCTGTAAAAAATATACTGATTTTTGAGCACTGCATTTCTCTACTGTTAGTTTTTTCTATCAGATATTGACAGTTGTAAACAGAAATAAAGCCCTCTTCTCGCTGTCATTCCCATCTAAGCCTTAGATGTCTAAGTCTCAGACGCCGACAAGATGCGCATGTGCCKCTGGACCTGCATACAGCCTCCCTGACTTTGGTGTGAAGCTCTTCAGTTTGGAGACTTGGCATGTAAAACTCATTGACTGTAAAAGTGGGGCCTACTGAATGCTCTACCATCCCCGGAGAGAGAGAAAGCAGCTTCGCTAGATTGTGATTCCTAATTTATCCATATAATTAAGCTCATTAGGCTGAAGTTAAACTTCGTGAATATACTCCATATCTCTCCGTGTATTTTTAACCATGCCTGACATAACTATCCTGACCATAATGAASGTTTTTGAAATTCTAATAGGAATTGTAAAGAATGAACGGTATCTCTAGGTATCAAACAGTTATATCTTCTTCTACAAAACAAGTTTTTTGCTATTATGGAAAGCAGCATCTTATATATGAAGTCATTCACAGTCATCTTGCAATTCTCCATACATATTCTCCTATCTCACCCTGAGTTATTTTCCTCTCTTGAGTCACTCAGAAAGCAAGTGTACCTCATTTCAGAATTTTTTTGTGTCACTCTTCATAAGGATTCTGCATCCTTCTGAGTCTGCTGCACAGCTGCAAGGAGCTAGATGAGGACATGCAGGTGAGAGAACAGCAGATTTATGGAATAAATTTAAATGGCAAATTTCAACTTTATTTATTTAGCAGCTCAAAGAGGTATTCAAAAGCCCAGACATTGTAGGATGTTCWGTGTTAGTTACAGGACACGTACCATATGACCAAAGTTAAAGAAAAACTTGAGGCAGGCTCTGTAAAGTCCCCCTGGATGAAGGGATGTAGCAATAGAAAGCATTAAGCATGGGATCTTTGTCCTCCAAGATTTAAGGTGTTCCTTTTCCTGTGCAAAAGCTTGTGATGATTTGGCAAATAGTTTTGACAACAGATGTTTTTAAATTAACTTTTGAATTTTGAAAATAAAATGTTCCGAGAGCAAATCTGTATACAATTAATGAAGAAAAAGCGGAAATACTGGACTTTGACACAAAATGATTCTGTTCTATGTTCATTTCTTTCTTGTTGGGAAAGCTAAAAGATTTTCATATTAGGCTTTCCTGAAAGAGCGTATGTATGTGACCAGGAAACTGAAAATTAATTATTCATAGACTTATAATCTTAATAGTTTGGGGCAATTACCATTACCAAGATCATTTTCACGGCATGAGTTTTTAGTTACTATACCTCTGTCACTAACAAGCACAGAAGGACAATAACCTGACCCATAATATGTCCCCATCCAACTCAGCTTTTAATTCAAACAATTTCAGACTAGACAGGCTAAGCTGGCCTACCTGAGCGGCCCATTGCGCAGGCAAGAACTATTAGACCCATTTCTGACCTTTCCTGCTGGAGCCGTAAGAGATTAGTGCGAACCCGTACTGTATCTCCGTGGTAGAACTGATAGCATCGTTTGGAAGTTTTATGGTATCATAGTCCTAAGAGACGTTGAGTCTTTTATGCTATGCAGTTACAAGGAACACTGAGCAACACAGTAGCTCTAATAAGAAAGGTACAGTACCTTGGAAATATAGAAAGAAAGTTCCTAAATGTTTGTCCACCTTCTCCAAGCAAGATTTTTTGTTTAGTACTTCAGATAATGTTGTCTATAGAAAGGCAATGCCTGCATCCCTCCGTAAGTATATAAATAATTCCAATAATTGTAAGAGATTATTTGGCTGGAGAACTAGAAAGGTCTAAAATGTTCTACTGAACTGTGCTCATTAACYTGGATACTATCCTAAATCTTCTGTTAACTTTTATATGTGTTTTCTGTTTATCTGATAACTTTTATACCTATTCATGCCTACTTTGGTGTCTTTTAGGCTTCTAACAATAGCAAACCTCTAAAATACACATTTCTGGATGAAACTTTCTTCCTTGAAAATCTTTACTGCCTTTATATTTGAAAATTTTAATTTTCCATTTTGCTCACTGCTATACTAGATTTATAWCAGCAGAAGGTAGCTTTGCTTCTCTTGTTTCTCTTATGTTTACAAAATATTCTCTCAATAAAATATTCTGCAAGAAAATCTTAGCCACATGTATGATTTAAAAATAAATAAACTGAATTTAGAACTCAGGAAATGTGCAGGAAGGGTGCCAAAATGACAGCTCTTCACACTCCAGTCCTGTCTTTGTTTGCAAGATAACAACAGTATTGGAAACTGCCCCCCTCTAATTCCTTGAAAATTTTGCCTTATCCTAGACTCAGAGCAACCTCCTCCACATTCATTAAATCTTTGGCCTCTCAGCTAGGGTTTGCAGTAGAGTTGTTGTTACCGGAGGCGTTATTTGATGTGGAAACTTTGCACCAGCAACTTGACTGAGGCCACCAACTTGTTGGCACAGAAACTCTATATTTTTATTAATTTGTGTCCATCATATTTTCCTCATGAGTCAAGAGTGAAATGTACAGGTCCTGTAGTGGCTTTAACTTCCAGAATACTGTGCTTTAAATAACCGACTAGTAATAAAATTATTATGGCAAAATATCACAAGCTGTGTAAAACACCAAGGAAGGAAATATTATCATGGAACAGCATTTCACTGCTGAAACAAAAACTCTCTGCATTTGTTACTCTCAGTAAAGGAGTTGATATCCAAACTTATCTTAAATTTTCAGACTTCAGGAATATACCCACACCTTCTGTAATCACAATAGAATAATAATATAATAAATCAGTTTTATGAGTCCTGTCTCTATTAAATCATGTGAATAATAATTAAATTGTGCAATGAAGGAGCCACTGAATTCAATTTCAGCAAAAATCATCTTCCTGTCCTCTTTCAGGAAAAAGATTAGGCTTAGAGGTGAGAAGCAAATGGAGTGAGATAAAAAGGAAGGGTGYCCCTCACACTGTTTTTCAACTAGCTTTCTCACTGTTTGTCACAGAAATACAGTTACAGTGCTGGAAGTGGACAAWGTATGGGCAATTTGTATGGGCAATTGAAAATTAGTGTTTGTAATCTRTAACATGAAAAAGGTAGAAATCTCTGATTTGGTAATTACCTGTAGGCCAATAACAGTCATGGCAGGTGATTATTGTAGATATCCATGTGGGTCAACACCAGCTGAGCTGCTTGCATTTAAAAGGAAGCTCTCTCGTTCCATTCAGTTTATATTTCTGTCTTTGTTAAATACATTTCTTCCAGCTCAGCTCACAGCCTGCTAGAGAGGTGTGCGAGTTGCATGAAAGCACTGCCAATTAGGCACTAATTGGTGCCCCAACTGGCAGTCTCAGAAGACCGGCCAATGGAGACTGAAATACTTTCCAGGTCAGCTCGGAGACACGTTGGGGCAATGTGGGAAAGCTCACAGCACTCCTGCTGGTGTTTACATCTTTGCTAGCATCGCCAGGCTAACACTTTTAATGAGCACCAATTATTCCCTCCTGAATAATTGTTTTGACAAAGAGAACCAAGCTTCTCCTCCATTTGAGCCGTCAATGTCACTGAAACTAGATCCTTTTACACRTATGTATACATAAACATGTATCCACGGCTATGTCTTGTGCCTGTATTATGTCAAATAAAAAACAACTTAACTCTAAAAAGTGTTCGTTGGAAGATCTGAGGCTATGTGGGCGGGCATCCTCCTAGTTGCCAAAGTTTAAAAAAAAGTAATCTTAACTTTTTGGAGGTGGTTTTAAGTTCCAAGATTTTTTTTTTAATCAGATATTTTAAATGGCTATAGCCTAARGGCTTTTGTTGCATTTGATGGGTGCCCGTTCTTTATTATTTTATTGGCACTTCTTCATCTGCACCTTCAGAATTAGTTTATTTCAGGAGAGGGACACTGAGAAGTCCAACTTCTTCTTCAGCAGAAAGAAAGGACTTCCTTTAGTCTGAAGACAACAAATGGCAGTTCTTTTGACCTCACGCCAGAGGTCCATATGTCAGCTTGCATTTGCTTCTGAAATAAGGTTTACTCATTTTCTAGTCTGACTCCTGACATTTCCAGGTCTTTATAAACAAAGCAAAAGAACTGTGTACATAAAGAATGATTACAGGATCWTATATTCCTGATCCAGTTTCATTAAAGAGTTTTTGTTAAATTATTAAGTCTYAAGTGTTACTTTACTGTAGGTCTAACACAAAATCTCTTATTCTGTTTTTTTTTCTTTTTTTTTTACTTCTTTACATTTATTTTAATTTAGAACTTTTTGGCACCAAATGATTTTACTTGGATTATATGGGCAATTGAGTTTTTATTTTTGTTTAACTGCTAGGTTCAGAAGCAGCTCTCAAGACCAAGGGCATGTCCTAGTTACATCCCAGCACATGCTGGACAGTGGTCTGGGTGTGTGCCATCTCCCCTCCATTTCTTCCTCTATTTGGAGATACTGGCTGCAAAGAAGCTTCAGCACACTCCAGTCCCTGATATGAAAAATTCTATCTTTAACTTCTGTGATCCGCTGCTTAAGGCACCTGCTTCATACTAATGAAGCATACAAGAAATACCTACATACTAAAATTTAGGCATCTGCTTGAAGGCTCCATCCATCTCATTGCAGTAGGAACTCCAGAGGATAAGCACGTGGTAGGGGCTGATGTTTAAGCCTCAGCTTGGATATTTTCAATGTCCAGGAGACTGGGGAAGCTGGCTAGCTTGAGTACCAAAAGTTAAAATAGCTGAGTGTTCATATGTTAAAAGACCGGTGAAAAGCACTCTCTGGAAATGTTTCTGATGACCCTTCAAAGGCTGCTTTTTAAGATAAGTATTTGTCTGTAGGAGGGAAAGGTGCAGAACTARATTTGAGGTCAACCTCAGAATAATCTTGCACCTAGGACACATTAAGGGGCTACTATCTCAATTGGCATGTACGAAATGGTGAGTCCAATCTAAATTTAAGTGCAGAAGTGAAGCTCCCAGCTGGAAGAGGAGTCATGATGTGAACTTAGGATGTGAAATCAGAGGAAAGTGGCATTAAGAAACCTTACACTAGAACAGAAAAGAAAGCCCAGTTTTATTTGATAATAATGAACACTTTTTGACATCACTACRTGTTCTTATCATATTGCTGAGGAGGTTCTGAGGTAAAGACTTTCTTAGTAGCTTCTTCTCTTTTCCCCACTGCTGGAATGGAGAGAGGTACTGATGATATTACAGCGTTGTATATATGATACAGCAAGTGTGTGACAAAAGAGTTAAAAACTAACTGTAGATATTTGCTCTAACAGACTGTTGAACTTACATTGCTTTTAGCACGAGACARTGGTATGATTATGGAGGTTTCATTCTGGCTTAGACAGACAGGATATTTCTCTTTTTTCCTATTCAAAACCCCTGAGCCAAAAATACTTTATTAGCTAGTCTTTTGTTAAAGTGGGTAATTTCTTGTTTGTTACTTGAGCCTTCTGTATGGATGTTCTCAAAGAAATCGTGCTTATCAAAAATGCTGCTATGCATCACARGTTATAAAAGTACTTTGATTACCTTCAAAAGATAACAGTAAAGAAATAAGATGAAAAGTTGGTAATAATGAGTTTGGGAAAGTGAAGAGTAGAGATAGTCAGTGATCTCTTCCAAATACTTTGTAGTGATATAATTTTTGCAGGCCTTATATCAATGTCTACCAATAAAGTACAACTGTTGTGAAGCAGACTGTGTCATTACTACATAAAGGTTTTATAAATAAAGCTATTATATACAAGCACAGAATGGATGAAAATTGGATCTTTTCAGTATAGCTTCCTCTGCTATTGATAAAATTGCAAGCCCTTTGGGTGCAATTTAATTCTGAAATGGCCTTCTTGGAAAAGAAAAAAAAAAGAGGAATTTTTAATATTTGGAATCATTGCTAATCTATTTTTGTTGGAAATCTTTTGGATGCCTTTTTGTTTTTCAAATATCAGTGCATTATAACTTGTAAGATATGTTAGTAGGAACAGGCAATTAGGTTTAGGCTTTCAGTTTAGTGTTTAGAGTTTCCAGTTCTATGTAATGGGTTTGATTCCAGTAGAAGAGTAACACCTTATATTCCCTATAATAGAGAGAGTAGAGATAATCATTTTTTTTTCCAGGAAGCTTGTCAGGTTCAAAAATAAGGGCAAGAACTAAGAAAGAATTTTTCTTCCCATTACTTCAGTAATAGAGAGTAAAACTCTTTTTCAGTTTCCTCTAGTTCCAGAATTCCAAGTTTTCACTTAAAATGAATGACCATGGGATAGAGAATAGAACAGACTGTTAACTGTGGTAGTCATGGAATTGATTCATTTCTGATGACTTCAGCTCTGTCTCTTTCTCACCTGAGTGTAAGACACAGTTTTCCTAAGCACTTGTCTTTCAGGAAATGATGTGGACTATGTCCCAGTCTCTGCTTTGTTGCATGGCCTTCCCCGTTGCTCCTTCCTGGTTGAGCAGGTGCTCCAAACATGGCAATTTCCACCTCCCGTTTAGGATGAGCGACGTGACAGAAGTGCTTTATTTACTCACTGCCTTTGTTATTCTTCTGCTTCAAACCTTCCACTTCCTCATTCAGTGAGAAGAAACAATACGTTTGGTGACAGGTCACATAATACCAATAAGAAACAGTGAATGATGAATGGCAAATAGAGGTAATAGGTTTTTGTCATTTACCTTAAGGCCTCTTTTCACTACTCTGACAGTATAGATGAACCTTAAAGTCAGAGTAAACACCTATTTTGAGGCCCCTTTCAGCTGACAGATGGGTAGAAAGGAGTGTAAGTAATAGCAAACAAACAAATAACCTCAAAAGAAAAATCATTCAATCCATTTGCAAGTATGTATGAATAATATCTGAGGGACTTGAGCTCCCTTTTGCAAAACAGATTAAACAAATGTATTACATGTCACATTTGTCACAAGTAATTTCTCCCACACTTACACAACAGTCTAATTTAAGACAAAGTTTGACAGCAAGAGTAGACTTATGGTGAAAGGAATGAGGCTACATGTCATTTGGAGATGGCACTTCTATAATTACTATGGGCACTATGATATCTGTGGAGTGCTTTGATGGGGATGGTATCAGCAGAAAAAGAGACAATCTGTTATATCTTTATAYTGACTCTGAGGCCAGAGACCACACTGTGCCAAGTTATTGTTTAGTCAGAGAGAGTGAAGGTGCAGGTCTAACAGAATTAGCAAGGATTTGGTATAGATCTGGGCTTTGTTACCTGGGTTAGATGCTATTTTAACCTATCATCAATGAATACGCTGCCCAAAGAACTGCCTATCACCTGAACAACGGGGCAGGCTTTAGTCTTGGTTCCAGCCTTGCCTGTCTGAGAAGACATAAAACCACARTAAAGATTTTATTCAGCTTTGACTACATTCACTTCTCGTGGAAACTATGRTGGTGTGGGAGAGCAATGACTATTCCTCATCCTTGAAATGAATTGATTGCGACTTTCTAGAAATAGTTCATGATCCAGTTTCTTATAACACTTAGGTAACTCATCTGACAGCTTAGCTCCTTTATGCATTCTGGATCACCAACCCTACACTCCTTTTTTTTCCAAAATCTTCCTTTCCCCTTCCAAAAGGGGCAAATTACTGRGATTCTTACTAACTTTACTTTGCTTTTCCAATCTATTTTGTGGAAAAAACAATAAATGTGCGGGAAAAGACTGCTTCCACAGCACCTTGCTCAAAATGCATGTGAGCATTTGCTTTATTCCCTATCTTTTTGCATTTGTAGCCACAAAGTGTTACGAAGGATCTCATTAAGCTTACTACATTTCCCCTGGGCAGTAGTAAATGAATGGAAAAGGAGCAAGATCCTTACTTTTGTCCTGTCAAAACAGGAAACCCCAATTTCAGCCCTGCCTAACCGAGGGGAAGGAGGAGGGAAGAACGGAGATGGGCACGAGAGCTGCATGACAGCAGGCTGCAGGCTGGAGGTAGGAAGGAAGTAAATCATCACTACTGACTCATAATCCAGTCAGCAAACTGTCTGGCCACCTGACTGGCACGCGCAAAACTGCCTGTAGCAAACGAAATCTCTTTGTGGCTTCAATCAGGAAGCAATGGGGAGTAACTGAGAGAGACATTTCTTAGGAGCTAGAATTGGAGACAGAAAACAACAGATGCCCCTTTCTTATGGTTCTAATATAATAGAAATGACAGCTCTAATATTTCCCAACCCAGAATAACAACTTTGAATTTGTTTATATTTTGAAATATAAACACTCAAAATACTTCATATCATCAGTCATATCCCACCCCAGTGACCATGTTAGCAGTTAGCTCAGAGATAGTACAGATACATAACTGAATAAAGTCGAGTTATAGCTATAAAGGTTGAATTACACTTCTGAAGTTGAACGTGTCCATTAATAACTCAGATCAGGTTTTTCTCCACCCTGTGGACAAGGTCTGTGTCTCACTCGAGGAATCCACCCACAGGACTGCACCAGGAGCGTGGAGTGCTCCGTGAGAAAACCACCACGCCGTTGCAGTGACCTGGTCAGTTTTAATGACTCCTGTAGTAGTAACAGTAGTGATCCCATTTCCTCACACATTCCTTATATCTGAGTGGCATAATATCTGGTGTACGAATGGAGAGTTACAGCATTCTGAGATGTTTCTGATGTTTTATCTTTCAATTCGTTCTTCGTGTTTTCTGGATGAAGTTGTGAAGGAAAATGGTAATAAGAGTTCTGGTTGAGCAGTTTAATTACTTTTTAGCAGAGTCCCCTGTAGTGATAACACTCCAGTTTCTTCTGTCTTTGACATGAGACTCTTCTGGGGACTGAAAGAGGCCAGGGGAGGGGGAAGAGAGGAAAATGAATCCTCTTAAGTAATCCGGAACAGAGCAAGGAACTGCGTTGTGCCTGCTTTCTTTCCCAGCTTGTGTCACAGAAAATGCGCCCTTGCTTCAGGAGTGAAACGYGCTGATTCAAATTGGTACTTATCGTCTCTCTTGGCAAGTTAAACATCATCAGTGGTAACGTTTTTAATTGAAACTGATTCATATGGTGCCAGTAGAGTTCCTGTGGAAGTCAGATTTGCGAAAGGGAACAAGAGGGATGAGCTCAATGAGACAGGGAACGAACCAATTACAGAGGTCAAACCAAAAGATATGCCCGTTTCAGATGAAATCCTTCTGAGTTAAACATTTGGCACACAGGCCCTGTCAGTACAGCCTGTTCTGTTTGTTATAGCCACTTGCTGGCCCGTGCCAGGGACATTGCTATGGGCTTTTGTTCTGATCCGGTACGGCATTTCTTWCGCCCCTTAAGACTGACCGCTAGTGGATTGTATTGTCCTAATATCCGAAATCAGACAGGACTAAATTAGTGCTTTGCCACTTCTAAAAAGTTCTCTTAACTCTGTTTTGTAGAGCTGTGAAGGAAAAGCATCAAAACTATAGTTTAAAAAAATCAAAGGAGACCTGCAGCCGAGGCAAGGACAAAATATTTCAATAGGYAAAGGATTGTTTGAGTCTGTATTTCTGTTTTGAAATCTCAGTCCTTTTGCTTTAGATCTTGACATGCTGCCACGCTATTTTCCAAAGGATATGAACTGTCATACACATATGCGCATTCCCTATGTGTGCACAACTCTGCCTCCCCAGTGGTGATTTCCAGTTGGATTTTTTTTTGTACTGACTTGTATTATTGAGTGAAAATTAAAACTAATTCTTATTTTGTGCTTTGTTTTCAAAAGCTTCCCTATATGTTTCCTTGGCTTTTATCTTCTCCTTTTTATCATTTGAACAGTGGGACATAAAATGAAGAAAAGAAAGATCAAGAAGATGATAGAAGCTTTGGAAAGTAAGATCTGTGAAGGGGAAAAAGGGTTAATAAGGGAAGTGGATATGTTCAATCTAAAGAAAAGAAGACTTAGAGAAAGCATGATAGYTCTCTACATATGTGTAAAGGGACAGGTCAAATTATTCTCAGTAGTCACCCAGGATAGAGTAACATGCCTTAGTTCTTGCAGGGAAAATGTAGATTAAATATTAAGAAAAGTTTGTGACTATAAAAACAGATAGACAGCAACACAAACTGTCAGAGGATCTTAGGGATCTCTGGATGTATTCAAGGTGAAAGAGCTACTCAAGTATTAGAGATGATTTGAGATCCAGAAAGTTAAAAAAGTAAGGCATGGAGGGAAAAAAAAAAAAA